>NC_092580.1:5522500-5835500 GCF_037975245.1 Apostichopus japonicus
ATTTAAATTAACATTCTCATGTCATGTGTGTGAGTTGAGGGTAAAGTTTTAATATTAATATCACACTTCAAGCGCATGTTCTCAATCAAGCTGTAACTGAATATGCGGGTTGTTGTGTTCGCCATCAAAACCAAATATTTCTCTGATGATACATGTGCATGCTTACATAAAAACCATATGAGCTTGTTTCTCTCATGCATTTGAGAAGTTACAGCGGGTCCCACTTTTCCGATCGGCCTACATAATATTGACGTTATTTACAATCCAATGAGGTTTTAATAAATATTAAAACTATTAGAATATGGCTTTTACGTGACTTATTAATATTAGTCGTTGAAGGTTAAAGCAACCATTATGTCTTTACGATATGTAATAAACAAATGAATTGACGTGCTTTACATATCGTGGAGGGCGGGCGGGCGGGCGAGAGAATATTTTCAACATTCCCGATCACAATTATCGTGTCATTAGCTTAAAACGGAGCACGAACGACACATGTGCCAAAATCCAAATCATTGTCACCAAGTGGATGTGGTGGGGGAAGCCCCACTCGTAAATTTCAACCATTAACCAACCTATACCTATAGTTGGTAGCCTATATAAAATTGAAGTAGGCATTCGGGAAGAGGTACAGACTTTGGAAGAAATTTGTGATGATTCTGCGTATGTCATATTTGGCGTAGTCAACATTTTAAGTATTATTTTGTGGTTTGCGCCCGCCCCTCCCTCCACCCCCCCCCCCCCCGCCTTTATATCATTTTGTCGCATATGTAGCGATAAGGTCATGCTCTATAACTATACGCTATATATAGGATCGGGGAAAAGTTTGAAAAAAAAGTAACAAGATAGTTTGCTGAAGACATGGTTAGTCAAACATTTTAACTGGAGATGGGAAGTCAATAGTTAGATTACACACTAGTTACGTTGCCCAGGTGTCACGTGATGTACCTGAAAATTGTTGGCAGTCGTATGATCAAACACGTTATCACTGTGCATATGGTTGTAAATTTTACATACAGCTGGGGAAAAAACCCAACATTTGTAAAAAGTCAACACGTTTGTATAGGTCGGTCCACATACTATATCCCTCATAATTGATGATGGTTTTGTTTTATTGCTGTTGTACAATTATTAAACAGTAAAGTTTAATTACATCATAAACAATTGCAACGAAAGTTCTAAATCAACCTTAGACGGAAATATCACGAGGTTCCTCTGCTTTCACCGTATATGATATATTGTCAGCTATAATTCTTTAGAGTGGATGTGGTCACATGTCAATATACGACCATGTCTTAGCAACGGTTCCTGCTATATGGAAAGTAAATGGACGCCATTAATCTTCATACTATTTGTCAAAGTTATACGAGCGTATCTTGTGTGCGTAAATCTTTCACTAAAAACAAGTTATTTCCGTATTCTGGACAATTAGAATGGAAATTAATACATGAAGTCAGTCAATCTGTAACGTCAGTGAATTTAATCTTCATTTCAAACTCTGCAATCGCTTTTGAAATAAATTCCCACTGCTGTAACCATGTGCTAATTATAGCTCAAGTTAATGGTTAATTAAAGTTAATTATAGCTCAAGGTCAACTCTTTCATCGTATCACATGCAATATGCAAATACATGCTCTAGGAAAGTAAGTGGAATTTCCCTCCAACATTTCCTAAAAATATCTAAAGGTTTAATGATGTTTGTAATTACTCCATCTCTTAATTGAAATTAACTCGCGGGTACCCTTAATAACTACACTCTGCCACAGAGCATATTATGGCTCTAAAACTCAACAGTGCTGTGAAGTTCAGGGTACACCTCTGCAGCGTCTTTCTGCACAAAAATGTAACTATTTGTCTTGTTTAAGGGCACTTTTAATCTCACCAACGGATACAAGATAATTATATGTGTATAGAACAAATATTTCCAAAGTATTAAATTACATTTTTTACAAACCGGTAAATACGCACCGAGGTGATGCCTCAGCATCATAGGTATAGGCGCTAAAACTAACACATTTTACATGGCGAACGACAGTGAAATATTTTCGAATTTCGGCACACCTTATCCAAACATTTCTTCATTTATTTACTGTATACAAGAAGCATAAAGGGAGTGTAATTGAGTTCATGTGGACTACATCAATCTCCATGTTGTTTCTTTGCCTTCATCCTCATTGACAAACCGTATATCCATCCAGTACCATCGATCTATGTAGGGCCCTTATTTAATGTTTTAAATAGGTGACTGGACACTCTATGACAACTAGGAAGAAAGAAAATCGATGTACATTCTGGTTGCATTTCTCTTGCTAATCTCCGTCCGTTTTCAGCCAGTGTCAAGAAATCTTTCAATTTGCTTGGAAAGTCGATTCCCGATTCGAATCCAATTACTTCAAGCCTTATCACCTATTGGAGTCATGTCAAACTTTGTTAACGCTGTCTCGACATAGAAAGATATAAGACAGATTGTTTTGTTCATTCCTTCAGCCCGGAAAAATATTTGAAGAGGAGGGGTAATGGGGAGACAAAAGCCATTCCACAGAGTCCTTGGAAGCATGGGATGAATGACAGGCCTTTTGGCAAACTGATATAGTAAACTTTTTAGACCTATCACTCAGTATCGTAATTGCTATAAACGACATGAATGTTGTAACTGTAATGTGCCCACAGATTTGGATTGAACTCAGCCTAACGTGTGTGATGTATGCCAATCGTAAGCCTACATGGTCACAATAAACGTTTAGAGAATTACCTATTACATGAAGTGTCAAAAAGACACCGAAGCCAAATAAACTTTACTCATTTAGATTAATGTATCGAATAATAAACTTTCAAGAATTTCTCCATTACATCCAGTCGTATGTAAAGGTGGGTACAGATCAATAGTTTCAGTGAGATTCATCTCTTAGGATGTATAACTTCATTTCATTAGGAAATAGATCATTACCACGTTTATGTATAAAAGAGTGTTAACAGGTGACGGCAGACCTTCCGTGGGCAAGTGGAGACTTTATATCATTTAAGCTGCTGAAGAATGACTTTATAGACTTCGAACAAAACACGTTATAAAACGCAACCGCTTTAATGGTCGTTATAAGATTCTCAATCTCTGTCTCGAACCGACATTGCATCAGTAAGAAACACAGGCCTATCGCATTCTGTGTGGTAATTAGGACCGGATACTTGACGTGTGCCGTACCCTAATATGCATGATGTATTTATTGACCATGGTTATCATTTTCAGGGTAAGGTCCATGTTGGTCTTGCTACATAGGTGTCAACTCTGTTATACTTAGAGTAGGATACGTGTCGCCTTCCCATATGGCTAGTCAGGTATTTGACTCAACCGTTGTCATATGCCCCACTCACGCCCAGATATAGGCTCGAGGTATTCACTATGTTAATAAGGGTAGGATACATGTCGTCTGCTCCATATAGGCATGTAGGATATATAGTCAGGGGTTGACCCAACCGTTTTTATATGCCCCCCCACTCCCCTCATTCATGCACAGCTATAGGCCCAACGCATGTTTTATGGATATCATGATAGGATATATAGGAATTCACTCTGTGAATCAAAGTGTAGGATACATGCCGAATGTCTCTCTCACACAAGCTTCAGTAATAAAATAGACGCTCGATTGAACAATCGGATTTTGTCTTTCTTAGCGGAAGTATAGCACAAACGGTCGATTGGTTTGATAAATGAGGGTTGGTTTATAAGTAGCTCATCGGTTCCTGTAGTTTGAATAATGACAGAATAATTCCTAACATTATCTGGATTAACTGAAATTTACCCCTTTCTATCAACCGGCGTCTTGGAAACGTTCTCGTCAATTTGAGGAATTCTTCCTCATATAAACCTCAATCTCTTTACGGCTCCTTTAACACGACTCAACAAAGCTTGAAAGATGTAGGAACTAACGTGGTTTAAAGGATTACCCGACTGTAATTGGAGACTCCAAATGTGATAAAAAGGATGTCGGCAGAGAAAAGAACAGGGCTGCTTTTTCCTCGATTTAGCTTCTTTTTAAAGCTTATATTTAAATGTGTTCGGTCCAACTTCAAAATAAACTTACAAGCCATAAATTTTTTTGTTGTAATCAAATGGATTAACTCTGGTCTACAACAATACCTGAATTCGTGATTAGGCATTCTCTTGGTGAACTTCCGAAATGTGCAGTACAATGCGGTACAAAATGTTCAAACTGGAAGAATTCTACTAATAGCTGTCACATAAACAGACTATCCAGCAACAATGTCAAGGATAACCGAATTATATGCGTGAATTTGAAGATACGTGGCACGGTAGGTTGTTCGATGTTAATCCATGATGGCGAGGGTTCACACATCGTATATATTTCGTCAGCTTATTACCGCATGCAACAAGGTCTACCAATGAGATCCATCCTCCCTGCCACTGGTCCTCCCCTCCCCCCCCCTTTTCCCCATCACCTCGCGAAGCTTAATTCGGCAAAGGCACGTCAAAAATAACAATTTCAAACCGTCTTGACCCCGGATATAATGTTTGTTATAATTTTGTACCAATCGTTCATTGACTCAGTATACAGGCTTTGGCGATGATGCAGTAGACCAATGGAAATAGGATTCCCTTTATTAGTATAGAGTAACAAGAAATGTAACTTAATAAAGTATTTTGAGTAATTTTCCTTGTCCCCCTACTCTGCATTATGCTGTTCTCGGCATCACGTGATCTCGATTTCTATATATGCATGGTTCTTTTCTTGACGAAGTTAATTTCTTTTTAAATAAGTGCATAGATAAACGGTGCCTTCCCTGCCTCATTATATT
This sequence comes from Apostichopus japonicus, assembly GCF_037975245.1. NCBI lineage: Eukaryota > Metazoa > Echinodermata > Holothuroidea > Aspidochirotida > Stichopodidae > Apostichopus > Apostichopus japonicus. The sequence goes on from NC_092580.1 coordinate 5,527,313, forward strand.
AAGTAAATGTTTATCTCAAGAAATGAGATATAGGCCCTACATTTAACTATATCTTCCCAGGGCTGTAACAATTATCTTTATAATTGATGGATGCTTCACCTGAAAAATATGATAATTGTTTATTAGACCGATGAAGATATCAAAACGATAAAACAGACCTTATACCCCATAACAATTCTCAGATCGTTTGGTAACAAAGTATCGCCACTTTAGGAAATGCACCTGATTTAGGACACACATATAGAAGCAATTTAAACTTTGTCTTGGCTGTCAGGACAGATTTTACACATTTGTGAAATATGAGAAGAACTAAGAATGATAAATCCTGACAACCTATAGACGAGTTGCATATTTCCTATCAAATATTCAGTGTTTCTTAATGAAACTCTCGTTTAGTCGATATCGCCTTGAAACCATTTTGTCGATTAATTGAAGCGTCCTCGTTTTCACTTACATCACTAACTGAGCAGATGTTTTCTCTCACCGTGCCAGTACGGACACCTTATCTCATTTCTCATGTTTAATAAAGACTAAACTGTTGAAGACAGGGACTTCTTCTTTTGCACGTTTTTTTCTACTTTTTTTTCTGCGCAAGCTGTTATCTTTCATCCGGATCTAGTCGAATTTGATCCTTCATGTTTTGACAAACTTGACGGTTGTAAAGATGTTTCTTTATTGCAGATTAATTGGACAATTATAAGAAGATATTCCCTAGCGAATACCTCGCTTGGAAACTCATGGTATACGTTACCGAAAGCCTCTGACTAATATATAGGTCGAGGTGTTTAGGCCTACTAGGTGGTTTCGAGTTAGATGAACTTACTCATTCTCTCTCAGAAACGGTGAGAGAGAGGGAGTTTCTTGGGTAAGAAATAAATATGTTTCAACGAGCAAACGCACGTATAGTTCTGCATGGGGGTGCGTCGTTCTGGCTTTTTCTTAAAACACCGGTTGATCGTTTTAATAAAGTGATATGGAAATGCACTTTAACATTTGGCGTAGAAGAAAAAAATGATCATCCACATCATACCCACATCACATTACACACAGGACAGAGACCACGTAAAGAGAAGGTCGGGGGGGGGGGGCTAATCAGCATTACCGGTACAAAAGTGTTTACTAACCTGGTTCCTACAAACAGTGACATATTGTACTAGATATTAAAAGCGGGAGACTCATAAAATAGATTCAGTTGTTAGTCTCATCGGTCTAGTCTGTTTAGAAGGGCTCATGCACGCTCATTGCGTGCGCAATCAATTTGGTCACCATCCTGCTTGCATTTCCACGTCAAATCGCCTTAATTTGATTCTTCATCCGTCTCTTTTGCTGGGGAGGGGGGGGGGTTATCACCCATCCTACTACCCCTCCTAATTACGCTATACTATTCATGTTCTCTTTGCCTGCAGCCCAAACGAAACGGACGCCAATTTCTGTGGGGGGGGGGGAGAGAGGTGGGGTGACAGCATTTCTTAAAAGTTTGGTCTGTGTGTCTGTTTCCAAGATTCCATGTAACTAAACGACAAGAGTGTAACAGTTATTTCTTTGTGTATATGTATAACAGATAATGAACGACCCAAGGAAGTTTGTTTATAATATGATGTCTATGGAAAGCTAATAGAGTAAAATTTATTGCTCCTTAAAATGTTCTCTCACAAAAATGTGATCTGAGTTTACCACAAATTCTTTGAATGTGAAGTAATTTAGTATAACCAATTAATTCGCAAACTGTCATTCATAGATTCATGACGTGTTCGGTTATTGGTTTGAGGAATCACGGTATGTGTGGGACTGTGAGTAATGAATGATTACATAGCACGATAGACATTCAGTATATACCAAATACTCAGTCATGAAGCCATAATGCAAAACTTAACGCTTCACAATCACACCTAATAACCTTTTAATGGTAAAAGGCTCGAGGAAACAACGTTTTATCGGTGTAATGAAAGGGGAAAGGAGGGTGTGTGTGTGTGGGGGGGGGGAGGGGGGGGGGTTGAGACATATTTGAGGCTTCCCGTTGAAATATAGTTCAATATCTTCTTCGAAAGTTTCCCGGAGTTTGGTTGATTATAATTCCCACTGTGCATGTTCGTGTCACATGTTATAGGTCAAGCGACACAAACACAATTGTGTCATGATTTGTACGATGTGTATATATATATATATATATATATATATAGTATATATTTCCATGGTATAAAGTACGGTATAATATATATATTGCGTTTTGTTCTTTTAGTTTTCTTCTCTGCCGTAACTGATTTACTTTAGTTTGAATAGTAACAGTAGAACTGTGTAGTAGCCTGCCTGGGTTGGTTGTGAGTCTCACTAACGGTTCGCGTATGTCCAGTTGGAAGAATGGAAATGATCCGTCTCTTCCTGACCAAAAAAAAAACAGGCAAGAAAATACTTAATCGTAGCATGGTAGTATAGTACAAATAAATATTACAGAGGAAGGCAATGAATCACTCTGGAATTAAACATAACGGGATGAATTAGTGCTGGATAATCGGGATGACGTGACCCGTCACGAATTGTTCCCACCTCTAACCGGTGATGGTGGGTGTTAAATCAAGGACCAATCTGTCACCTCCTCTAAACAAGTCATATCATCAGCATAAATTTTGAATGAGTTACGAGCAAACAATGGACGTATAGAGGCGATAACTGTTTTACCCTTTCATGTAAGACCCTGTTTGGGCCGAAAATAGTTTCGTCGTAACGCGGATGTTAGCAAGAAGAATGGGAAAAAAATTGTTTTCGAAAATTCATACATTAGCACCTAACAGAAATTTTTTGAAAAAAAGTAAACTCGGGCGATATTATATCAAGGAGTTGTTATAGTTCCTAATAATGCCAGCGTTGTCCAAACTTTAGTTCGGGCTCATGCCGGCGTAGACAGAAGGTTATGTGATGTTACCTATATAGTGTATACGGAGAAAGCATGGATATCCATAAAACCGGTTTTCATCCAATTGAGGTCACATAATTTTATACATAGCTTACTTTTCTCCAGGATTATATCCTCCCCAGCCCCTCCCCAAACCCCATCCAACGCCTTTACCTGCTCCACTCTACCCGTAACTCAAAGTAACAAACTTAAGGTATTCCAGGTGTCAAAGTTCGTTACCTTCCTATAAGATTGAGCAGTTCAGGTTAAAGTTTACAAATACCATCGACAATCCAAGCTACGGGCTGACTGCATGCTCTCTGATGGAAATATCTTTGTTCCGTAATACAGATTGGCAGAAGCCAGGCAAATCGCGACAGGTCGTTAATGGCTTTGCCCATGTTGCTGTGACGGAGCAAACCTACGGCATGACATTAGAAACAGTCTGCGCAACGGTTAATAAAAGATAAACTATATATATCGAGTGACCGATATGACAAGTATAAGGCGAAATATGAACTGACATAAAAGAAGGACGGTTCATTAACAATAATAGGGGGAGTATATCACGTGATTAATGTGTTTTGTCAGCTACTGGATAATTTAAGCTTATCGTGGTATGTGACGGTGTTCATGGAACGCCAATGTTGCTATAACGAATCGTGATTTCTTGAAGAGAGAAGCCGGCAGAGTTTATTCAATATTTAAAATGTTAAAGGACCCCCCTTAGAGTGCACGTTAGGAAAACAGACAACTGAAATAACATGACTAAATAACTCTCCTTGTCGGTAATTAGCGCGAATAGTTTCTCGTTATATTACAGACGGCGCCTCATATTATAGATCACGCCGTGCGTATAACTTAGGTAAGGTATAGGCTACTATAGTTCTAAACTTTTACATTTCAATTCCTTTTCTTTATATACTTCTAAAGTTGTCGAGAGATATTCATTGCCAAAGCAGGGACGCTATAAATCAAGCTACGATCGGTTAATTGACACTGTAATATTTCATGACATTTAAGTGTCGAGAAGAATTACGAGGTGAGACTGTTACCACTCTGTCACCGTTACAACACGGATCATCAAAATTGTTCAAGTGTCTCTCGTCGGGATCTGTTGTTGTTGAGTCAATGTTAGGCGATGCGAGACAGCGCCGCGTTGGGATGCAAATATGTTGTCAGTTTCATGTCGTCCAGAAAAGAAGAAACAAAAGAGGGCGGGGGGGGGGGGGAGGGCGGTTTGGAAAGGAGCTTGATTATAGTTCAAATCTGTATCGAAGATAATTTCGTTTTCGAGGTCATGACTAACCTGAAATTCGAACACCGAATTGGACTTCAGTAAATGTCTTACCAGTGTGGAATATATTATAAATTGTGTATGCATGGGGAGTCATTCATGAATGTAAAAACAGACTTGTTCGCATGGTCCTGTTTCTAAAAAGATTCCATTTTAATGTTGCCAAACTGAGTACGTCATAACTGCAAGGTACTTTTGAAACATGACCAAGGGTTGCAAAACCCGCTTAGTTGATATCTTTACCGTAAGCTTATTGTGTGTCCACTAGTCGAAGTTTGTATATTGGTGAATACATAATGTGTGAAACATGCATATATGGTACCGCATCACATTGAACTACCCCCGGGCGTGAAGTTTGTAAAAGAAATGTGTTTTTGCTTCATGACATGCTATGTATGGGCACCATCACAATAGGTTGCATGAGATTGTTACCCTAACATGAAATGGACGGTTATGTTTAATCCGCAATGTTCAGCTGAATGCCTCGATAATGCGATACTGTACCAGACCTACCATCGTGATGGTAGACCTATATTGCATTATCACAGTCCTATGTAGCCTATGGTAATTTCTACACCTGGATAAAGAGTTTCTCGCGGTATACTAAGACTTGGTTCTCGTCCGCAGGTATTTCCCGAGTAACTATCGGTATATCGAGGTTAAACAAAGGTACCATTCATAGACCAACGATGTATTTTGCTATGATTTTAGACGAATGAAACCGTCATATTTACAGCCTTCTTTTCAGTTAAAGGTAATTCATCTTGTAGTGCTAGTGCTGTCTCAACCTTTCACCTATTTCTGTACTTGTTTGATTTACAGCGAGCCGAGAGACAGCCTTCACATACGCCGTGTCGTCTGCAGCCGTGGCGCATTCAATTGCGCGATCGTGCCGCGAGGGCCAGTTATCCACTTGTCTCTGTAGCAACGTACAACGACCCGCTGACCTCGACCAACAATGGGAGTGGGGAGGATGCGGCGATAATATCGACTACGGAATTCGCTTCGCGCGACAATTTGTCGACGCAATCGAAATGGAGAATAACCCAAGACGAAATACGAAGGAGTATGCCAAAACCAAGATGAATTTGCATAACAATGAAGCCGGAAGAAGGGTAATTATAAAACATATATAGATATTCAATCATTACCAAAGACTAAAGGAAAGAACACTTTATAGTTGTCCACAGTGATAAACTTTGAAATGGGCGATCAAGATAGACATTCATTGTACAAGATTTGTGAGGCCAGTCAAAGGCTACTCATTAATAAATAAATAAACAATAATAAGATGGCAGCCGACATGACAGATGTTTACGCCATTTTCTGATCGGTCTTACGAAACTACCTAAAGATAGAAACCATTTATGAGACAATTATCACCGGTTTGTAAGGAAGAGAAATGTATTTGCGGTGAAATTTACAGAGAAGAAGCAATTGGCTGATTCATAACTGACAGTTTTGTTTATGATCATAAAAATGGCTGCCAAATGTTTGCGTGACGTGTTATGAAAGATAAAAAAGCAAACGAAGAGAGAAACGTTGCAAAAACATGGACATTTACACGGAACTCTAAAACCATCTTCCGTACAGTTTGCCTCAAATAAACCTCACCACACGACCATGGCATGCCATAAATGACAAAAACATTTACTGAACTTAGAGCGGATCGAAATTACAACTGATTCTGATCGACATCTTGAGGGTCCACTTGAGGCACTGTCTTTGTATATAACGTTCCCTTCCATCCTGCAATACGCTATAACGTAACGTCTATTACACGTCTTAAATATGGTTCCATGTATTTTGCGGTATAACTTCTCTTTCCATGAAAAACACTTAAAAAGATCTTAGTGGCTTATACAACAATATGACAACGAATATTTAAATCTGGAAAAATTATAATATGCCTATACCTGAAATACTATATAAAAATATGTCAACACATATCCCGTTTGAACACTTTCATAGAGCAGATGTATTTTGCATAAACTCTACTTTGTGTAGATTCGGGGCACTGAACGTATTGAAACAGTTGAGCTTAACCAACATGACTTTTATCTTAACACAATTTGTCTATTTGTGCGATATCACTGAGAAATCCGTCTTTCGTGTACTTTCATTGGGAACCTTTGATTCCTATTGATATTTTTATCTAACTCTAAAAGAATGATAACTCAGTCAATACAATCTTACTATGCCTCAGTCACCTAAATCTCGCACTTTTATCTCCAAGATGACGAACTATAACCTCCAACCCCATCTCAACAAGAAACAGAAACTTCGCTAATACAATTGATATATCCAAACGTATTGGCCGATGTATCATGCAGTACCACCCGACCCATTATGTTTCTATTTTATCTTAACATAGGTGCACCTAGCTCATAATAAGTCCTACATATTAATCTGGAATGAAAGTAACAACTTCACCCAGATCCTAATATGCAAATTGTGGGAAAATTCGAAAGAAATACGAGCATTGTTTTAAAAAGTAATTGACTTTTCTTGGATGCACTCAAAAAGTTTGTATGACAGTATCATGTGAATTGATCAGTGATTGTATTGATCACGCGTGTTTGAATCTTGGCAGACGCCACCAAATATACTATAACGGAGGTGGTGAACTTTGGCGAGAGAAAGCAAATATAGTTGAGAAATAGCATACATGCCAAAAAAATGAAAACTGTATAAATCTTAAAATTTTTAGAGAAGGGGCGACGTCTCTCCGCAGTCACGCTAAAGTATGAGCTTTGGCTTCATCGTGTGCTCTGCTTATTCGTAGAAATCAGAAAGAATTCGGTTGCCTAGGGGAACATTCTACCTCTGTGGTCTGACGGTCTTCCGGAGATGAGAGAGAGGGCGAATATTGTTACCTTGGAAAGATATTATTGAATGATTTATTATAAACAGAGTAGAATTATGAGGATTTTCTTTCCAATCTTTACTTGCGTTTCTCTGTGTATCACACTGACATGTATACGCGCTCTTAGCATCTGTGATATATTATACGAATATTTACGCAAAGCTTGAAGACTCATTGGCGGAATCAAAATGGAATTAGCCCTAAATCTCGCCAAAATGTAAATAATAAAATATGTTATATTGTCGAGAGCTCATGGGAATATATGATATGGTTTTACTTAAATTGATTGTTACATTATTGACCCCATATTTTGCGTAAAAATCCTCTTCCAGTTCTTTACAATAATAGGCAAATAGCCATAAAACCTTGTACCTGTGTTGAATGTTGGTGTGCGAGAAATACCTTTAATTTTTTTATTCGAGCTCAAAGTTTCCTTGGAACGAAGCAATCAGGAACGATGTATCATACATCCAACCTTTATTTCAATTTCAAAGCAAAACTGACTCAAGGACAATATTGAAAAGAACAAAGCAGTTCAGACAATGAAAAGAGAACAATAACATAAAAAACCTGAGTAACCTGTCTAATAAGTCTAATAATTACAATAATACATGTTTCGTTCCCCAGACAAATTCTCTTCTTATATTAACGACATTCAAACAAAACGAACTAAAACGAAATTGAAAGGACAAGAAGAAAGACTTAAGTTTATTTTTTTTTAAATAAAACTTAATTTGACTAGTCATCTTAATGAACTACGTTGTTATGGGTTTATATTTGTAATAGTATACATCTCAAAATTTACCAAATAATAAAGCAAAATTCCTTTAGTGTTGCACTAAATATTCTGAACTATCACGGACTGATATTATACTGATCTCTGACGTCACTCGTGGAATGCAACATTGTGTAATCTTCCTTTGTGAATTTTGTGAATATTCAAGCCATCAGTAAGGTGCGCGGTATCGATATATAAAATGTAGGCCGCATCAGTCCCAAGTTCATTCTTGTTCATGGAAAATCTCAAAGAGGTTTTTCTGGTATTGATTCGGAAGCAGTTTTAACAGTCAGAGGCAATTAAGTCATAAATCTCGATGCTTTTGTCAGTAACAACATGTCCTCTCTGTGTAACGTATCAAAGTGTGCTGAAAACAAACACCACAAATCAAACCCATGTATATGTATCACAAACTAGACATTCTTTATCGACGTCATAATTCTACAGGATCACGAAGAATCGACTCGTATTTGACAAAGCCCATTGCTGTTTTGGAGGACGTTCATTATAGTTAACGTATTATGGTAGTGGTAACGAAGATAATACAATACAATATAATTGAAAATTAGCAAAATGTGTACTATATGTAAGGCACGAAACATAGAAGTGAAATCAAAATTAGAAAAGTATAATCGATAATTGCGAAAAGACATGTCCATTCACACACATACACACAGACCACCAAACTGTTAAACGAAGCTTGTATATCGGCAACGTACAAAAAGTATTCTTTCTAAGCCACGTGATTTTAGTTGGCAATAGTTTGATGTGTCACTTGTCTGCCTTGCCATGCCTGTACAGGCTGTGGATCCATAGGCAGGAGGAGGGGGGGGGGGGTGTAAGGGTGTACACTCCCCTCCTACTAACCCCCACAGAAAATTAAAAGTAGTTAGCCAAATCCATAAGTGTTAACCTAATTTATAACTCTAAATGTATAGCGTCTTAAGCTTTCTTTTTGGGCGAGAAAAGACCCTCATAAATGGGTGTCGGCTTCAACGAATTCAGGGACCCCCCCACCCTTCTTCCTAAAATTCTGGACCCATCCCTGCTGTATCAGCCCTTTACCGAGAATATTTGATATGTCGTTGAGTGCCGGTGGGTGGTAAGGGTTGGGTAGGTAGTGTAGTTCTTCACCCATGGGGCTATAAAATGCCTGAAAGTTGTGTAACGATCATAACATACATACTAGTGATAATATAAGGTAAATATATATAGTAATGTCGTGCTACGTATTACGGATTGATATTATAATATTAACCTCCTGAATCTCTCTATCTCTCTCTCTCTCTTTATAGATCGTACAACAGTCAATGGAGATTCAATGTAAATGTCACGGTGTCTCTGGTTCCTGCAGCCTCAAGACCTGCTGGCTAGAAATGAGATCGTTTCGGGATATCGGAATCCTACTGAAGCAGAAATATGACGGTGCCGCCCCCACACACGTGAACAAAAAGGGCAAACTAATCAATAAGTATGTTCGCTTCAATAAACCGACCAGAACTGACTTGGTCTATCTGGACGAGTCACCGGACTATTGTGACTATGACCCGGTAGTAGGGTCACTTGGAACGCGGGGTCGCGAATGTAACAGGACCTCTATAGGTACGGACGGGTGCAACCTCATGTGCTGTGGTCGTGGGTACAACTCGTACACCGAGGAGGTAGAGGAGAGGTGCAAGTGTAAATTCAAATGGTGCTGTTATGTGAAATGTCGAAAGTGTAGATATACCGTGGAGAAAAGTGTTTGTAAGTGATGGGGCGAGGGTCAACGCTTTGAAACAAGTCTGCAGTGATGTCATTGCAAGGACTCCATTGTGACTATTCGAAAGTTTTTGTATCCAGACAGGAAAATTGACGGTACAAATATTAAATGAAATCAATTTAGTTTTAAGTAAGGAAAGATAAGGATTCACCGTGCATTACCTGAGTACAAACAGTGACGAGTGCAAAGGTGTGGTCCAGGGAGGGGTAGAGGAGGGGTAGCATCCCCACCTCTATCGCCAGTCGGAGGTAACACGCCCAGTCGGGGATTGTTTACATCCCAGTCGGGAAAGAATTTTAGACAAACTGCGTCTGTCCCAAGACGCACTTCCAGAAAGATTCATGTCATTACCTGGATCAGTAGGGGGATTTTTTAGAATTTGTCCGCCGCCACCCCACCCCACACCCCCAGCCCCTCCCCCTTGAAACCTTTAAAATACTGTGCACATTGACGGACTACATAACAAACAAGAAGATAAAAAAAAGGAAAGCTACAGAGGTTGGACATTGAATCGTGTGAACTTCATATATGGACCTTATTGTGTTGTAAGCAGTCATGGGCACCACGTTGGAGTCGAAGTGTGGATATGTACAGCAATTATAAGTTTGGAATATATTGCAAGCAGTCTTTGTTGTATACATCAAAAGAGACTTTTCTCCTTTCTTTTTATTTTATAGAAGTGTATATTTTAGTCTGAAGGAAGAGTTTATAGGCATACAGTTACTGATGTTTAATAATTTAAAATTTTAGAAATAATCTCCAAATGGATTGTTGCCACAAGATTTGATGTAATCAATTTATTTGTGAATGTTTTTTTTTCTCGTTTCTTTGTGTACTTGTTGAGCTGAAGTCGAAAGAGACTGAAGTAAGGGGGCTAGAAGGGGCAGAGACTATGTGAGGTGGTGGTGGGGAGGGGAGGGGAGGGAGGGGAGGGGCGTGGGGAAGTTGTTTAGGCAGAGAGTCAAATGTTTACTCTTTAAAGTTAAACTTGTATGAATCACCGCTTTGATTGAATATTTGTTCATGTTGTCTAATGCCTGGAGACACTACAAATATAAAATCACTCGGATTTTTCTGATGACGTCACTCTGTTCTTTCGAACGTGGTTCAATAAAACCCGTTGTTCACTGTAAGGAGAATGACCACCGATTACATTTGCCAACGGTTACATTGAAAGTCAATCAGGCTGAGTGAATTTTCAACCTTTAAGAATTAATCGGAGCATAATATGTTGATCCAGGTATGCCGTACAAACTGTTTGCAGAATTCAGAACTTATTATAACGATAATGTTATGAATTTGAAGGAGAAAAAAATGAACATGGTGAAAAAGTGTCTGGTCGTGAAATCGAACGGCTTACCATGCAATTTCTCAAGTTAGCCGAGAAGGAAAAAAGGGAAAAGCTCTATAACTCTCTCAATTCAGACGTAGTCTGACAAAATATTCCCCCCTATTTTACACCAGGGGGCGGACTGGTGCATAAATTGCAGCTGCAGGCACAGTGAACTAACCGGTGATACGGGGCTTTCTAACAAGTTGCGCCTCTGGTGCCTCGGACGTAACTATAGCACCTTTCTCGACCAGGACGAAGAAAAGCTCTTTCGGCATCTCAACCTGACAGGCGCATTCTGGGCCCCGGACCCAGGGTCGTCAATCCGCCCCCGTCAATCCGCCCCTGCCCTATATATACACCTGCACTTATTTGCATTTCACACTCTCTTAATTTTGATAACCCTTACTTCCATTCCAAATAATGTTTTTTTTTTCTTTTCTAACTTGCCGGTTTCGCCGACTGAATGGTCACCAATTTTACCTCCAATATGCTAGAAAGTCAAGGACAGGTGCCAGGTTGCATGAAGCAATGTACCTCACTGAAGTAATCATAGTTGTTTTATCAAGTTTATAATACTTCTCAATATCTCGTGAACATGTAGAGGATCGAAACCTGCTTGTCTTTGGTTGTCCTTAGTAACACTGTGAAACAGTGGCCCAGATGTGACATTGAAGTTTAGACTATTTTTATGTTAAAATTCATACTTTTACTCAATTTGTGTGAATTTCCCGTGCCTCCACTTCTCCTCCGTTCTTTCGCCCATGTAGAATGTATCTTACTGATGCAAATGTGCCGAGGTGCTCAACACAATCTACAACGTGGATTTAGTTGGTCAGGAGACAACATCGTCAAACTCCTTAAACTCACGGAATATGACTCTTACGTATGTAAGTGCACATTATAGTTTGCAGCTAACACGATGATAAATATAAAATACTACGACAAGGCAACATATAATTTGCAGTTTATTTCATGTGTCAATTAAATTTCACCTAGTAGGATGCATATAAGTCACGAAATTTGTTGAATTTTTAAAGGGATTTGAAGTCATTTCAAATATTTGAATAGGAAGAGAAATTCAACTAATTTGTAATTCCATAACAATAAATGAGAAATAATTGTGTATATCCGTGTCAGTTTGTCACCTCTAGATGAAGATTTATCAAGCTAAAATCACTCATAACACGGACTTAGCCTAGACAAATATTCCTTCTGACATGCGCACCGCTCATATTAATTCACTATTTGAAGTGTATACGTATGTCTTTGAAGGCAAAACCTTTACATGCATACTGTAGTAAACTAACAAATGTTTGCTTTAGGGCTTTGAAAGTAAAAGGTCTCAGTTATATATGATATATGCATGCTTCAGAGATGAACTAGTTAGTATATATAGGCTTATTTTCGTTAGTCGAATAAACAACTAAACGCATGGTGATTTAACCACAATTCCGAAGTCACCAGTGTTTGCGACACTGACGACTGCAGCCCCCTCATCACCTGATAAGAGACTGATGTCTTTAAACTTATCAGAAATTGTGTCCAGAAGTGTCTCACCGACGTCACACTCTTGAAGTTTACGGTGATACCAAAACTGACACATGCAAGGCAGTTCACGGACAACACAGACGTGTAGATCCGCTGTGCTGCCCTCACTACACAGAGCCTGATTAGGTTTAACAAGATGAGAGAGCGTATATTCTCGGTTGTATCCCTCGATTTTTTCTTCAGTGACGATATCAGGAACAACACAACTCTTGGAAGATGGGACAGTAAAACTGATCGAAAGAACGTCAGATCCGTTTCTGACCACCAAACCAGTATCTGAAAGCGATATACTCTCAACCTGCTCAGTGGGAATAGCAACATTCGGTTGGAAAAACGGTTTGTCGGTGGAGACAAAACTATTCAGCGCCAATTTGTACATGGGTTCAGCAGTCTCGTCTTTGCCAGTGAGAAACGGTATGAAAAACTGCACGGTGTCGGCTTCTGTCGCATATGAATCTAACAAGTCCTCTGTATGTGCCGACGTAGCTTCAAGGCTGCCAAACGAAACTGCTACTACGTGGTCCTCGTCCCCTATGAGATCTTGTAGCACAGGCGGATACGGTAAGGTTAATCCTCCTGAAAATACACCGAAAAAATGAATATATGGTATTCACACACACAAGTCGACTGAACGTATAACTTGATAAGTGAGCTGTTTAATTATATCAGCGCATTAAGTGTTCTTGAAAGGTATGAAAGGTTAATAGTTACGAGCAATATAACATGGAAAGGTCATATCCTAGTAAGAATTACGAGTCACCGTAAACTGTTACTCAGTTTATTCTAGTGCACACTTTTCCTATCAAATGAACTTGATCGATCATTATAGTCACACTAGACTTCGGATTTCAGAAACTTCTTGCACTAAAGTGATGAATAGCAGTGTTGTTATGACTGAGACAGTGACTCTGATTGGTTAAGGTCAAAAGCCTTTACTCGACTCAAGTCTCAAATCAACTCGACTCGAGTCATACCCTAAATTCGGGCCCAAACGGACTTGTGACTTTAGTCATGAAATCAAATAATTACCGTTATTACACCAGACTGCTGCTAGAGTGAACGACAGACTATAATGGCACAACAGTAAACTTGCATAATGGTCACACCTGCTTGTCAGCAACATGCGTAGGCGTGCACCAAGTAAATTAACTACGCAAATGGCAATTCTTAATGCAGTAAATTGACAGCAGCATTGTTATGCGTCTGTCAGAATCTTTTCACATAAAATATATGTTCCATTTTATACGACCTCTGACAACAGTGTAGCAGGCAAGTAATCCAATGATTCACATTGGTAAAGAGTCTTTCTCTGGTGAATAATTATTTGTCAGTTGTTACAAATGAACCAATAAGCATCACGGTTACAGCATTGTGACTGGAAGGAAACTAGCACAAGTGAGTTCACATTTATGCCCAACAAAGTGTTTAGTATTTCCTTTCATTAATTCGCAGTGACTAGACTTACATAACTAGTGACTCTACGTAGACAATCATGGACTCGAAGTGACTCCACTTAGATATAAAGGACTCGAACTTACTTTAATTACATAATCAGGGACTCGAAGTGACTCTATACTTAGATAATCAGGGACTCAAAGTGACTCTGATAAGACAATCAGGGACTCGAAGTGACTCTACTTAGATATAAAGGACTCGAACTTACTCTAATTACATAATCAGGGACTCGAAGTGACTCTATACTTAGATAATCAGGGACTCGAACTTACTTTGATTACGTAATCAGGGACTCGAAGTGACATGGACTCGAAGTGACACTACTAAGACAACCAGTCACTCGGAGTGACTCTACTTAGACAATCATGGACTCGAAGTGACTCTACTTGAGGTAATCAGCAGGGACTCGAAGTGACTCGGAGTCACAAAGAGACTCGACTCTGACACGACTTGAGCTAATATTGAGAGACTCGACTCGACTTGAAATGTGTAATGCTCGACCCGACGTGAGTCTTTTCTACTTTGGAACTCGATTACAACTCACACGTGCTGAATACACACGTGCTGAAGACACGATGACAAACCCTTAAAAATATATGACGTCATGGCTTAACTGAACATTGGAAATACGACATTTTAGTCCAATTCATTACATCAACAAGCGTGATAAATTGAACAAGATTTGAATTTAATGACGTAAAGGAACTTCGTCAAGCAACAACCAAACGTCTGTTCATATATTTGCGGATATAAAGCTATGGAACTTAATTTAATCTCAGTTAGGTGGAATTTAATTTCTTTCTTAAAAAAATTGATGAATCTTGTAAGCTGAACAAACTTCTCAATTGAATCAAATGGAATCAAAATCATATCAATACAACTAGGTGAATGCAAAACTTTGCGATGTATATATGCAGGTAACGTGATAGTGACTTAAAATTAACAACAACTAATCATGTTAAATATTATTTAATTCTTTTAAATTAATTCGCTTTCGAGAACAATATATTTTTCCTTCAGCAGGAAGGTTTTTTAATAACGTAGAAGTCAACAAATGACAAATTTTTAACTGATTTAATTTATTTACATAATAAAAACTTAAAACAGCTTTCTTACCTGCATCACAGCTGCTCGAACTCGATTGTATCTCAGCCAGTTTCGCCGCAATCCTTGCCCTTGGAACAGAAAAGTATGCTACAATGCCATTCCAACGCGCATCGGTAACGCCTGAAATGAACACGCCATTCGACAAACCGGCAAAAGTTGCTAAATATAGCAACATGAGTGTTGAAATATGAATCGAAAAGGCCATTTTAGAACTATAGTTTGTTTTCGTTGTGTTCTTGGTTGTGTCTGTGTTGCTGATCAGCAAGTGAGAGAATAAAATATATTTCGTGTCGCTTTATATTTACAACGAATTCTCAACATTATCTATAGTAGGCGGGGCATAAGTGTAGCTTTTCGGCATACGATAAAGTATGGGTATTACCATTTCACGAATAGAAATATGATTCGGTCTGATGATTATGCGCGTGGTCACGTATGTCTCACTGAGTGGCGTAACCAGTGAATGGGGCGTGGGGCAGGGGCGGGATCGCCCGGCCAAATGCCTTCCCTCGCTCTCCAAATGATATTGGTGGGCAAAAAATATTGGAGGCAAATACAACATGCATTTCAAGGCTCAGCTAAATCAGTAAAAGTCGATACCAGCCAATTGCCGTTAAATATAATCCTATTACTTTGCTTTCTGTCGTCGCTACCAGGCCCCGATATTTCTCCCTTCGCCGCACACGCTGCCCATCAAGATAACCTGCTACCGTGCCTGTTATGTCATGTGTATGTCTATAACTTTATATCATCGTTATATCGACCGTCCGAAGTTAATCCTATATTGTAACTTGGAAGCTGCAGCATTGATATATTGCGTTTATTTCAACATCGCACTTGTGAGCTGATATAGACATATCAGTCGTTAGAATAGGCCTCACCGAAATATTGTTTCCAACGACTATGCAGATTGAAGACGATTAATGTAATAAAACCGATAGACCATGGCGCTGCACATACAGTGGCTGGATGTATGAAGCATAAGTTGTTGCAACTTCATATACAAATTTATTTAACTCATAATTATAGTAAATCATAGACAATGAGACAGCTTAAACTTTACTGTTGAAAGAATAGTTCAGACCAAAACGAGAACTTCAGACAAACAATTGAAAGGACAAAAACTAAACCCAATTGTCAAAATCCCATCGCTACCATTTTTGCTTTTTAAGTTCAATTTGGGTAAAGAAAAATTCATAACAGTATCGTTACCATGGTTACAAGTGTTTGGAAATGGGGCATATTGCAAAAGGCATTGTTATACGGACTAAAGCAGTTTGATGGATATTTCCACATATTTCGTCACTTTCGGTTAGTGATGATGCTAAAACAAATACCCATTTAATCTGAATATGAAATCTGCAACCAGACGAGTTATCACGAAGTTCGCTAACTCAGACCCTAACCCTGAAAAGAAGATGAAGAAGCATTCCAAATGTTCCAATAGACCATACCGATTAAATGGAGCATCCATCCACGTCTTGAATGATTATCCCACATTTATGATACAATTCTCCTACAGTTAAACTTACTAATGAGGGATTTGGGGGCTCAGTACAGTTTGCAATCCTGATACATACTTCCATTAATAATTTATGTTCTGGAGAAATAAATCATGGGAGAATAAAGTACATCGTGATAGCAGGAAACATTTCGATTGTATACAACTACCGTGATGATCCTATTCACGATAATATTTGCTCAAACGGCGTTCAATATCTTCAGATACATATTTCCAGAGACGAAAATTCCTACTGTTTACAGTTGTCAAGCAAGCAGGTGAACGATTGATAACACCGATTTCCCGTTTTCAACCATTTGACGGCTTGGTCATCTTCACGTGTGGAAGTAAACGATATCTTCCAGTTCACCACCAAGATGAATCGAGGGTGGGTCTTCAAACTGATATTCCTTGTCTCCTTCAATACTTTTCTCTGTTGGATACCACCCATTGTCGCAAAACTGGCTATGGTGTGTGTAACATAAGGCTTTTTATTTTAGCCTAAGCTACAGTAGGCTAACTTTAGTCTGCCAGTCGCATAATACTAATTTACTAGCTTGACAGTCATTTACCACTAAATGTTTAATATTATTCAGGGGTTATCTTAATATTTCCTAAGGATTATTCACACAGTAACTTTCTATCTACCTAGTATGCACACAGTAGTAATAAAAACATGATATAGTCAGTATTGCGAAGTTCGCCATACTGCGAAGTTCGGGCACCCTAAGAAATACACGATTTTCACCATGAAAACCTACAGGAAGAGCCAAATTTCACCAAAAAGTACGCAGCTACAGTTATTTTCTCTCCAAAATGACCCGTGTGCAAGAAATTACTTACATATTTGTCAATAAAATGACGAAGATCTATGAAGTCTGTTATAATTACTGAAAGAGCAACAGCGCCACCAATTTTTACCAGCGCCACACTGTAGGTTGCGTGTCCGAACTTCGCAATACTCTAGCAAGAAATACCAGTTCCACAATCACAAAGAATCTTCTTGGAAAACAACGTGAAAACAGTTTGCAGGAAAGAAAGTTTGGCCGTGTATCGTACTATAACAAAATTCTCTCACCATATGAAGTATATTTTCAAATGATTTATACCAGAAGATTTAGTTTTGGGGTGTTTTAAGTCTTAAGTGGCGGAACTTCGAAGTCACCATCCTACTGTATATTCCCTCTGCAGCCTGACACAAGATCTCTAAGTGCTAATGTGCTATTGCTAAGAAAGACTAGAATTTGGCTAAGGCCTAGTGTAATACTGTAGTAGTAAAGAAGTACTAGTAGGCCTCATGGTACTACTCAGTTGATCTATTTAACAGATAGTAGTATTAGAAGCTAGTTTATATTATTTTGACCTCTAGCCTAGATAACATATATATTTGAATTTCAAAGATCACTGTAATTTATATGTGGTCATAATGTACATAACACAGTTCAGTAACCCGTAACAGGAGTAACATAGGCTAAATCCCTGCTTGAGTACAGTGCATATTTTGAAGGGAACAAATCACACGATGTATGCAGTGATCTTTATACATAGCAGGCTTTATGAAGTTCATCCAGTCACTGCAGTGCTGTGAGTTTGAGATTAGCACATTACAGCACTGCACCTCCTTTTCACACAGTGCAGTGTATGATTATGATGTATAATCATTTTAAGGCCACAATTTGTTTCTTTTTAAGACTGAATTTGACTAATGACGTGATGTGCAATAATACTTTTCAGTTGTCACAATTTGTCGTAATTTCAGGCTCTGTTACTTTCAAAGTTTAAAGAGTGTAGAATTGATGACCAGGGGCAGAACTAAGGTGCGTCAATAAAGGCCAGAGCAGATACCGGTACACCTGCTGACAAATACTGTTATTACCGGGTATACCGGAAATTTTCGCAGAGCTGCTATATCCAGTGTTAACTGTACTATGAAACACAAGCATGAACCTATCTATATACACTAGCCTAGCCCACAAATGTATTTTCGCTTTTAGTAGGACTTTTCCATCTCCTTTTTTTTTCTTTTGCAGCAACTTATTTAAAAATTTTATTCAAAGATATAAAAAAGAAATAAGTGTTGTTTACGTATCTTTCATTACAACGCGAAAGTACAGTTCAGTACACTTCAGGGACCAGTCCAACCAGAAAAAGTACAGTAGCATTTAATGGGTATGGGAATTACCAGGTCATTGACAGTTTGGATAGTAATGCGTAGAATCGGTATCAGAAAAAGTATGAATAAAGTAATAAACATATTGCGTCGAATCGGTTTCTTCCCAAAATAACTTGTTAGAGCAGTTGACAAACTACGTGCGTGAAATGGAACTCTGACTACATGTATAGCTTAAAGTGAGGGGCAAATTATGAAGCGGTGACAATACTTTTCTTTTGTTCATCTTCTTAAATTGGATTGTTGACCCTATATTTTGTGAAGCTCGCTTTTTATGGAAGTGAAAGTCAATCGGTCAAGTTTTCAAACGATCAAAATTCTGCCCGTTTAAATGTTTAGATCATTAAACGTATTGTTACGTTGGAATGCGAGAGGTCTCGATAACTAATTTTAACGAGACACAAGCCTGGGTTCGTTTCCGTAAGGAACACAGACAAATTGACGAGTCTTGAGGTTTTAAATGAGAACGTAAACTATATTGAACAATGGATTTCGAACCGACAACAACAACAAACGGTAATTACAAATATACAGAAAATTACTCACAAACTTAACAAGATAGGATACACTTTAAAACACGCTGGTCTCTTCCAACGGCGATATCCCACAGCGGCCACGACCTTGAGGACGACGATTCTCGGTCCGTTGTACCGCGAAATTCACTGGTCCTCGACGAAGTTTCTCGCGATCCCAGAAACAGCAGTCACCTTCTTTCCGGCGATGCTCCAAAATAGAAGACGGACTTCCAGCCACAATAGAGTGAAGCACAAGTCGAACTTCTCGCCGACTAAATATTACCAGAGTCAGTCCAAAATCAGCTTTATAGCCACTAACTCCTGGCGTAACGAACTTCCTCAACGGAGACAGAAATTCTTCACCTTCTCCGAAATAAACACTGGAAAACTGTAGTTTCACAGCAAAGTCCTCTTCAAACTTCTGAATGGAAGTGTAGAATCAATCTTGGTATCGATATCTCAATCCTTCAGAAAATACTGGTAGTTGAGCACTGACGATATATAGTAGAATGATATAATATGTGTCGTCGCTTGTATTCGTACAGAAACTGAGAAACTCTCCGATCTGGGCGGGTTTATATACGATTCGCCATGTCAAGAATCATCTGGATCTTTCTCGATACACTTGACCCAGTTTTTCTATTCTTGGAAGTCCTTTGCATATCTTGCGAACGTTCCAGAGAATCCACGAAGATGCCGTGCACAGCTTACACGCATTTCCACGTAAACCGACGTTAACCCGAGACCAGCGCGTCATCATGAGGAATATACTAGAAAAATCGTGTATTGCTCATTACATAAATAACATTCTGACGTTAACCCGACCTAATTTCTCAAATACTGATTTATCACGTAGGCAATTTCAATTACTCTCCACATTATAACATTAGGTTTCTCACTAGCAGTGACTAGCGTTAGGCTACAATGGGCGCTCGTAACAGTATGCACAGCACTAAAACACAAGCCATCCTATCCCTTCCTCCTAGTGTACCGAAGCATGTGTTTTGAAACCTCCAACAGGTGCTGTATTCTGTACCTCTCCCCTACCCCCCCCCCCCTCATCCGTGGGTAGACTGTTCCAAATTATGTAAATGTACCCATTCCGTGCTCGTGAATGGCTGATTATGCCTTAACCGTTTTTGAAGGTGAAAACGCAAGAAACATATCGGTGTCCCTCCGTTGACCTTTTGCTCGGTACAGTACATGCAACAGATGCAAGGGCTAAGATTGTGCAGTAAGAATATTTAATGTTTAGGACTACGGGGAGTGGTAAGGTATACACGATAAACAGTAGCAGCAGGAATATCAGTATTCTCGGGTTTGCATGTACTGTCTGGGTTGGTATTTTAATAAGGTATATATTATTTTTACCGGGTATTCAAGGTTGTTTGGGATATACCTGGTATTTTCTGTATATATTCGTTGATGACAGATTTAAATACCGTCGACTGACTATTTTGTACTGGGAGGAGGGAAGCTTAGAAGATGTGATTGTGTCCAGGGATGGGGTCTAATGGAAGGAGTGTCCCTTTCAGAAATTTTAGTAAAATGGAGACTGCTTAGATGCAAAATGGTGCTATAGTTTGCTTCTTTTGTAGGTTGTACTGCATATATTGATAAATACACTCAGTCATAGATTATAAACAAAGATACGTTGTAAGTGACCTCAAATATATAGTATATTTGTGTGAATTATCAACATATAATGGTTATAATTCTCATTAAAGGGAAGGATTAAGAAATGCTGCAAGAGCTAAACATGGTACAAGTGGTCTTTTTCCAGAAGGTAAGTTTAACGCACTGAAATTGAAGATTAAGGACTTTCTAGGCTTACACATCTTGGTTCAATTTTCCGGGCAAATTTCTAGATGTATAGCTATGTTTGTACATAGGAATATCATATTATTTTACAAGAGATCAGTCTTACTTGTCTGTCTGTCTGTCTGTCACAAAGCAGCTATTCATCGACATGATTTCAAAGAGAAATGTCAAAAACAAACAAAAGAACCTAAGGGTAATGCAGCAGCTCTAAGAAGTAGCATGATGCAGGTAATAATTTATCCAGTATCGCATCGCAAAATACTACGAAAAATGGGTAGAGTTATAGGTGTGTAGCAGTGTTTGTACGTAGGAATCTCATAGTATATTACAAGAGATCAATTCAAACTTTGATCACTAAATTATTTTACTTGTGATGTATGCAACGATGGGAAGTGATGCTTGAAGTACAATGCAGAGTGGTCCTCCTCAGAAGTCTGAATCTTGTATTAATAAGGCAAGGAAAACTGGCTTGACCAAACTTTGAATATTGGTGTGATGTGAATCTAAGAAAGCCACTAAAAATGTTGAGTCAAGAAGTTGCTGTTTGAGCTGCCATGTGACAATAGAGAACTGGAAAATATTGTTTTTGTTAGTGAAATGAATTGATTCATAAATATTCATGTATGAGATTTAGATGTAAGGTTTCTATGACTCAGAGTCTCTTAAACAAATTTTTTATGATTTTGTTCTTAATTCAAATGAAATCAATTTTTTCTTTTGCTACAGAAAAGAAACCAAAGAAAAAGGTTAGTAAAATTATGCAATATATTTCAATGGGAGTCATAAACATGAAGTGTTCTGCATGTTTCATTGAAACAATGCTAATACATTAACAGCATGATAGGCACCTTAAGTAATAAAAACATGTTTATAATGTAAACATTTTTTTGTCTGCTTGATTTAACAATTGATCAAACCAACAATGACATTCTGGACAGTAAGATGACCATTGTACAGCCAGGCCATCACTTAACCCTTGAGATCCAGCAAGAAATTTGCAATCTCATCTCTTTGTTTTAAGAAAAGATAAAGAAGAAAAGTTATAATCCTTTCCTTTCAAAAGCTGTTCATACATTTTCTTTTTTATAGCAATTTAGTTATAAATCTCGAAGTCAGTCTTATCCGGTGAGAAAGGCTCAAACAGATGTCGATAGTAAGGACGTTAGTAAACAACAACAACAACATCAACGTGCAAAAACAGGTTCTCAGAAAGGATCCTCAACTATTAAACAGCACAGAGTTCCCCACAGTGGCGAGAGAGAAAGATCTGGAAGCACAGAAAACAAGGGAAACAGTAATACCCAGAAGAAACAAGTTGTGGATTTTGTAAAGAAGAACAAGACAGTAGGTGGCACATCTGGAGGTGGCTCAGGTAAAAGATCCTCTGAAGTGAGAACCACCAATACCATCACTCTCACCCAGGAACAACTTAATGCTATTCTACAATCTATTGGTACAGCCTCTGGTGGCAATGGTGCTCCTGCGATCGCAATCGGTGAGTAAGGGATGGTGTGGTCAGAGAGATGTCATTTGTTAATGACCAGGGATGAGCTCATACTGGGCGGCACTGGGCGGCTGCGCCCAGCAGTTCTGAATGCCGCCCAGCACAAACAGTATTTTAATCATTTCTGCCCGCACTTTTTGATGATAATTTAACAAATTTTACCATAACCAAAATCTGGGAGAATACATGGCACAGAATATGAAAAATAGCACTAAATAAGCATACTTCATTTGTAAAATTTGTCCAGTGGGGAGGGGATACCCCACCCATGAGATTCCACTCCCAGGGTGTGGATCACACTAGCGCACACTCTACCTGGCACTCAAATATTCCTGAGCACATCCCTGGATGACCAAAGAATTTACCAATTAGCTCAGGTTGGACTTGGTGGTATAAAGAGCTGCACGAAACAACTCTTGACTTCATGAGACAATTTGTAAAATTTATCAACAGTTAGTGACTTTATGACGTAATTTGATAAGCAAAGAACAGAGGAGTCTATCATGATGATGATGATGATGATGATGATGATCATCATCATCATCATCATCATTATCACTTCTTCAGCCTTTAGCAAAATGAGCTTTGCATTATCGACGGATGTTTTGAAGATATCTTGAAGGATATCTGTATTCTTTCCAAACTTTATCAATTTGGTAAAATTGTTTAAAGTAAGTTTCCTAGAACAGTTGACCATCCAGCTTCTTCCTACACACTGAAGAGCATGTGAATTAAATGTCACAGTTAAAGGTAATGGTAATAGGCTCATTGATGTTAGAATATGACTGCTTTGTTATCCTACTTTCTAGTATGTTTTTGCACATTAGTGTTAACTGTTACTATGAACTAGAGAAGATCTAGTTTTTACACTTTCTACATATCTATGACACTTACACAAGTCCTTTCTGTTAGTATGTGCATCATCACTCCTCTTGGGTTTATGATCAGCTGTGAAATGTTAAGGGACTTAAAGAAACCATCTCAAAAGTTCAAATTTAAATAATGGCCTTTCTTTGATTTGCCTTACTCTCTTCAGAGAATGGAGAAGTAAAAGTGGAAAGTCCTGATGTGAAAACCAATGGTACTGTTGGGCAAGAAAAGGATGAAAAGAGGAAAATGGATGACGACAGCAACAAGAACAAAGAAAGTAAGACAATGGATGAGGACAATGAGAAGAAGGAATCTTCCAAGAAAGAAACTGACGATGAAGATAAGAAGACAGTTGCCTCTGAGAACGTTTTCCATTTGTTGAAGCAACTTGAAGAGGATGATGGACGTTCAGATGATCATATTGTGACCGAAGTATCGTCTAAGCCGCCATCTTTGCCAAGAACAGCAGACAGTAATGACAGAAAGATAGATACTTTACAGAGGAATGGTCAGTATTTGTTTGACTTTATGATGTTATGAAATGCTGTGCAACTTCTCCTGAGTTTCTGTACTGCTGTATGGTATTCTTTGATTCAGACAACTGCCTGTATAGACTTTGTGTAACTTACGAACACTTATTTCTTGAGAAATTCAGTCCCATCTGTGAGAATGCAGGTAACAATAGAAATTGCAGGTAACAATAGAGAATGCAGGTTACAATAGAAATGCAGGTAACAATAGAGAATGCAGGTAACAATAGAAAATGTAGGTAACAATAGAGAATGCAGGTAACAATAGAGAATGCAGGTTACAATAGAAATGCAGGTAACAATAGAAAATGTAGGTAACAATAGAGAATGCAGGTAACAATAGAGAATGCAAGTAACAATAGAGAATGCAGGTAACAATAGAGAATGCAGGTAACAATAGAGAATGCAAGTAACAATAGAGAATGCAGGTAACAATAGAAATTGCAGGTAACAATAGAGAATGCAGGTAACAATAGAAAATGTAGGTAACAATAGAGAATGCAGGTAACAATAGAGAATGCAAGTAACAATAGAGAATGCAGGTAACAATAGAGAGTCTTTTGCTTTATGATGTTATAATTACTGAATGGTTCCCTTTCCAAACCTACTTATAAATCTCTCAATTTGTGTGACATAGTTTTAGCTAGTTTGATTTCTGCAATATCAGGTAAAGTTTTCCATGGCATCTATTCAGTTAGCCTTTGGTTCAAATTGTATTCTGGGTGTTATCTGGTTAACACTTCTTTAAGATCATTCTCATGATGCAAATTAGCGGTGTAAACACCATCTGAAAACACCAACGATGATGTAACCTTACTTAGCTATGTCTACTTAACATTTCATTTATACAGTGCTGCATAATGTTTTTACTCAGAGAACTGTCAAAGTTCTTGATGGCAGATTTAGTCATTGGTTTTCTGGTTAGTACTTCTCACTTAGTTTAATATTGTCGCTACCGCTGCTGCTGTAGATCTCTTTTTAAACCTGCACGCCACCACCGGTCCTTCTGGGGCAGGTTTTTCAAAAACAAGACTTCTAATTTATGCTGGTAACTCCATTTTAAAGAAAACTTAGCTTCTAAGCCATCGATAGAAATTCTCAAATAATTTCTTGAAATTATGGTTTTTCATGAGTGCTATACATTTTCCGCTTTGCTTGCAAAAGTAGTAACAAAAGTCCCTATGTCATCAGCCAAGGTCAAGAAGAAATAAAAGAGGATAGAAATTCTCAAATAATTCCTTGAAATTATGGCTTTTCAAGAGTGCTATACATTTTCCACTTTGCTTGCAAAAGTAGTAACAAAGGTCCTTATGTCATAAGCCAAGGTCAAGAAGAAATAAAAGAGGATAGAAATTCTCAAATAATTCCTTGAAATTATGGCTTTTCAAGAGTGCTATACATTTTCCACTTTGCTTGCAAAAGTAGTAACAAAGGTCCTTATGTCATAAGCCAAGGTCAAGAAGAAATAAAAGAGGATTGTTTATCTAGTATGTATCAACCTTGAGTTCTGCCTATCTGAAGCATATCTGTTGTATCAGTTACAGAATTGTTTCCCCAGCAGTGCTTTAGTTTGACCTTAGTCTGAATAAGACATATAAGAGGGGTGTTAATGTTCAGTTTAAGACTGCCTTTGTTTTCATGAGAAACGCTGATTAATATGAAAACTTTTGGCACCTTTGAAAGATGCACGTTACCATTGAGCCTATTCCAATATCTTTGACAAAGTTTCTGTAAAAAAGTTTTGATGGCAAAATTGATTTTGATTCATCCATTTTTTTAGGCCTGAAAGATTTGACATGGGGCAGTTCTGCAGGAATGGGTAACATCGGTGCTATTGTGGGGTCTCAAACCACATTAACCCTTCAGGAGAAGAAAAGACTGGAATGGAAACAAGCATTAGGTAAAGTGGACAGAGAAAGGAAGTATAAAAAGTTTATTTAATTCTTGTAAGAAGTTTGACTCTATTAATAGAGACACAAAATTTCTACTCTGTACATAAAATTGTTTCTTTTTCCTTTGTTTTTTCTACATAAAATGACCACTGAAAGAACTACCATTTTTTGTACCTGTTTTGTACATTTAGGTAACTAATACAGTAATACTGTTCATGTTAGGATTGCAATGGTTGTTATGAGCTACCAAAAGTTAAGGATTATTTTAAACAGAAGTATTCTTCAAACAACTTAAACGTTGCAGAAGGGTTGATATTGTTAGCTAGGCAAACTCAATCAATTAGTGGTTTCAGAACTCGGTTGGCATGAATTTAACTGTAAAAATTGTTCTTCAGACGAACAGAGAGCTGAGCAGAAACAACGGAAGATGCATGAAGATGCACTCCGCAAGTCTCTGGATGACAATGGAATCTATCACAGGCAGAGGACACCTCAACAAGCAGAGAAGATAACTCCTCCAAGTAGTATGAAAAAGGTAAATCTCATTCAGACAGTAAGTGTCTTGTCGTAGTTCAACGATCTGTGTCAACCAGAAAAGCTGCAGCTGCTGCAACCTGCCTTGCAGCAAGACTGCATAGATACAGCAAACAATAGAGATATACTGCAGCAGAGCACCATTGCCTATTGTGTAATACTGCAGTGCATATTGTGTGAGACAGCACAAAAGACTAAGTCCAATACAGCCTGGCTGCAGCTGCTGCAAACTGCCCTGCAGCAAGGCTGCATAAATACAGCAAACAATAGAGATACACTGCAGCAGAGCACCATTGCCTATTGTGTAATACTGCAGTGCCTATTGTGTGAGACAGCACAGCACAAAAGACTAAGTCCAATGCAGCCTGGCTGCAGGATGCTGCAAACTGCCCTGCAGCAAGGCTGCATTAATACAGCAAACAATAGAGATATACTGCAGCAGAGGACCATTGCCTAAAGTGTAATACTGCAGTGTCTATTGTGTGGAACAGCACAGCAAACAAGACTAAGCCCATTGCAGCCTGGCTGCAGCTGCTGCAAACTGCCCTGCAGCAAGGCTGCATAAATACAGCAAACAATAGAGATATACTGCAGCATAGAACAATTGCCAATTGTGTAATACTACAGTACCTATTGTGTGAAACAGCACAGCACAAAAGACTAAGTCCAATACAGCCTGGTTGCAGGATGCTGCAGCTACCTCAGCATCCTACTTTTGACATATTGCCTATTTAAAGGTATTTATTATTCCTGTCACACATGCTGTGGCTACATATCACTATAGATTTGGCACCATTCATCACATTTCTAGTCAGCTAGATAGTATTTACTCGGCAAAGTTACTCTCCCCCATTGAACTTTAAAATGTATCAGAGGCTTAATTTCTTCATATTTCTAGGATTCTAACATTTTAATGGTCCTCATTTGGTTGATTAGCTAGACTTTGCTGCAGCATTTGCTAATTGTCTGGCTGGTCTGGTCTGGTTCAAAGATGCTGATGGTATGACTGATTGGCTGCAGCTATTGCAGGTTAATTGACATGCATGGCATGGCTTATTGACTAAATGTTAAGTCTGTTTAAAGAGTCTTAACAAGTTTCTGCAGGTTTAGCGATTGCTAATTGGTTGCTGGTTTCTGCATCTCCAGTGATCCCTGGAAAAATCAAGATGAGAAATTAAAATGCTGCTGGCACCTACACTAAGATGCCAGGTAGGTTCATTCATTGTGACAAACTTTACCAATTGATAAATCTGATGTGAACTACTGTGCCTTTCGGCACTCTTGTAATATTTAAACTTAGCAATAAAGTACCAGTTTTTAATGTCGACTGATTGGTTTCACCTTCAGGAATCAGCTGAGGATAGACTCATCCCTGAGTCGTCTCTTGGACAGGTTGCAAGACGGTCATTTGTCCCTGCTGCAATGAGGAGCAACTTCTTTATCGGAGTACGTATCGCTGAGGAGCTCAGCTGTTTTAGAATTTATTTATCTCCTCTCCATGATACATTGAAACTACAGATGAGTATAACATGGGTCATGGCAGAAGGGGCATTGGAGGAATGTGTGGTTAAGGAGTATGTTATTATAGTTTAGTTTAATCTTAAGCTCCCTAAAAGTGTATTAGTAGCACTTATAAAAAAACTTATATAACATTGTTCACCAACTTAAATTGAGAATCAGCAACTTCATTTGACAAGCTTCACCAACTCTTTTTTAACCTTGCATGGGATGAAACTGCCATTTCCACGTATAAGTAAAATTTCTAACAATTTTCACCTGATAAAATGAGAAAACCTTTGATATTTGATTAATGCTTCAATGGGGGAGGATTGATTGACTAGCTCCAATTGATAATGCATGGAATGAAACAGTTATTTACATGGGTAGGAAAACTTTTGGCAATTTTCACCTGATAAATTGAGAACCAGCATCTTGATTTGCCAAACTTTGGTATTTGATGAACGCTTCAATGGGGAGGTCTCGGTCGATGAGCTCAATTGATGATGCATGGAATGAAACAGCCATTTACATGGGCAGTAAAAACTTTTGCCAATTTTCAGCTGAAAAATGAGAACCAGCAACTTCATTTGAATTTCTAAGTACGAACCTAGGTGCTCAATTATTTGACCAGAATACAGTGCATTCATACCCGCCAATGGGAAATAATTATAATGTTAGGTTTACAGTCTTGTTCAGGGCCAAGGCTCTCTCACGCAACTTTACATCTTAAAGCAGCATTTTGCGTTTGGTCGCCGTTTTCTATTTTTTTGACAAGTCCATCAAGTTTTTTACATATATCAATCACAAAACAGCAAACTAAGATATCAGCCAAGTTTTTCCCTGCCAACATCGTTAATTTGCGAGTAATTAAGGATATTTGCAGAGAATGAGAAAAGTATCCACGACAAAATTCCACATTTAAAATTAATCGCATACAGTACCCCAAACCCACTAGTTTGAAGTCAACCAATCAGAGATGCAGGTTTAGTTATGAGCCGTTGCTAAAAATAGATTCAAGACTTTGCATTGGCACAACCAGGGAGTTGTTATGGAACTCCCTGGTACAACTGCCATATAGACTGTACACAAATCAAGCTTGGTGTTGGATTACGTATTGGTCAATGACGTTCGTAGTGTTTAAATATTCATATTATGGGCGAGGTTAATTGGGATCCCAACGGAAAATATCTTGGAGAAAAACAAAGTTGAAAGTTGCACATTTTTCGACTTTTATGCCACCATTTGAAGTAAGATTTAAATAGATAAGCTAGTTATGTATGTTGTTATGGCATAGTGAAGTCAGTGAGGTTGAGAAATATCATAGTAAAGGACGCAAAATGCTGCTTTAACCCTGGTCATTGGTAACTTGTCACACACCTACACACCAAAGTGTGCACAATTCAATCAATCTCTCCTGGGGCACCACAGTGCACCACAAACATGTTTCTCCCGGGGGACTTCCCATAGGTGCAGCCACCAACCAGCGAACACAACTTTACTTACAAGTTACCTCGCAAGTCCCCAATTATACACCTGGGTGAAGAGAGGCAATGGAGATAAAGCGCCTTGCCCAAGGACACAACGCTATGATCTGGCCAGGAACCGAACCTGTAATCCTTCGATCACAAGTCCACTGCCTTAACCACTTGACCACAACACCCTCACAAAAATTGTCATACAAAAAAATCACTGTTGAAGCACTGTGAAAGCTTTACGTTCAACCAGACTTGATCTAACTCGTCAAATGAAAATAACAACCAAGAAAGCCTATTAAAAATTCAAATGATGACAATAAAGCAGAAAGACAGATATTCCCTGAACTAGTAAAGCTAGATGCCTAAGTAATAATCACATTTGCCACCCAGAATGTCCTGATATGGAATTTCGTTTTGGTTTTCCATATTTGCATAAATACTGCCAGTTCCTTGAAAAAAAAATGATCACTTTGTTAAATTTGTGAAGATAGACCATGGATGTTTCTTATGCATCATAGCTTTCAGAAATATGGCAGTCATACGTCAGAAAGAAGAAGTCGTAGAATCCTACGAGAAGTGCGTCCCCCTTCCATCTAAAATGTATTTACAGTATCTAAAGTACAGCAAGCACATGATTAATCAAGGACATTTACCTAAATTGGACAACAAAAAAAATGTTATATGAGTTATTGCTGTGCCATTTAACCCTACACTCTTTTGTAATGAGTAAAAGTTACTAGAAATACAGCAAAGCAGTGTTAACACTTCCTCATGTGACTATGCACATAGTCAAACAGTTAATGTTATTGACATTAGTATGAGGTCATAAGAGAGGGGCATAGTTAGTAGTTTTATGCCTTTTAACGATCACCTTAAGAGAGGGGCATAGTAAGTAGTTTTATGCCTTTAAAGATCACCCAGCTGTTATCTTTCCTTACCACGAGGAACACACTAAATAAGCCAGAAATCTTGTACTCTGTGGCTTCATATTTTAACGTTCAATAATTTAACGTTTTACCTTGAAGTTAGTATGATACAGTCATTTTATGGTGCTAATATTAATTACCAATTAAATTAATTGTAGCCATACTGATATTTTAGTACTAATAATGGGGTTATACTGGTACGTTGTTTGTTAAAGTGAAGGACATCCATCTGCGCTTGACTAATTATGCCTTATTTTCATATCTCAAAGTAAGGGCATCCTGTCTGACTAATAAATAAAAAAAAATAATTAAAAAAAGTATGTAGATTTTTTATGTTTTTTTTCTTTACCTGTAAAGTTTGCTGCCAACAATTATTTCATTTGATTTACTTTTCATGTTTTATATATATATTTCTCCTCTTAGGGTTCAGCTGGACAAAGGACGGATGATTACAATGCCCAGCTTAAGAGAAGAGAACAACAAGTATGGATCATAGAAATAGGTAAATAAAGTATCTAACCTTACAAACCAGTAAAAAAAAATACGTCAATAACTTATATACTATACCCTCACTGATCAACCGAACAGATTAGATACATATAGAATATAATTTACAAAAACACTGACTCACGGAATAAATTGCGTACGTGCGTGCTCTCTAACGCACACCTGACTACAGAGGTGTGTTGGAATGCATACAAACTCTAATACTCACAAAATGAAAAAAGGAATAGGATGCATCAATAGAGACTCTGTACTCAAACTGAGGGAAGGATCAGAATTTAATACTCACACACTAAATAAACACTTAGGATACATACAGACTTATACACTAATACTCACACGCTTAGTAAATAAACAAATTGGATATGTACAGACTCTAATACTCACACACTTAATAAACAGATTGGGTGCATACAGATTCACACACTAATACTCACACACTTAGTAAATAAACAGATTGGAAATTTACCCACTCTAATACACACTAAATAAACAGATAGGATACATACATACACTAATACTTCAACACTTAGTAAATAAACAGCTTGGATATGTACAGACTCTAATACTCACACACTAAATAAACAGATAGGATACATACATACACTAATACTTCAACACTTAGTAAATAGACAGCTTGGATATGTAAAGACTCTAATACTCACACACTAAATAAACAGATAGGATACATACAGATTCATACACTAATACTCACACACTTAGTAAATAAACAGATATGTTATGTACAAACTCATACACTAATACTCACACACTTAGTATATTAAACAGATTGGATACATACAGACTCTAATACTTGCATTGACTAAATATACAGGTTGGATATGTATAGACTACACTCACACACTGATCAATGAAATAGATTGGTCACAGACATACTATGAACAAAGTTATCCTCTTTATTTGATAATGGACGTTTACCTGATTTGAATGAAACATGACTTCAGTGCTTGATTCCACATTCCCAATGTGCACATGGCAGCAATTCTGCATTATTCAAATGATCTAATGAAACAAATAATGAGCAATATTGATATCTTCATTTACTTTCATGACCTTCTTTTTTTGGGGAAATTAAGACATAAATTCAAAGATTGAATGGTGACAAAATATGAAAAATGTCATAACATGCTGTAACACCTCAACTTTCATACTTTATGGATTTTTTAAGAAATATTACTATCTTTAAAAAATAGAAGATGATCATTTTTATTCTTTTCATGGTTTGGTCTGCTTCTTTGCATGATGTTTCAAGTTGAGTCAAGCTAAAAACTTGCTTCATAATTAATAGAATGCCAGAAATTTGTCTGGGAATGATTGATCACTTTATTACCAACTACAAAAGTAGTGTGTCACATATCAATATATGTCAAATTTATTATTCTGTTGAATCTATCTTCAAAGAATACTTTGTTCTATTGCAGAGAGACAAAAGAAAGAGGCAGCAGAAAAGAAAGATGCTGAAAGGAGGGAGCTGATGACTGGACATTGGATGGACACTGTGACAGATAAACCCTCATCAAGAACAGAACTGGGCAACAATCAGGTTATTAACTTCTCCTCAACCTTCAAACTTCTTCCCAAGTTTATGTGTCAGTATACTCTCCTTCATCTGTGGTATTCTCCTTTTGCCATTTGCTGTATTGTATTCACCCTCCATTCCAGTTTTGGTGGTAGGATTCTGTGTCACTCCACCTTTGAGGGGTTGTATTCTCCCTCCATTCAACTTGTAGGTATTCTGTATCTTTTCAAATTGTAGAGGTTGTATTCTCTCTCCTTTCAACTTGTAGAGGTTGTTTTTTTCTCTCCTTTCAACTTAAAGAGGTTGTGTTCTCTATCCTTTCAACTTGTAAAGGTTGTATTCTCCCACCTTTCAACTTGTAGAGGTTGTAGATTCATCCAGAAATCCATTCTTGAGATTTTGTCCTGCCATAAGGCTCCTTTAAGAAGATTGGGGAACTTTTAATGGTGATGTTGTATATTATTCAACATGTATCTTTCATTGGCTCTTTTCTGTATTTTTGTCCATAGGAAAATTTGAGCAGCAAGCAAACCAAGAACAATGAGCAACCTTTAGCTCGGGCACCTCCATCTGCAGATATTTTATCACCCAGAGAGATTGGAGATTTGTAAGTAGTAGTTTCTAACCTTTTAATACCTCCCCTGCTTGCTCTAATCCCTCCCCCCCACCCCCATTACCCTAAAAAATATAATATCATAGTATGATTTATCTGTTATCAATTATTCTAGATTATTTGAACCTTTTATTGTGCCAGAAGGTATCTGCTGTTCTATTGGAACCCCTTTGAACTGATAGTAATGAACAGTTTTGGTGGGTAATGTTACTGTAGCATTACTAAATTTGGTTTTTGATTGTGTCAAACAAAGTGAAGATTAATGATCAAATTAATTAGAAATTGTCCTTACTGTCACTAGTGTGGACTAGTCAGAATAATAATCTTCACTGTTACAACATTTTAGTATCAAACAGCAGCTTGAAAGTTTCTTATTCTTTCAAAATCAACTCAAATTTAGCTCCTTTTAGTAAATCCTTTCATTCTTAACCGGGATCAATTTAATTTGTCTATTTGTTTATTTTAGGTCGAGTCCTAGAGGTGGTAGGAATACCCTGACAGATCCTGCTGAGCTGGAAAGAAGACAATTAGCTAACCAGAAACATGTGGAGCACATGGTCAGTCATTTACACTAGAAAGTATTTAGTCTTACTGATGAATAAGTGATATCTTATTGTGATGTTGTCACCTAGTAAGTGAGGTCTTGTCATATTTTAAATCATTTGAAGACGTCCCGTATATTAACTGACATTTAGCCTTTGAAGAAGATCCTGCTAGGATCGAAACGTCAGGCCAACTTACTTTTAAACATTCTCCTGCACAGGCTCTCTAGTGGAAAAGCAGTTTGCTAACAGTTTTATTTTTATTTTGATATGAACTATGTTAACGAAGATAATTTTTAAGGTACCCTGAAAGTTATATCAAGGTGGAAAGATAAAATATATAAATTACATTTTTAGTCGTGATTTTTAGTGTGATTTATTTAAACGAGATTTTGAACTCGACAGCGAGCAATCCAGGAGCAGGTGGAAGAGAAACAGAGACTGAAACGAGAGGCAATGGAAAGAAGGAGGAGAGAGGAGGCAGAAGAAGAGAGGAGGTTGGCACAGGAGAGGGAAGCATTACAAAAACAATTTGATATGGAAAATGAAAACAAAAGAAAAAAGGAGGTACAGATTAATATCTATATTCAGATGTATTCTGTTTATCAGTGGTCAAAGTCTTTTAAGGCCCACGACCCATTATCTCTCATGAGGACTGAGGCATAACCCACTGGCCCCCCACCCCCCACCCTTCAGAATCAATGCTTAAAATGTGTGAGAACCCCCAGCCTTCAGAATCAATGCTTAAAATGTGTGAGATCGCCAGCCTTCAGAATCAATGCTTAAAATGTGTGAGACCCCCACCCTTTAGAATCAATGCTTAAAATGTGAGAGACCCCCGCCCTTCAGAATCAGTGCTTAAAATGCATGAGAGCTAGCTTGGACTGTGGACATTATGTTAAATATTATAGCATAATCGTTCTCCGTCAGCAAGCTCTGAAAACTTTAGATCAATTTGTTGAGGTCCTGTGGTCCACATAAGATTTCTTCACGACCCACTGTTCTGGTCGCGCTTCATGATAAGAGGTCCGGCGCTATATGTCAGGTTCAATCAAAAGTAAAACTCAACGAGAATAAATGACAGATACCAAAAAACAAAGTGGTTATTTATTTGCAACCTTTGCCAGCCAAATTTAGTTAAAGCACACATGACAGTAAATAATATATTAAACATCAATAGAGATAATGGCATCTTAAATGCTTAGGCACACTATGGCATAGTTAACAAGACTGAATAGAACCATCAAACATCAGAAAAATTGTGTTGTTGTGAACTGAAATGTATAGCTAGCTCACACCTTGTTGTGGTTGTGCTTTCTAAAAGGAAGCTCAAAGGATCTGAACATAGATCCGATGTGCCGGATATAACATTTGAAACAAGTGGCAAGATAGATAACATTGCTGTTATCTTCTCTGTCTCTGATAGGTTTATTTACACTGGCGTTACGAAACCATAGTCCACTACCAGCAAAGGCACTCAAGTGACGAAAGTGCGAAAAGAGTTAAGAGCAAAGAGAAAACATGTTAAGACTTGTTAAAGTTTGTTCTTTGGATGAAAATAGAATGATTGGAAGAGAAAGTGGAATATGACATTTTACAACAAGGAAGCTGAACCAGACACAGCGGTATTTAAGTAAATGTTTATACTGTTAAAATGTCTTTAGTTATTTAGAGTTTGTAGCAATTTCTATTATTTCCAATATTAATAAACATTGGTCTCCAAATATTTTCCCTTGACAGGAGGCAGCAGAAGCTAAACAGAAGGCTCTGGAGCAGAGTATCATTGATGCTCAACAGGAAGCACTGGCTGCCAAGCATGCCAAAAGAGTCCAGAAATTAAGCAAGCAGGGACATGACACAGCCAACCTTAGGAGGAGCTGGGACGGTGAGACAATGTCTTTTAGAGTAATGATAGTACTAAAATGTTTCTTTGTGAGGTACTACCTCATGACACTACCAGCCTTAGGAGGAGCTGGGACGGTGAGACAATGTCTTTTAGAGTAATAATGGTACTAAAAATGCTTCTTCATGAGGTACAGCCTCATGACACTCCCAAACCTTAGGATGACATGGGATGGTGAGGCGACTATATTCTTTAAGAGAAATAATGTGTTAGATAATCTTCTCCATGATTTATTGCCTCATAACACTCCCAACCTTAGGATGAACTGGAATGTTAAGTCAAATAAATGTTTTAGAGTAATGACAGAGTTAAGATATGCTTCTTGATATAAAGGTACCTGCCTACCTTATGTCCTGGTATGAAATATAGCTTTCCTAGTGAATTTTCAAATTGGAAAGTCATTATATTGTTGTTTTTTTTTGCTGTTGAGCCCTTAATTTCTCTAAGGATGGACATGGTTTTCCATTTTAAAGATGATTTTACACATTGAAGTTGATGTTTGTGTTATTTAATTTGCTTTCCTTTTGTAGCCAACCGTGCTACAGAATCGTCCCCTAGACAAGTAGTAGATTCTAGTCAAAAGCACCAACCTGTACAGCGCTCACCTCCACCAGAACCTCTGCTCATGGAGACCCACTCTGTTCCTCTTGATACTGTTGTATCTGAGAAGGTAACTGCCAGAGAGACTCCAGAAGGAAGGAGGGATGTTGGTACCTGCACTATCAATGAACAATCCACTCAGACAGGTCTGTAACAGGGTTATACTATCAATCATGGCTACAGCTAGTTAATACAGTGTTGGTTGGCCTAGTGTCAATTTGTAAGGCATATTCTCAGTGCTTACAGTACATATTTGTTGTCAGGGTAACAATTCAAAACAGGCATGGTTCAGTAATACAATTACTTCAATATAGGGCAACAGACTCTTATAACATGGCTAAGTTAATTTAAAGTGCAAGGGGTGACAGCTACACGATTCTGGGAATGAAGGGGAATACAAACTATCACAAATTTGGTGATTATGGTGCTGAGGAATATTATGTGTTGAAGAGATAATATCAGGACACACCAGCAGGTAAATGTAATCTTTACAAGCCGCAAGAGTAAGGTATGACTGGCAGGAAGGCATGATAGGTTTAACTTGTAAGTCACAAAGTGATGTTTGTATTTGTAGTTTAATATTGTGTTTGGCTATTTCCACTACATCCGTAGGCTTTGATTATATCCACCAAGGCGAAGCTCTGTCTCCTAGACTGTTGGAAGCTATCCGCCAGGCCAGTGCCGGAATAGAATACAAGGCAAGGAGTGAAAGGAAAGGAGGAGATACCAGGCCCGAACGGAGAACAAAGACCGACAGAGAAACGGAACAGACCTCGAACAAGAGAGCCGACAGAGAAGAACAAAGACCTGTTGATAAAGAAAGACCTGTTGATAAAGAAAGACAAAAGGAAAGGAAAGGCGAGAAACCTAAATGGGGTCAAAATGTAACAAAGAAAAAAATCTCAAATTCCGATAAGGACTTATCGAAGGTCGGCCGAGGAAGAGAGGAAAGGAGACGTAGAAGGCAAGAAGAGTTGCTAGCCGAGCAGGAACGTTTGTCGTCGAGGAGGCGGGGTAGTTTAAAGAAGAGGGCGCCATCATCAGCTAGTGACGGTTCCACACACCCCGAAGCAGCATCAGCCAGTGGCAGGGTTTCCAAGGCTGTAGAGGAGGGCTCATCTAGGAGTCATTCCAAAACGGAGAGGATTAGGAAGGAAGGAGACGGAGAAACGGTGCCTAGCCGGGTCGCTTCACAGGAATCGGCATCTACGCTGGAAGGAGATTTCTATCCGTTCCTGAGGAGTGAGGATGTAAAACTTCATAACCAGAGTGTATCAGTGACCCCCCCTGTCAGGGAAGAACTACTCCAAAACCAAGAAGTGTACCTTGATACCAAGACTTATTCACCTCCTCCTCCGACTCAGATGGTAAGTATTAAAGTGGATTTGTACCGCTGAGGAGAACGATCATGTATATTTTACAAATGGGTATGTTTCTTCTCCAGGGTTTGAAGGGTCACACCTGCTTTTGATTTATGCTAGGAAACAACTCTTACTAAAAGCTAAGATTGTCACAAAAACTGTTGCTAAAAACTATTCAAAACAATTTCTAACTGGGGTCAATAAAGTCAGCTAAACTGGTTGCATATTCTTAACGTTCCGAAAGTCATGCTCACTTTTGCCTTTCTGCGTTTTCCTGTGAACATGACACCCCATCTGCCTCTCTGCATGTAGCAAAAAGAGTTCTAGTTTTAAGGTCATGAAGAATTATTTCTGATGAAAACATGGTTGGTGCAGAATTTTATGACAACTCTACAACATTTTGAATTTTTCATGTTAATTTGTTTTATCTTGCGGCTGTTAATTTACAGACAGCCATCACAAAAACATAAGTTTCTGTGACGGTATTACTGGCACTCATAAAACAGCCAGATGTTTCAATGCGCGATGCAATTAAACTCCAAAATGTTTTTAATTTAAGGGCTCCTCTGGGAAAGCAGTGCTTCTGCACTGAGCAGGACTACCCTCATTAAAGATGACAATAATAAAAAAAATGATGGGTTTTAGTTGCACAGGATCCCAGGGTGAATGTTACAGCATGGAGATTTGCTGGTGTCTCTATTATATGTACTATAAACCTATTACCTATGTTGCCTATAATGTTAACTATGAGAGATCAATTTTGAAAGATATTAACTTTTGACAGGATCCGTTATTGAATCCAGATAGACTTAAGGATAGTAGTCACAGGCAAGAGAGAATTCTGGAACAGCTCTCCCATCTACGACAGGTAAAAATATTTAAAAATTATAATTTGATTAATATTTGTTCTCACAGTCGGTTAATGTTCAAATGAAAATGTTGAAAGTTGCCACCTTCCTGTTTGTGATACTAACATTAAATTTTTTAAAAGGTTGTGCTTAGAAAGAAAAAAAAGAAAATACTATCGGTTAACAAAATTAGTCCTTGTAGATGTCAACAAAACTAGGAGTCGTAATTAAAAATGGTCTTACTCCTCTTTCTTTTACAGGGATTGATGATGAAGCAACGTGAAATAGAGCTGGGTTTATCACCGACCAATATGACGTAGAATTTAGGATTAGTTGATGCTGATATTGGGTTAGGATTTAGGTCATCAGTCGAGATGTCGTGGGAGGGTTTTTGCTACAGAAATAAGGTCAAAAGTTGTGTCAGCTTTAATCTGATAGCTTAATGTCACAAAATAGAGCAAAAATGTTTAACAAATGATTCAATATATTCATGATTGGACATTGCACTGTTGCACATGTTAATAGTTAAATTAAAAACACAAAATTACTATGTTGGCAAGACAAATTCATTATTCATAATCGTTTCATACATCCATCTTAAAACATACATCAACGATTACTTTGGGGGTAATTTTAGTTTGATACGTGGTATTCCAAGAAAATTATTCAAGATATCAGCTTTAAATATGTTAAATCTCTGGATTGTTCCTTTAAGGCTAGATTACTGATGTCAGCTCCTCAGTGTGGCCTAAATGGTAATGTTATTCCATTGCTGTATCAATTCTCAACCAAAATATCTTCTTTCAACTTCAAATAAACAATAAAGCACCTTTGAAGGACACACACCAATTGTCCTTGATAAATTTGTACTGCACTGTAAAGTTGTTCAGCTGCTTTTATTAACGAGTCTCTAATGTTTAACAGGTAATTTCTCAAAAATTTTAAAGGTGTAATGTAGAAATTATTAGTACTTATTGATAGTCTGCAACATATCAAAATAAATATTGTACCTAAATACATCTTTAAAAGCAAATACAATATTACCTCTAAGCACTATGAGATTATGTTCACCATTGAATGGATATTTTGACACAATTAAAAGATATACCATTATCACCAATGTGACTTGTCTTAAAGCATTCCCAAGCATTGTACTTATTTAATGACAGACTTCAAACTGTATTACTATCCTTGTAAATAAGTTTCTGGATATCAAATACAAGAGACAAGAATCCATCACCAAAAGAATGTTTTCTTTTGAGTTTTATGTGAGTTGTTTGGATAACCAACTAAAAATCAGTGTACACATCTATAATATAAACTCTGACCATAGGTCTCGATATATAAGCATTCTCAAAGTTGCCAGGGATATTAAGTCTATTTCAAAAATGCAACAAAAATCATTGTTTTTATTTAAAAAAATGCAGGTAAGAGGTAGGAAAAAGTTTACGTCTGTTTATTTCGCAATGGCCCCTATCTCAAGATAACA
Source organism: Apostichopus japonicus (assembly GCF_037975245.1). NCBI lineage: Eukaryota > Metazoa > Echinodermata > Holothuroidea > Aspidochirotida > Stichopodidae > Apostichopus > Apostichopus japonicus. The sequence goes on from NC_092580.1 coordinate 5,566,987, forward strand.
GCGTTTTGTCAATATTTATTGGCTTGATTGAATCATCCCGAGAAATAGATATTTTCTGTTGCTCAAGCCTAGAATAAACCCAATCAATTCAATCATGTTCATTTTTTAGCACAAATCCCTGAGTTTATAGAGTTTTACGAAAGATTCAGTTAAAATTTTCGGAAGTCATTCCATAAGAATATCAAAAAGATAATTTACGATCGTTTAAAGACTAATGTTGATTATAATGATTTTTCAATTTTCGAAGAAGTTGCAGTTGCTAGACGTAAGAGAAGGCGCTGAACGCACATGAAAGATATTAATATAAAACAACCAGTTAAAACAACTGTATCGGGCAGCGGTATTTTATCGCCCACCGTTCCATTTTGGATCATTTCTATCGCTTAACATTCAGTTTCCGAGGAACAACACTAAACCGGAAAACATTTCTGAAAAATAAAGCGTTTTATTTGACTGCTTAGAAATCACGTATCACTTGCAAATATAGGAGCAGACTATAGCACAGAATTGTTCATACTCCTAGAAAAAAGTAGTATACAAGTTAACGCCTCGCCAACTCTAAGAAGAACACATTGAACGCAACTGTGACATTTATCTCTCAAAGATTGATCTTCTATTCTTCATGGAATGCGCAAAGAAAAATCGAAGCAAAATCAGTTATCCAAACTTTCTTAAACACACGGCGATACACTGTGTCAGCATCCTTCCTATACCAATTTCTATGCACTGAAGTAGGAAGAATGACGTCATAAGACATCGACTGAAGCCACTCATCAAACTGGTGGCGCTTTGCTTGTACGGCAAGAAAGTACCAGCGCGAAGTACAAACACCATGCCTTTGACATAACTAAAGTGACAAAGTTGACATAAATCACTCCAAATGGTGATATCGTGTGCCGCATTTCGCCAAAAATGTGGCAGTGGACTGCAGCTTCACAGGTAATTCTTAAGAAGCGATAGTAGAAGCATTTACATAGGAATCTATGATCTAGTGAGTAGTGCTGTATTGTTATTCACTGGACCTTGGAAAGTTGGATGTAGGCTAGTTAGCCTACTGTAGGCCCCTAGGTCTAGACCAGCTATACGGCTGTCCTTTTGGATGCGAAATGACTTAGGCTAAGCCTAATGACAGCAATTATCACCACATCATTTTACTTAAAGCTTTATCTCTAACGATAGATCCACATGCCAGAATAACTGAAGATGACATTTACATAGTCTACTTTGCCCTTGACCTACTGAAGAGTAAGAATCTAACATAGGTTTGCCTAGGTCATAACGAAGCCTACAATATTTCAGTCTATTAATATATCTTCTAGAATTGTACAAATATTCAAACACATTTTCCATTTGCAACATATTCCCAACAATGTACAAGTTAGCGTGGCAAAAGGGTATAGGGCCTAAGCAGGGGACAAACTAAAACGAATGACCGAATGACAATCGACTTTGTACAGGGTTAATTATCATTTGCGAATGACAGGGAATGACACCGAATGACAACGAATGACACCGAATGACAACGAAGGACAGTATTGAGTGGAGATAGAATGATTAACGGAGTGGAGTAAATGCGGTTATTGGTTTTCTGCGCAAAAATGATTTGAGGAAAATCGCATATAATGTGGTTGCAGGGTTTTGGTGTAATTTACGGATAGAAACCACAGGGAAAGTTTTTGTGTGAGAATGTGCTTGAGTGCTGTGCTTTTTACCTCTGTAGATTTATATAGAAAGATAACTGAAGTCGTTTCAAGATTAAAGTATTGTTAGTTTCTAACAATTAATATCGGCAAAATGACGTTAAATTTACTTTTTAAAATCAGACTTACAATTTTGCTTACTAGAAAGTGCGTTTTTATCTTGTCCGTACTTTACTAGATCTAGATACCCACGAAGTCTGAACTGTGATATCCGGTGGAAGCAAATGTCTGTGCTGTCATTACTGTCATTCGTTTTAGTCAACGCATTTTTTTAGTGTGTACAACATATTGTCATTCGTTATGTGTAACGCAATTGTCATTCGTTTTAGTAACACCCCTAAGCAGTAAAGCAGGCTAAAGGCCTAGCCAGTAATCCGAGTCTTGAGGTAGGCTAGGCCAAAGCCTATAGCCAGGTATGTTCTGGATAGTAACTTTAATTACAGGCAATTTGCATAAATTTACTCAACTATGATTTAAAGGCCTAATGATATGCACTTACCATGTTTGGACAAAGCTTTGTAGGCAATACAACACTCAAGCCACTATTCTTGATAACATTCCATCTATTGATGACAATATGTGACTGAATGTAGATATGCATCAAACTGTTTGCACTCTCACTTCATAAGGTGGGATCTGTTATCCTGCATAATCTACTACCCACTTTGCATCATTAACATTTAACTGAAAACTGCATGCACAGACTAATATGGAAATATTACACAAAAGTAGGTGTGTGGAAAGGGGGAGCGGGGTGGAAGGTGAAGGGAGGGTTGCTTCTTCACTGCATTTTCCTGGGACAACTATGACACTATCTGAGTGGAGCACTAAAATAATACAAGCAAGAAAATGTTTGCTATATGCTTCTCTGATACCGGAAATGACACTTTCCAGACATTAAAAGTTGCATAAAGCACTCCACTTGCTCATAAGAGGCGAGAAAATGTTTCAAAGTTGGTTCTTATAAGTCAGGAGTATAGTACTTACTACTCTGATCTGGTCACCATAACATGTCTCTCTTGTGAAAAGTACACCTACTCTTTCGGAAAAATGGGTAAAATCAAATTCCGTTTTCAAAGTCGAATGGACAATGTATGTATGACGACTTATAAATGATCTGGCTCTTTGCCTCACTTTTCTCAAGGCTTCACCGCTTCAACACATGATTACTTTAATTATGTCCCATTGAGATACTTTTCTTGACTCACAGGCAAAATGTTTATCGATCCTTTCATACAGAATCTCATATAATCTTTGATACAGCAATCTTTTTTATTCTCGTATAGGCAAATAATATGGACAATAGATGTGCAATACAGTGTGTCAGTTGTGGGAAGCATGTCCTCTACCTTGCACACCATGTAGCCAGGCAACACCAGGTGAAGGAGAAAGGCCAAAGATTGCAGCTTAAGTTCTAGTGAGGACAAATGTAAGTAGCAAATGTTTGTGAAAAGTATCATATTCACACAATGTAAGAAGTAAAGTTCTAATATTTTGACAAGTAATATTACTGCCTTTTTTTATTAAGGAACTCACATTCTTCTTCCAATTTGAATGATAGCATCTAACTCTCTCCTTTTCTGCTCAATCAGCATGCAATTGTAGTAGCATCCTGTACTTCTGCCCTTAATCAAAAGTACTTTTATTCCAAGGTACTTTCAGATATAACCCTTCACGGTTCAAAAGGTCTCCTGTTAGAAATAACCCTTCACAGTTCACAAAGTCTCTCCTGTTAGATCTAAAGATGCAGTACTTTAAGTGGCTAGACCATGTTTCATATTGTGTGATGTGACTCCAGTCAGTCAGTAACTCTATTCCAGCTAGATCTGAAGATGTTCTAAGTGGTTAGACCATGTTTTGTGTTGTGTGATGTTACTCCAGTCAGTCAGTAACTTTTTTCGGCAGTGGGTAACTTTGATTTGTCCAGTGGAAAATCCTGGAAAAGTAAAGAAATTTCAGTTTCAACACTGATAATTATTGAAATCTTTGATAGCCAAGTACTGTAACAAATTTGTGTTGAGATAATACTAATAGTATGAAATGTTATAAAAAGGTGAAGCTAATATGTATAATCAAACCAGGTTTTGAGACTGAAGACTTTTATTAACTTGGAGATACTGTAGTGAGCTTGGTGTCTTGGTAGCACATGCAATAAAAATACTATTTTTGTGTCATAATATTTACTCACAGTACTTTTGTTAAATTTTGAAAGTAAATATTTTATCAAAATGCCACACTTTTGGACCCATAATGTATTGAATAACCCATCATGTAAGTTTCTAAGATAGTAACCATGTTTTAATTTATTTGTATCTTCACAGAGGAGCAATCCTATACTGTACAGTAGTTACTCAGATTTTGATGGCGACTAGAGTAAAGAATTTAAGTGATGACACACTCGAAGGAAAACCTGCAAAGATAGAAATAGATGGAAGTATGTTGAAATAAAGTATTCAGAGAATGAATTGTGACTTGAATTTATGGCATATTGCAGTGATTTTTTGATGGACAGGAGAGTTTGCAGCTAATCAATTCATTTTGCTGCCATCTTAAAGTGTTTAAATGATTACCTGCTTAAATATTGATATAGTACAACATGGTGGATACCAAATCAAATTCATCAGTTGCGCTGTTATGCCTTGGTTAAATATTTTGTAAAAAGTGTGATGTATGTTGACATAATTTTAAAATTCATCCTCAAAGCATAAAACATTGTTGAACTGATGTGTTTCAAATAGACATAAAATAGCAATGAATAATGAACTAAGTGACATGATTATAGCAAAGTATGGTCTGTGAAGGGGTGTGTCTCTTGTCTCAGGACTGATAGATGGAGACCTACGTAGACTCACAGATGGCTGGAGCAGTTAAGGATCAACTTACAAACAGTTCCAGTCTGAGAAAGTGAGTATGGTTTATTATCCTTGGTCAGATTGTAGGAATGAATGTCTCTGATATGGGTAGTCAGTCTGTCATTGTGCAAGCCAAGGATGAACCTTGCCATATCAGAGGCTGTAGAATGTTTGACAAGAGTGTCCTGTTCATCAGTAGTTTAATTACCTAGCCTTTTGGCCATATATTGTATGTCCAGTTAGACTCTGGCAGAAAACTCATTTGTGACATGATGAAAGTGGTCCTTCCAGAAATTGGTGAAGTAGAGGGGTTAGAAAGGGATTTTCATGACATCTGTAAAAGGGCAGACTGTGTCCTATGGATACTTGAATTATGTCTGCTATGAAATGATGTGTGTTTTGTGAGTCTCGAAAATTCAGGTTATGGAGGAATGACAGACCAAGTTCAGCATTCTCTTATTAATGATAGCCTATATAAATGTCAGGTACGCCTAAGCAGTTCTCACTGGTCAGAGGTTGAGCACTGGTGCATAAGTTGATGATAATTTTGGTTTGTAACCTAAAATATCCCCATCATCCACTCTCAGGCTGAATTTACTCATTCATGTTCTTGTTTGATGATTTGTACATCTTTGGTTGTGGCTATGTGCATGCAGGCATTTCTGATTATTTTTTCATACAGACTATATGTGTGAGCTAACATTGGCTATGCTTGTCCAGTCAGGCTGTGAATCGGAATTCCTGTTCATGGGTCAATTATACTATCTTTCACTTGCATCATTTCAGGAAAGCAGGAATTGTTGCTTGCAGTGCTGAACTGTTTTTATCCAAGCTTACAGTGGCTTTTTTTATTAATGTTGAATGTATTTCTGTAATATTTTAATTTTTGTGGTTGTAATTTCATGTTTGTCCTGTAATTTTTAATTCTGTTCTCTTTCCTTTTTAGCTGTCATTTCCTTGCCCAACATGCTGTTACATTGGAAAAGCACTTTTATATATGGTTCATCATTGTTTATACAACTACAATCATGGCAATCTAATGTTTTACAAATATCTAAGTAAAATCACAACTTCAGTAGCAGTATCTCCAGGCCAGCCAATTTGAAGAAGTTCAGATTTACCATTTAAAAATTCATAAAATATAGTATTGACCCATGTGACCTAATTAATGTGATCTGAGCAACCAATAGTGAGGCATATAGCAAGGCTCTAGCCAGATTCACTTGTCCAAATCAAGTCCAAGTCAACATGTCCTGGGTCCAAGCCATGTCAGAATCAGAGTGAAGGCCGGAACAAGAAAATCAGAGTCGAGAATCCAGTTGAAACATAATTTTGATTTTTGTTGCTCACACCAACTTGGCTGGCCTGGATTTATTGCCATTGCTAATGTTGTTTGTGATTGTACTTAAATATTTGCAAATATTGGATTGCCATTATGTTATCGATAAGGCATGATAAGTATGGACAGTTTGTCCACTGCTTGTGACAATTAGGATTCAAAGACATTTTAAAACCCTTGACATAGTAGTGTTAATGAAGCAGTCTATGAGTCATGTATAACAAGTTTTCCCTGTCATATTGTATGGGAGGGGGCAGAAGAGAGTAAAGGAGGCTATTGGGGAATGGTGGGTACGGGTGTGGAGGAGGGGTAGGGAGAGATTAAACTTTGGAACAGGATGACTCCCAGAAAAGTTGTCCATAGCTGTTTAAAACTATGAATGCATCATTATAATCTCAAACCTTGTTTATTTTCAGTGTGATAATCACCATGCAAAGCTCAAAGATCATCATTCAAGGGACTTGTGCGAAGAGACCAGCAAGAAAGTTAAAATCCTAGATTAGAGGTGAGAGGTTTGATAAGACATAGTGAAGTCTGCATGTTTTTGTGTGATTATGTGTGTGTGTATGTCTTATAATGGAATCTTGGGTTATATAGTTAAATGAGCCAATATGCCATGTTATGTTGGATACCATAAATTAATTATGAATTAAGTTTTCAATATATATACAACTATAAAGTAGGTAAAATTTCATCAAGCATGGAATGTGCTGCTGTACAACATAAATTGACCTTACCAAAATTTGTAAACTTTATTATAACTCAATTTTATGGACCAATAAAAGATTTCTACATGCCAATAATTGGGTGAATGTTTTGTTACATTTCATAAAGTTGTATTTGTGTTGTGTGGATCATTCCATTCTAATGCCAATTAGTCCAAAAACATAACATTGACTGTTACATTTAATAATTGTGGGTTTTTTAACCAAATTTTTTTGGTTGATTACTGTAGATGTTAACATGTACCAGTGAGAAATTATCATATTGGACAATATTTTACCATTTTGTTAAATTTGCTTAACTAGAATGTTAATTCCTGTATGGCTATAACATTATTTTATTTTTTCCATTTGGATTGAACTCATGTAAATATGATTATTATCATTACTTTATCAACAATGCAGATTTGAACAATTTGCACTTTTTAGTAAAAGTTAATTAATAACAACTTTTGTGACTAATAGCTCATTTTTGGCAAGGAAGTCATTTCTATTGGTGGTTGATCATATGCAAACTCATCCCTTACTAATTTAATTATGTGATTAATTGTTGGTAAACAATGAAAAGTTCACACTAACTATCATTTCATGCGAAATAATGATCAGTAGTGCAAGCAAGCCATGATATTTCTACCGGTCTAGATTGTCATTACATATTTTTCTTTTATATAGACAAAATGATTGATGCCAAAGATATAAACACAGTAGTTATGATGCTGAAGAAGGAGAAAACACCATACATCAGTGAGTTGTATTGTCTTGAAACAATTGATTGGCTCCTTGTTAATTACTTCCCATACTGGAGGCAACTAAAACCTATGCAATCTTGTTGGTGTCTAGGTGTGTATGTGACAATGAGCTTGTGAACAAAATATCTCTACAAAATGCATACTAGAGTGATACCATACTTGGTTAATAAGTTGGGAAGTTGGTGATCCCTATTGTTTTGGTGCACAACTCATGAATATTAGTGATTGGGCTTGGTTTACTGAGGCCTATAACAAATAGCTTTGGCCATGTTAGTTTGCATTTCCAATTTTTAGTGCTAATCTATTGGTATCTCAGTATCTGCCTTCTACTTTAATCTTGTCCCACTAAACATCTATAATATGAGGTGTGATAGGGAGGGGGAGGGGTGGATTGGATAACATGGGTGGGAGGAGGGAAGGTAAGAAAGGGTGGACCATTGCACTTTTCCCCAAAACATTCAGTTTTGTTTCTCTGATTCACTTTATGCAGATACCATAATTTCAGAGCCAAACACATGGCTAAATCTGGGAAATAAGCTATGGACACCCCTCCCCTCAGACCCCTGCCCCTTATTCAGACATCAAGGCTGTATGCAGCTATTTGTGTGATCCATCATGCTTTGTGGGCCACTGATGTACTCATCAAGTGAGAAGATTCAAATTTGGCCACCCCACTTTCCAAACCCACTGCTGATGCCATCATGAGGTGATCCAAGAAACTTTCATTCATGAAACTACACAAAATCTATAAACATGAACATGAACAATTACCAGCAAGAGTCTAATCATGGATAGTACCATATTGACATTTAAGTCTAGCTAGTTTTCCTTGTTGAAAACAATTCTCCTCTCTTTATGACCCTCCCATTTAGTAGGGCAGCTGAAAGGGCTGTCAGCTGGGGCAGGTCTCACCCAGCCTGCCCAGGGCCACGAGGTGAGTGCCCATACAAAGATTACACAAGTGGATAAAATGCTCTTTTTCTTGGTGTGATCCTAATGAAGGAAAAGATTGATGAATTCAAAATAAAATTTAAAAAAATTGAACCCCAAAATGACATGTTTGTTGGGCAGTACGAATGCATATATTCCATTATATTTTACTAACTAAACTGATTGAAAAAGAACATTTTTCCTCTCTGCATGCAAATTATTATTTTTATTTCGTCTAAGGTTAACTTCTAGCTAGGCTGACTCCTACTGGCTCCTGCTCAACTTGGTGTGTCTAAATTTCACCACATGGTAGAGCAAAGAAATACCATCATTAATGCATACAATTCAGCCATTACATCTTAAAAATGAAAATAGTGTTATTGAACTAAAATGTTACAAAATAACTTACTTATATGATAAATATTAATTATCCTTCCTGAGTGGATGAGATTGCAAGTCTCAGCTCGACACATGGTCCTTGTCATTGATGGAATGTGTACATGAGTACAGGTGATATTTGATATTAGAAAAGTAGGTTTGAAAAGTTTGGTTTGTCCTATTGCTGTTGTCTATCAGGTGCCTGGATGACTCTGATGAACTAGCTGAGAGTAGTGACCTTAGAGGGGAGCATTGGTTTAATTCCTTTAAGTTGCTGATGTGTTTACAAGTCGCTGCTCATCACCTGATTGGTTGTTGGCATTGATGGCATATGTTCATGAGTTGCCAAGGCCTGTGCCATTTAAGTTAATTTTTCATGCGGAACATTGTCCTTATTTACAGCTTTTTATATCTAAACAATGAAATTAAAACTTCATTGTTACTTCAGATTTATGCATGTCGATGACCCACATTTGACCTTCATCACTTCTCAGCAATAAAGTGCCTGTCCCGAACATATGATATTCCACTCTAAATTTGCTAAACATGACATTTTGTCACTAATATCTGAGAGTTAATCCTAATATTTGAATATTCATAACAGCATCTGTACTTTTAAAAGTACACATTGGATAGATGTGAGGAGGCAAACTGTTAAGTATGTATGTGGGAATTTGAAAGGATTTCTACTTGGAGGCACACTGGTAGTGTGCAAACTGGTAGTGGGACAAAATGACCTGTTATCTTCTCAAACTGCCAAAATCTTGATGAATAAAAGCATAGTATAGAAGCTTCTACTTCTTAAATGCATTTTCATATATTTTGATAATTACTTTCAAGAAAATGTAACAGTAACTTCAGTCCCATACAGAAACTAGAATTTCTTCACACATTTACTGTACAAAAAAATGTTTGAATATTCAAAGCTAATTGTTGAGTGCATATTCCAGTTGGTCATGGTGAGTCACTCTAGAGATCACAATTTTGTTTTGAGGTACTGATCAAGTTAGGTCTCAGGGTTGTTGATTTTTTTAATTTTTTTATAAAAATCAAAAAAATCGGATTTTTTTGATTTAAATCAGATTTTTTTTATTTAAATCGGATTTTTTTGATTTTTTTAAAACCACATTTCAGTTGGACCCCATTATTGCCTACATTATCACATATATGCACCCATATCCACCCAGATCATTATATCCCCACATTGGGGATATTATGGTGTTGATCACTTTCAATTTGACCACATGTGACCCACTGCAGTGGCCATTTAATTCATCCAATTTGAACAAAACAAATGAGAGCAACGTATGGTGGTACCAAAAGTTGGTGGTGATCTCATATAGTTCCTGATATTCTCCCATTTGGCTTTTAAACACACTGTGATTGCTATGATGTGGGGATATACGTTGGCGGTTTAACGCCAGCTGATGTCTAGTTTTAATATATAAGCCTTATAGGCCTATAATATATTCAGAATACTTTGCAGGCTAATTAAACCTGGGCCCTGGGCCTCAATCAATTTCCCATTGAACACACATGACCTAAGGCAACTGCAAGTCTAAGAATACCAATTCCAGTCATTCACTTGGGGAGCTTGTTTGTGCAAGCACTGTGGGCCTAACACTTCATAGTTTATCCATCAATATACACAGGAAATACATTCTGGTCCACTCCACTAGTGATAATTGGAGATTACACTAACACCTATTGTATTCTGGGGTGTTGTTTGAGCACTTGACTTATGAATTGAAGTGTCATGACTCATGCCTAAGACACCTTGTCCATTGGGCCTATTGATTGTGCCATGGATGGAGGTACCTCCATAATTGTACACAGATCACATAGTGACCACTAGTCATCCAGTGAGCTCATTGCACTATATCATAATCACATGGACATAGCAGAACATTGCCAAGCCTTAGTCTTATCATATCTCAGCTAGAACACACCTAAATACAGTATGTCTGGTAGGAAACAGGATGCCATTTGGCATCATTTCAAGAAAATACCATCCAATACCATGACTGGGTGCCGTGCGAAGTGTAACAACTGTGGGCATGAATTGCAAGGTCTTGTGAAGAGGATGAAAATTCACTACAACAAGTGCTCAGGGAAGGAAGATGAAGGTGGTGCAAGTACTTCAACGCCTGCTCATGGGGATACAACTGGATACAATGAAAGGAATGGTCACCTCCTGTCTATCACCACTGAGTTGTGCCGCAACAAAACCAACCATGCAATACATCACTCAATATATCATATGCATGCATACAACTTTCATGGCATCAAAATATAGCAAACTACATTCCTGATTTTGTAGGGTTTAGCTACAAATTCCAGCGTAATGAGTATGGAAATTTAGTGTGTGAACGAACTACAGTGTACAGTATGTCTGGTTCAAGTAATCTAGGCCTAGTAATTCTGGTACCACAGAGACTGGAAATAATGAGGGGGGTAGCCTGAATGTCTTACAATAAATTATTGTGTGTACTCTAATATAGAATTGGTGATTTGCAATGATTTCAAGCAACTATTCACATAAAAAATGGAAAAGTAGTAAAAGTGATTTAAATCAGTGATTTTTTTGAAAAAAATCATCTGATTTAAATCGCGATTTAAATCAGTGATTTTAATCAAGGTGATTTAAATCAAACAACCCTGTTAGGTCTATAAACAATTATCTCTACATTTGACAAATTTCACCATGATGTCTTTGTTGGTATTTCAACAAAACTAACAAGTTCATTTTAAGCAAAGTTCTGCAAAAGTTTATTAGCTGCAAAACCTTACTTTTAACATACAGCCGGCTGTTGTTCAACAGGTACTGATAGAGTGCTGCAATATTTCTGTACCTTTAAAGTAGGGGCTACCATGGACCATGATTTTTTCTAAACCAGCCCCTTTCTATTAACCTCAAAATAATTACTGAACGCAAATGAAAACTCCCATTTTATAAGGGTGTATTTCCACTCCAACCTGCTTTTAATCATTTAACCAATAACCCATTTGATTATAAATGAATTTGGAATCTACACTTGTGCAAAAGGAAATATCATCTGCCATTAGATAATCACTAGTTATGGCTGGTACTTATAGTGTCTATCTTTGGTGTGGAAGCTATAAATAATCAAAAGTTGCTGTGAGTCTTAACTACTCTGGATCATACCTTGCCACTTGGATTTGTTTTTAACAAATATTCATTTTGAGAGCAACATGTCTCTGATACAAAATGGAAAAAAAAATCAAACAAACCATATTAAAGAATTCTTTCTTTAAACTTTCTACCTATTATTATATTAAACAGTAGTAATTATTTCTTAAGCGGCAACTTATGGGACATCATCCAGTTTTGCTTCTGCTTTTAACTTACTGCTTTCAATGTCATTGCATGTGTATTGTTTTTATGATTTTAAATGTTTTGTGATGCTATCTCTCTTTTTTATGTAGTTTCATAATAAGATCACCCTACACCAGGACTGCCTCCATCATGTACAATCAGAGTGTGATAAGGAAGACTTTCAAGTGAGGTTCATCATTGATACTATTGGTAAGATGTTAAAAAAAAAATCAGCTAATGCCTTTTTAGGATATTCTGTATGAGTGGGAAATGATCCACAGCTTAAACTATAAAACTAACACTAAAAATTTCAACTTGAACGTTGGTCAAATTGCTTTTACTGACATTGGAGTACAGTAAGTTAAAGGTAGTCTGTATTGGCCCTAAATTTTTGCATGCTTAAATTGCTAGAAGTTTTCAAAAAGTACTGACCTTGAGGTCTTTACTTTCCAAACTGTTCTCATATTCTAAATGAACACACAAGATGACTGAATGTCCCAGTGAGGTAAATTGATTTAGTTCCAATATGGAAAGTACCGCCATTTACTGTTGCTCAATGGAATACTATTATGAATACAAAGCAATTTTTCTTCCTGCCACTGGGATTGGGGTGGGGTGGGGGGATGAGGGGGTCATGCCCAGTGTTTCTCTCATTTTGTCCTTTTGTGTGTGTGGGGGGATGGGGGTGTTAATTTAGAAGAGTTGGTCTTGATAACATTACTGTTTCATTATAATGGTTATACAGATGGAGGGATGGGGTGAGCAGAAAGAAGGGAGATTATTTAAGAACAAAATCACTTGTAGAACACCAACTGTGTATGGCCTTCTGTGATTGTTCCCAATCCGATATGTAATGCGGGAGTGTGGCTGTCCAAGTTTGAAGACATTGGACACAACATCAAAGAATTCTTCTATTTTCTTTCCCTGTATCAGAAAATCTTTTTCAATCCATTCCTTTTTTGACATCTTGACAGGAAGAGGAGTGTTTACAACAAAGGAAATCAGGCAAGGTGATTTCTAGCTAGAGTATAGAGGAGAAATAATTTCTCCTGAGGAGGCATCCAAAATAGCTAGAACCAAGGAAGATGGCAACACCTTCTTGTACTTTTATGAGAATGGTGGAACTATAGAATGGTAAGTTAAAATGTTTGCTTCCCATATTATGGTCTGTTAATGTTTATTTTTCTTTGACTATTCACAACATTAAGGATAACAATTTAAACTTTGAAATGCATATTTTGTTCTATAAATATTCACAAAATGGAGGGTTCGAATGTCACACTACTTGCTAATTTGTGAGTAGGATTTTATTATTACCAGGAGAAAATGAAAGGCACTACTATTTTTCATGGCGTAGCCTAAACTCCCTGAGAATATTCGCTGCGTATTTCTACAAATAAAACCTAGCCTACTTTCCAAAGATTTGTCTGATGGAGCGAGATATCACCTTTGAATTACACTGATTTTTCACCAGAAGTGGACTTGAAGCAAACGAGGGTGATGTCAGAGTTAAGCACTGACAACAAAGCGTTTTTTTTACCTTTCACAAACTACTGTATGTTTGCACCTTGGAATGAATAACTTGCAAATCAGGAATCATACTTGATGCTTAGGGTTGACTTTTGTGTGAAAAGAGACAACTTCAAATGTACATCAAAACATATGACTTGAATCAAATTCCTCCAGAATGTTACATTCATTTCCCTATTTAACCTGTCAAAAATTCATTTTGGCTTGTACTATCATATACAATTGGTGATCTGTCTATGTAGCTCTCTATACAGTGTGTCAACTTTTACAGTTGTTCAGTCCTGCTCCTTTGGTTTCATAGTCATTCTGAATTGTTTTTATAATCTTCAGTATTGATGCTACAGACACAGCCTGTGTTGCAAAGATGGTAAATGATGAGATTGGCAGGGAGGCCAATTCTGTTACGAAGAAACAAATACTTGAAGGAAGAGTCTGTCTCTGTTTGTTTGCCCTAAAAGACATAAAACATGGTCAAGAACTTCGGTATGACTATGGGCAAACAGATTTACCGTGGTGAAAGAAGGTAAGAAAGAAATTGCAAGGCATGAGTAAATATTTACTTCATTGTTAAACTTTAATAGGGTATGGAGAAACATGTTTAAGATAAATTCCAGTATACCCAGTATCTGAAGGAGATCGTTCACTGAATACCACCTGGCTGAGGATTCTGTCCGTTACAAACATCTTGGACATTCCTCCAAACAGATTGAATCTTTATTCATATAAGAGATGTGGGATTTGTACAAAATTGCTATGCCATGGTGATCAGTTTCTTACAGAACAAATCATGAGGGTGGGATGCAGGACATACATGAATGTATGAAGGAGTGAGCCCTTCTGGCTATCTGCTTAGCTGCTTCACTTTACTTTGGCAAATCTGCCTTAAAACATCGAAAAGACCGTTTAGCTCAGAACGATAAGATAAGTATTGAGAAATGTACAAGACCCTAGGAATGAATATAAACATCAAGTATGGTGGGGGGGGGGGGGTGGGGCACTCTGAGCAAAGATGTGTTCAGCTTTGTGTAAAGAAGGAAGGTGTACTCTGTGTACACTGAAGCAGCTTAAACTATAGTCTTAACAAGACTAAGTATGACAGAGGGTTTTAACCTTTCGCAGGGCTTCAATGATATCTCTAAATTTTTCAACCTCTAACTGTAGTAAGTGTTTCCTGAAGAAAGACCACCATTAGAAATCAATCAGCAAGGTAACAGAGAAAAGTATTTTAGTAAAATAAATAGAACTTGACAAGAAATGTTCTCATTGATTGTGGGATTCAAATGTTGGAAAAGCCGGGGCAATAACATACCTGAATAATATACCCTAAACAAGAGCTTACAGTAACCACTTGAAAGTATTCTACAGAATGTAGTTTTGGCTTTCAAAGTGTAATTGATCAAGCATTAGCTTACATACTACATAAGAAAGGCCAACTGGAAATCTTTACTATCCAAACTGTTCTCATATATTCTACATGAACACATAAGGTGATTGAATGTCCCATTGAGGTAAATTTATCAAGTTTAAAAAAGGAAAGTACCTCCATTTATTGTTGCTCAATGGAGTGCTATTATCAAGACAATCCAATTTTCTGTCCTGCCACCTGTGGGGAGGGGTGGGGGTGAGGGGGGTTGGATCATGCCCAGTGTCTGTCTCATATTTTGTAATATGTATAGTACCAGGGTAATGCAGAGTACTGTTGAAACTGCTTTATGGAACTTTATGACACTTTCCTTTTCTGGGGGGGGGGGGGGTGGGAGAGTTGGTCTTGATAACATTACTGTATCATTATAATGGTTGTACAGATGGAGGGATGGTGGTGAGCAGAAAGAAGGAGATTATTTAAGAATGGAATCATTGCAGAACATCAACTTTGTATGGTATTCTGTGATTGTTCCCAATCCGATATGGTATGGGGGAGTGGGGCTGTCCAAGGTTGAAGATATTGAATGCAACATCAAAGAATTCTTCTATTTTCTTTCCCTGTTCAACCCATTTCTTTTTTAAGGTCTTGACAGGAAGGGAAGTGTTTGCAACAAAGGAAATCAGGCAAGGTGATTTCTTGCTAGAATAAAGAGGAGAACTCATTTCTCCTGAGGAGGCATCCATTAAGCTAGAACCAAGGAAGCTGGCAACACCGCCATGTACTTGTATGAGAATGGTGGAATTATTGAATGGTAAGTTAAAATGTTTGCTTCCCATATTATGGTCTGTATATGTTTAATTTTTTTATGGCTATTCACAAAATCAAAGATAACAATTTAAAATATGCATATTTATTTTTCTATAAATACTCACAACATCCAGGGTTCAAATTTTGACTATATCAATCACTAATTTGTGAGAAGGATGTTATTATTGCCAGGAGAAAATGAAAGGCACTAGTAATTTTTGGGGAGTAACCTAACTTCCCCTAGAATTTTAGGTACACATTTCTACCAATAAAAGTCTCCTTTCAGAAGATTTGTCAGATGGAGGGAGGGAGGGAGGGGTGGGGAAGGACTCAGGGTAGCATGACCAGAGGTTGATATTTAATGTTTTGTGGAATGTGGAAGAGAGGGAGGAACTTTTTCTAGAGGTAGGGAGTGGCTGGCACAAAGCAATACACTAAGTTAAGTGCAGAAAATCTAGCCTAAACATTTGTTTTAAAAGAAAAAACAATTTTTTTTTTTATGAAAAAAAAAAAAATGCATAGCCATGCTTACAAGTTTTACATGTAGTCACCTGGAAGTGGATCGTGGAGCTAAGAATAATAAATTGGGAAGAGGGGAGGACTGGGGAGAGAGGGATGGGTGTTTATAAGGTAGGGACAAGGGAGTGCTGGCACCATATGCCAACCAAATTTTGCTTAACACTGCACTCAGTCAAATGGGAGAAGCCAGCCTATTCACATGTTGAAAAAAGTAAAATTTGCATAGACTTGTGTACAACTTTGGATGTAGTGATCTGGCAGTGGATGCTAGCCTAATATACTGAGGAAGAGGGGGTGAGCAAGGACTGGGTGGGCAACAGGAAATTAAAGAAGTATTGATATGGAGTCATTTGAAAGTTTGTCCAAACCAGCTAGCAAGTAAGTGTTGTAATCAGGGAGTTGTTATGGAACTTAACAACTCCCAGGTGTAAACACTGGAGGATTACTTCAGCATGGTACTCTCAGGGGGGGGGGGTTGCATGGTACTCTCATGGGGGGATGTATATAAGGCATGTCAAGTTTTGTAGGCCTAGACTGAATCCACAGCATTTGTTTTTCAAGAGAAGACTAAGAAGTAGGATTCAGTATGAAGATACAAAGTTTGCAAAGTTCCCTCTATTTGGTGGAAACTAATTAGCTATCCCACTGGAAGTCTAAGTAAAACCATAAAAAAAAAAAAAAAAAAAGGCATGAAGAAAACTGCCCAAAGCTTCAAGTTTCCTTCGTTATTTTGCAGATAAGAATTTATGGAAATTATTAAAAATAAGAAAACTTTTGAACTGTTCTAGTCCTACCAGGATTTGGACCCTAAACCAAGACCCAGAGAATTATAAAATTTATAATTTGAAGAAGTGTAAATATCACCTTTCATGGGATTAATAGTAAGGTACAAAACCGTGAGATTCGGTAAGAATATATACTTATATATACTTAAAGTTAACAGCAAAATAGTTAACAGCAAAATAGTTCAATCTACTTGCTTCTGAACTAAACAGTGAGGGTGGTGTCTTAATTTAACAAATTGTAATGGAAGTTGTCAATACTTGGTCAACTATTTACAAGCTAATAGTGGCCAAACATGATGTGGTAGGAATTAGAAAATATGCAATGAAATATAAGCAAGACATTTTTTGTACAGAAATACATGAATTTAAAACAACCTTCAAGAACATCAGCAAAACCACCAATATGTGCTAGAAATGAAATAATGGTCACTTATGCTCTTTGCCTCAAATTATTATTCTGTAGCACAAATTTTTTAGAACCATTTGTCGTGAATTAATCTTTCTTTTCTAAAAACGATAAATAAAAGGTGTTACTGTAAGTTAAATGATAACAAAGGAATGTATGATCTTATATTTCTCAAGTTTATTTTCCTTTAATAATGTTGAAATCAAATATTACAAAACGATATAATGCATTGTATGAAATATTACAAATCTTGGTCCCTGGCACCAAATGTTCCTATTTTGTCCCATCAATCCTCGTCTACCCCTCCCTACCCCCACCCCATTCACTATGTACTCATCTAGTAACCTTTGTTATTTACATAAACAGATTAAGAGGGAAATATTCTAAATCTGTTGCATGATATGGATAAAATTGGAAGTAAATAGTTAATAGTCATCTCTGTGATTTCTTCCTCAAAAGAAAGAACTATTTCACACATTTTTGTAGAAAAATAACTATTAAAAAGTTTACTTTTGATAATTATAACATAGGATTGCAAAATAATATTTATCTGTGAAGTTAAGATTTCCCTCTACCAGAGAAAAACAGAACACTGTTTAAAACATAAAAATGACAAAATGTAAAAAAAAAACAAAAAAAATCTTGCTATTGTTCGAGATCTCGAACGTAACATACATCGTATTGCATCTTGCTCATGTCCAGATGTTTAAAGGAGCATTTTGAGGAAAAGTTTAACATAACTTCTGCCCTGTCAAGATACTAAAATCCCATGCCAATGAAGATCGTTAATTTCACTAGAAAACTTAAACTAAAATAATGTATTCCAAGTGGAACAATTTCAAACATGATCAATGTGATTTCTGTGCTTAAAATATGAAAAGTATTTGAGTGTTAAATATTGAAGATTAATGGATTTGTTAACCACTTTAACCACTGTCGGCTTGATTAAATTTACAATTAAACGCATAAAGCTTCTGTAATTGCTTCAAGAAAGTTGTTGTTTTTGGTTGAAAGCAATTTATTCCTTTCCTCCCATGTTGTAAGTCCTATTCATATAGGGTAAAATGAATTGGTTTGTTTACGAGGTAAACACCCCCCCCCTACCCCAATACAAACACATTGATACAAATATGTAGCTAACCTGTTGCATTATTGTTCAAGTTTTTATTAAGTTTTTTTGAAACACACTTAGAAGTGAAAATACAAGGAACTCTTTTTCTGATACAACAAATTTGTTACCATTGAAGAACAGAAAGTAAAACACAAAGTGTGTAATGTAGTCTAAGAAGTAAAAAATATTAACTTTGTAACACAAAAGAAAAAAAAACTTTATGAATGTTGGTCCATCAAATGTAATACAAACTATTCCTGTGTAAATAAAAAAAATATCTACAATGGCAGAAAAGGAGACAAAAGTCCTCCAAGCAATTCTGGGATACATTTAAATATTGCAAAATTATGAGGAGATATCAGAAATGGAAAAGTTATCATGTGTGACACATTGATTTTTAATTTTGGGGAGAACATGAATAGCCCATTAACCTTAAATAAATATAAAGAAAATACTTTCTTTTCCAAATTCTGAAAAAAATAGCCATCTTAATGAGCACTCGATCCATAACTTTTTTGGATTTTATACAAACCAATGACCTTTAGTTTTGACCTTTAGTTTTACAAACTCATTGTAATGAGTGACCATTTAGCAGTACATGTAATTATCCAGCAATGAGCTATTTCATAGACCCATTGTAATTAATGACCATTTAGCAGTATGTGTAATTATCCAGCAATGAGCTACTGTATTTAATAGACCCCATTGTAATGAGTAAACCATTTAGCAGTATGTGTTTTCTATTGTCTATTATCTATTGTTGTTACGTTGCAAGACAATATTACAACTGTATTATTCATTATGAGAATTTAATTCATGTTATAACCAAGCTCTGCCTGTATGAATTTCAATATGTTGAACAATCAATACCTTGTTTTGTGCACATTGGGACAATCATTATTAACTTTTGCATATGAACCTCATTTTCATCTTTCTTTCTTCAATTTTTTTCAATAGTTTGAAATCAATAATCCAGCTTTTTGCCTGCAAACGGTCCAATAGTGTGATACAAACTTTTCTTGCAAAGCAAATACTGCAAAAGCAAATACCAAAGAAGCAGCTTGTGTCTCCAACATGGCTAAAAACTCATTGGATATATTTCCCTTGATGTTAGTGATCAAACTTTTTTGTTGCCAATTAATTTATAAGAAGTATTTGAAATTTCCTGATACAGAAAAAAAAGAGTTGGAACACAAAGATATATGTTGTTTCACTGATCAAATTTACTTTGCCATCAACTATATCAGAGTAACTGTGGTAAATATGCTAATGGCCGTCACAATGTGACAACGAAAAACATCTCACCTTTAAATAAAAGACCTGGTGTCATCCCACGACAAAATAGTTAACGAGAATTACCATTAATGTATATCAGCTGGAATTTAGGTACACTTACTTAACTTAATCAAAACTGTTTCAAACTGTATAAATGACAATTAACTCTACAGGGTGATAAATATTTGTAAATAGATCATTTCTTAACAAGACTGCAATTCTACGATGATTGGATGAGTACTGTCCTGAACAAACTAAACGTAGGTAAATGCCATGCTATGTATAATCCATTTTGAATTAGTTATTCATTCCAATCGTTCCAAGAATCCAGTGTTTGATAGGGGAACCATGCAACCCATATAATCCATTCTCTTCTTCACCAGGAAACACCGGCTAACATGAAACATTCTCAATCACATTCTTTAGGATTCACGTTATCGGCGGCCATATTTCTGGGATGTTTCCTGAGCAAACATTGGCAATAGATTTGTAAAGATGGTGGCTTTTCACCTCTGTACCCTTGAGTTGTATCAGACTGAATCTCACACTATTGGATGTTGAAATAATTGTATTTTTTACAAAGAGAGTACATTCTATTTAAATATTTTATGTATCTTCTTCATCGCTGTCTTGATTTCTGAAAAGTTTGGTCTGTCCTCTGGTTCTTTCCTCCAGCAGGCCTGGATCCATTCCCAGACGGCATCTGGACATTCCGGAGGCTGGTTCATCCGATAGCCTGAAATTGAGGAGAAGATAGGCTTATAACCATGACAACGACAAACTGGCACAGGCATCTAACGGTCGCTATGGTAGTGGTCAATAACGAGACATTTTAGGCATATTTCCAAGAATGTCAGACTTTTTTCTACATCATTTGTATCATTCATATATATATGTATCTAGCAGTAGTTAGTGTATCTAACGTAAATTCTTGAGGACGAAAATAAGGAAGCAGTTACAGCTTTACAAAAATTAACCCCCCCTCCACTCCCCCAAAGAATAATTCATTAACTGTCTGGTACAGCTTTGGAAACCCTCTATTATACCTACTGTGGCTTTCTTGTGTAACTATAGTAACCAACTGAGGACCACCTGGTGTAACTTTTGTTATCTATTATATATCATCTTTTAATTGTAATTTGAATTGTATACAGTGAGTACTATTATTTTCCAGTTCATCTGGCCAATATTCTTATTTTCCTTAAAGGGGGAGGGTAAGGTTAAGGTGACTTCATATTCCTCTCTCATTGTTTTTCAGTACTTACCGCCCTCTATTTTCTCTCTGGCCTCGTTGTTATTCATGCCGGGGTACAGAGTGCTACCTCTGGAGAATATCTCCCAGAGGAGTACTCCATAACTCCAGACATCAGAGAGCGACGTGTATCTTCCTGAAAGAGGATAGAGAGAGGACAAGCAGAACGGGTTGATTCGTGAGGAGATAGATGATGCAAGTCTCACGTTGAATGGAAGAGTCTAAAACACATATTAATATATATATATATTTTATGATATATATCAATTTAATATGTAATCTGAACAAGATTTGAATGCTAGTACCTCTCTGTTGATGTTTCATGCTACGATGTAAGCTAGGGGCAAATTTTTACGGATTTTGACTGGTTGTCCATCTGACAACCCGGCCTACTAGTTTGTATGTCAAGAAAATTATAAAAATATCAAAATAAGAATCACTAATATATTCACTGTAGGAGAGATTGATTAGACCATTGATTAGATTAGATTAATCAAAACTAATTGGTTGGAATTAAACAGGACTATAGCTGAGCCTTTCATTTATATATTTGATTGATTCCTAGAGCTACAGTATGATGTGTCAACTGTTTTTAACAAATTATTCTTATTTTTCAAATTGGGGGCCTGGGGGGGGGGGGATGTGGGGTGAAGAAATACATTATCAATGAATTTGGACAAAACAAATTCTAAGATGCCAATCAGGATGCTCATTATGGATTCCAAGGGCTCAGGTAAACTCTTCAATGAAGTGGCAGGGTTTGGGATTGTAAGTGTTTCACATAATAAAACGATTTTCAAAATGTTTCCTTGTGCTTTATTTCAAATTGTGAGTGTTCTGATTTTGGCCAAAAATGAGAAATAAAATCTTGATGCTTTGGCCAGACAAAATCATTAAATTTTGAAAGAAAAAAAATGTTTTCAAATGCCAGTCAGGATGCTCATTATGGATTCCAAGAGCTCGGGTATACTCTTCAATGAAGGTAAGTGTCAGTCTATGGAACACTAATAAAATGATTTTTAAATGTGTCTTTGTACTTTCTTTAAATTGAGAACGAATAATCTCATTATTGCTTAATTAGAAGGACACCCTCTATACAGTGTAGAAAAAACTTAAAAAAATTGTTCAAAAAAAAAAAAGAGAGAATTGATAAGGCTGTAAGCCATACAAAATCCCAAAAATTTTGACCAAAAAAAAAAGTTCTCAAATGCCAGTCGGGATGCTCATTATGGATACCAAGAGACCAGATATGCTTCTCTCTGAAGTTAAAAGTGGAAGTCTATGAAATTTTTAGCCTATTAAAATGATTCTCAAAATGTTTCATTATAAATTCTCTCAAATTGAGAATGAATAATATCACTGTTGCTTTATAAGAAGGACACCCTCTATCTAATGCATATGCATGGGAAGAACTATAAAGGTCATGATTTTGGCCCCCCCCCAAAAAAAAAACTCATAAGGCTATAAGCCATACAAAATCATTAAATTTTGGAAACAAAAAAAAAAGTTCTCAAATGCCAGTCAGGATGCTCATTATGGATTCCCAGAGCCCAGATATGCTTCTCTCTGAAGTTAAAAGTGGAAGTCTATGAAATTTTTAGCCTATTAAAATGATTCTCAAAATGTTTCATTATAAATTCTCTCAAATTGAGGATGAATAATATCACTGTTGCTTTATAAGAAGGACACCCTCTATCTAATGCATATGCATGGAAGAACTATAAAGGTCATGATTTTGGCCCAAAAAAAACTCATAAGGCTATAAGCCATACAAAATCATTAAATTTTGGAAACAAAAAAAAGTTCTCAAATACCAGTCAGGATGCTCATTATGGATTCCCAGAGCCCAGATATGCTTCTCTCTGAAGTTAAAAGTGGTAGTTTATGGAATTTTTAGCCTATTAAAATGATTCTCAAAATGTTTCATTATAAATTCTCTCAAATTGAGAATGAATAATATCATTGTAGCTTTATAAGAAGGACACCCTCCATCCAATGCATATGTGTGGAAAGAACTAAAAGGGTCGTGATTTTTACCTCCCCCCTCCCAAAAGTAAGGCTTTGGCCATACAAACTCATTAAATTCAGACAAAAAAAAGTTCTCAAATGCCAGTCAGGATGCTCATTATGGTTTCCCAGAGCCCAGTTATGCTTCTCTCTGAAGTTAAAAGTGGTAGTTTATGGAATTTTTAGCATATTAAAATGATTCTCAAAATGTTTCATTATAAATTCTCTCAAATTGAGAATGAATAATATCATTGTTGCTTAATCAGAAGGACACCCTCCATCCAATGCATATGTGTGGAAAGAACTAAAAGGGTCATGATTTTTACCTCCCCCCCTCCCCAAAGTAAGGCTTTGGCCATACAAACTCATTAAATTCAGACAAAGAAAAGTTCTCAAATGCCAGTCAGGATGCTCATTATGGATTCCCAGAGCTCAGATATGCTTCTCTCTGAAGTTAAAAGTGGTAGTTTATGGAATTTTTAGCATATTAAAATGATTCTCAAAATGTTTCATTATAAATTCTCTCAAATTGAGAATGAATAATATCATTGTTGCTTAATCAGAAGGACACCCTCCATCCAATGCATATGTGTGGAAAGAACTAAAAGGGTCGTGATTTTTACCTCCCCCCTACCCAATGTAAGGCTTTGGCCATACAAACTCAATAAATTCAGACAAAAAAAGTTCTCAATGCCAGTCAGGATGCTCATTATGGATTCCCAGAGCCCAGATATGCTTCTCTCTGAAGTTATAAGTGGTAGCATATGGAATTTTTAGCATATTAAAATGATTCTCAAAATGTTTCATTATAAATTCTCTCAAACTGAGAATGAATTATATCATTGTTGCTTTATAAGAAGGACACCCTCTATCCAATGCATATGTGTGGAAAGAATTCAAAAGGTCATGATTTTTGACCCCCCTCTCCCCCTCCCCCAAAAATCAAGGCTTTAGCCATACAAACTCATCAAATTCAGACATAAAAAAAGTTCTCAAATGCCAGTCGGGATGCTCATTAATGCTCCAAGAGCCCAGATATGCTTCTCTCTAAAGTTAAAAGTGGTAATCTTTGGAATATTTAGCCTATTAAAATGATTTTCAAAATGTTTCATTTATAAATTCTCTCAAATTAAGAATAATATCATTGCTGCTTAATAAGAACGACACCCTCTATCTAATGCACATGTGTGGAAAGAATTAAATAGGTCATGATGTGGGCCATACGGCTGCAACTTTACAAATTTAGTGAATTTGGAGAACGAAAGTTCTCAAATGCCAGTCAGGATGGTTATAATTGATTCCAAGAGCTCAAGTTTACTCTTCCATGAAGTTTAGTGGCAGTCTATGGAATTTATACCATAAAATGATTCTAAAAATGGGTCCTTGTAACTTTTAGTCAAACTATAGAGAGAATATCATTATTGTTGAATTAAGAAGGACACCCAATTAGTTCTCAATTGACAGTCAGCATGCTCCCTATGTTTTCATACAGAGCTCAGAAATATGCTTTACTATGCAGTTTTTATGTTTTTTTAGAATTTCTTTCAAGGTGGGAATGGTTCTTTTCATTCCATCTATTTTTGTAAATGAAATTAGAAAATCAGAAATTTGCTTTTCTATCCAGATAAAAGTGGTAGTCTATGGAATTTTTAAGCCTCAAGATAACATAACAATTTTCAAAGTGTTTTAGAATAACCTTCTTTTATCCTGGGAATGAATAATACATTATTACATAATTCAAAAAGACACCCTCCATCCTATGCATATACTTAAAAGGTCATGATTATGGTAAAATATAGTTATTTTTAAAGGGTTAAAAATTCCCAATAAACCACTTTAAACTGATCCTAGACAAGCATATCTGGTAACTCATCATGAGCATTCTATCTGACATTTGAAAGGTGTTTTTTTTTTCCAACCGAATTTAGGGTTCTATTTATAATCGTTTAGCATTGGGTGTTTATTACTATCTGTTTTAGGCTTTTACAATAATTGTCTTACTGTACTATTGTTTCTCATACTTATTTATATTTATAAACATAGACTATGATTTAATCTTTTGTGCATTTTGTTAAGTTTTTAAAATTATTTTACTATTTACATACTTCTGAAATTGTTTTGGACTGTATGCATTCAGGTTGTATTTTTTTTATTATCGTTTAGTACGAGTGTTTTTTATATTGTTGGGCTTTTACATTTTTTGCCTTATTGGTTCTATATATTTAATATTTAGGTTTTTGTTACTATTTGTTTTTAGGTTTTACATTTGCAAAGCGCTTTGAGCAGTGTTGCTGATTATGCGCTTAAAATATTACTTATTATTATTAATATTATTGACTGATGATTTTTTTGTTTTAGCTTTTGGTTAAAATCACAGTCTTTTTTTAATTCTTTCCAAAATTATGGTTAGGATGGAAGTTGTCCTACTGCATTAAGTTCAAATAATATGCTACATTCTCGATTTGAAAGGAAGTGAAATGAAACATTCTGATAATTATTTTAATATTTAGAGGTTTAACAGTCCATAGACTTCAACTGTTAGTTTCAGTATAAAGCATATTTCTGAGCTCTGGGAATTTATAATGAGCATCCTGAATGGCATTTGAGAACCTTTGTTGTTTGTCCCAATTTAATGATTTTTGCATGGCTGAAACCTAATGATTTTTTTGTGGCAAATCATGCCTTCCTATTTCTTCCACAAGCAACAATGATATAATAAATTCCTAATTTGAAAAAAGTTATAACAAAACATTTTAAAAATCATTTTAATATTTAGCGGCTCTAAGTTCCATAGACTAACTATTTAACTTGGAATCCATAATGAACATCCTTACTGGCATTTGACAACTTTCTATTTTTTTTGGGTCCATATTTAACAGTTTTGTAGGCTGAAACCTTATAATTTTGTTTTATTTTTTGGCCCAAAAAAATGAACTTTTAAGTTGAGGGTATCCTTCTGAATTAAGCAACAATTATATCAATTCCTAATTTGAAAGAAGTTATAATATAACATTTTAAAAAATCATTTTAATATTTAGAGGCTTTTGGTTCCATAGACTAACACTTTAACGTCAGAACTTTCTATTTTTGTTTGTCCAACTTTAACAGTTTTGTTACTCTAAAACCATAAAATTATTTTAATACTATAAGAGGCCTAGCTCTGAGAATCCATAATGAGCATCCTGACTGGCATTTGAGAAATTGTTATTTGGTCCAAATTAAATAAGTTTGTCAAATTAAATTTAAGTTAAATTTAAATTAACTAAGTTATGATTTTCTTTAGCTAAACCATGACCTTTTTAAGTATTTCCACAATGATGCATAGGATGGTGTGTGTCTTTCTGAATTAAGCAACAATCATATAATACAATCCAAATTTGAAAGAAATTATTATGACCAATTTTGAAAATCATTTTATGCACAATTCTGAGCTTTGAGATGCCATTATGAGTATCCTGACTTCTGTCCAAATTGAATGATTGAATGATTTTTGATAATATTTGAAAACAATCATGACCTTTTAAGGCCTTTCCAAAATTACGCATAGAATGGAGGGTGTTCTTCAGCAAAAAGCAACAATGGCATTTGAAAACTTCTGCCAAATTGAAAGTTTTGTAGGGCCATATATAGCCTATGACTTTTTTTTTTAATTCTTTAGCAAAAATCATGACTGTTTTAATTCTTTCCAAAATTATGCATAGAATGTCTTTTATTCTCAATTATCAGGTCTGGATGCTCTTTATGGATTCCTAGAGCCCTGGTTTGCATTTATTTTAGTGGTAGTCCCTAATTATCAAAATGATTTCATATAACACAAAATCATTCAATTTAGATTCTCAGCACCAAGAATTTTATGCTTTTCTCTGAAGCTAAAAGTGGCATGTTAAGATGGTTAAAACTCCATTTTTTCTGTGGCTAAAATTCTGACCTTTTTTTAATTCTTTCTAATATTATACCTAGATTGGAAGTTGTCATTCTGATTTAAGTTATTATTACTTCTGAATTATTACTTCTGACTTATTACGTCTGAGTACTTATTACTTCTGAGTTATTATTACTTCTGAATTAAGTAATATGATCTGTTCCCACATTGATAGAAGTTAAAATCACTTTAATGTTTAGAGGGTAAAACTTCTAAAGACTACCACCTTTAACTCCATTTTTCTTTCTGTGGCTACAATCGTGACCTATTTTTAATTCTTTCTAATATTATACCTAGATTGGAAGTTGTCATTCTGAATTATATTAGATGAATATGATCTGTTCCTACCTTGAAAGAAGTTATAGACATTTTTTTGGGGAAAATCACTTTAATGTTTAGAAGGTTAACTTTCAGAGAAAAGAACATTTCTGGGCTCTGTGAATCTATTTTAGAACTTTCATATTTTGTTTAAACTATAATGATATTGTACATGCTTATAAATACCTTATTTTGTTTGCCTTATGATGATTTTTTATTATTTGCCAAAGTAATGACCTGTTTCTAAAATGATTTGATCCCAATTATTTAGTATGTAATGGGCAATAGCCTTGTGATTCAATTTGTTTTTGGACACACTCATTTTATCTTTTCATTTTAACTCATTACATGTTTCTGCATTTGAAAACTTTCGTTTTGGTCCAAATTTAATAATTTTGTAAGGCTAAAACCTTATGATTTTTATCATTTTTGGCCAAAGTCATAACCATTTAATTTTTTTCCACTATTACGCATGAAATGGAGGGTTTCCTTCTGTGTTAGGCAACAATGGATACAATCAATTCCAAATTTGAAAGAAGTTATAATCAAACATGTTAAAAATCATTTTAAATATTTAGAGGCTTTAAGTTCCATAGACTAACACTTTTTACTTCAGAGAAAAGCAAATTTCTGGTCTCTGGGAATCCATAATGAGCATCCTGACTGGCATATGAGAACTTTTTTATATTTGTCCCAATTTAATGTTTTGTAATGCTAAAGCTTAATGATTTTTGTTTTACTTTTTACCAAAATCATGACCTTTTAAGTTGTTCCACAAATATATGCATATGATTTAGGGTGTCCTCCTAAATTCAGCACCAATGATATCATTAATTCCCAATGTAACAGAAGTTATGAAAAACATTTTGAAAATCATTTTAATAAGCATAAAAATCCAAACATTACCACTTTTAACCTTCAGAGAAAAGTATGTTTCCAAGCTCAGGGAATCGGTAATGAGCATCCTGACTGGCATTTGAGAACATTTTGTTTGTTCAAGTTAATTGATTTAGTAAGACTATTCATATCGCCCTACAAATTTTTTAATTTTCCACCAAAACAAAATATCATGACCATTTTCATTCTTTCCACAATGATGCGTAAGTGACAAAGGCTGTCCCTCCTAAACTAAGCAACAATGATATAATACATTCCCAATGTGAAAGAAGTAATTATGAAACATTTTGAAAATCATTTTAATAAGCATAAAAATCCATACACTACCACTTTTAACTTCAGAGAAAGTATGTTTCCAAGCTCTGGTTCCGTAATGGGCATCCTGAGTGGCATTGGAGAACTTGTTGAGTTTTTGGCCCCAATTTAGATATCATGAACAGTTTAATTCTTTCCACGGTGATGCATTAGATGGAAGGTGTCCTTCTGAAGGAAGCAATATGATATAAAACATTCCCAATGTGAAAGGAATTTTTAGAAACATTTTGAAAATCATTTTAATAAGCATAAAAATCCATTCACTTAACACTTTTAACTTCAGAGAATAGCATATTTTTGAGCATCCTGACTGGCATTTGAAAACTTTTTTTTTGTCCAAAATTTAACAGTTTTGTAAGGCCTTGTAAGCCTTACAAGTTTTTTTTTTTTTGTGGCCACAATCATGACCTTTAAGTTTTTCCACAATAATGCATAGGATGGAGGGTGTCCTTCTGTATAAAGCAACAATGATATAATACACTCCCAAGAAGTAATTATGAAACATTTTGAAAATCATTTAATAAGCATGAAATTCCATACACTACCACTTTTAACTTCAGAGAAAAGTATGTTTCCAAGCTCTGGTTCCGTAATGGGCATCCTGAGTGGCATTGGAGAACTTGTTGAGATTTTGGCCCCAATTTAGATATCATGAACAGTTTAATTCTTTCCACGGTGATGCATTAGATGGAAGGTGTCCTTCTGAAGGAAGCAATATGATATAAAACATTCCCAATGTGAGCGGAATTTTTAGAAACATTTTGAAAATCATTTTAACAAGCATAAAAATCCATACACTACCACTTTTAACTTCAGAGAATAGCATATTTTTGAGCTCTGGGAATCCATAATGAGCATCCTGACTGGCATTTGAGAACTTTTTTTTTGTCCAAAATTTAACAGTTTTGTAAGGCCTTGTAAACCTTACAAGTTTTTTTTTTTTTGCGGCCAAAATCATGACCTTTAAGTTTTTCCACAATAATGCATAGGATGGAGGGTGTCCTTCTGTATAGAGCAACAATGATATTATACATTCCCAATGTGAAAGAAGTTATAATGAAACATTTTAAAAATCATTTCAATAAGCATAAAAATCCATAGACTAAACACATTTTAACTTCAAAAAGAAGCATATTTCTGAGCTCTGGGAATCCATAATTAGCATCCTGACTGGCATTTGAGAACTTTCTTTTTTTGTCCAAAATTTAACGAATTTGTATGGCTATAAACCTTATGAGTTTTTTTTTTTGTGACCAAAATCATAACCTTTTTAGTTCTTTCCACACATATGCATTAGATAGAGGGTGTCCTTCTGAATTAAGCAACAATAATATCATACATTCCCAATGTGAAAGAAGTTATAATGAAACATTTTAAAAATCATTTCAATAAGCATAATAATCCATAGACTAACACATTTTAACTTCAGAGAGAAGCATATTTCTGAGCTCTGTGAATCTATAATGAGCATCTTGACTGGCATTTGAGAACTTTTTTTTTGGTCCAAATTTAACGAATTTGTATGGCTATAAACCTTATGAGTTTTTTTTTTTGTGACCAAAATCATAACCATTTAAGTTCTTTCTACACATATGTATTAGATAGAGGGTGTCCTTTTGAATTAAGCAACAGTGATATCATACATTCCCAATGTGAAAGAAGTTATGATAAAACATTTTGAAAATCATTTTCATAAGCATAAAAATCCATAGACTAACACATTTTAACTTCAGAGAGAAGCATATTTCTGAGCTCTGGGAATCTAGTAGGCATCCTGACTAGCATTTGAGAACTTTCTATTTTTGTTTGTCCAAATTTAACAATTTTGTAGTGCTAAAACCTTACATTTTTTTGGCCAAAAATCATGACCTTTTTAAGTTTACCTACAATTATACATTAGATAGAAGGTGTTCTTCTGAATTAAGCAACAATGATATCACCAATTCCTATTTTGAAAGAAGTTATAATAAAACATTTTGAAAATCATTTCAATAAGCATAAAAATACATAGACTAACACATTTTAACTTCAGAGAGAAGGATATTTCTGAGCTATGGGAATCTATAATGAGCATTCTGACTGGCATTTGAGAACCTTTTTTTGTCCAAATTTTAACAATTTTGTAGGGCTAAAACCTTATCATTTTGTTTAATTTTTTGCCAAAAATCATGACCTTTTTAAGTTTTACCACAATTATACATAATATAGAGGGTGTCCTTCTAAATTAAGCAACAATGATAAAATTAATTCCTAATTTAAAAGAAGTTACAACAAAACATTTTAAAAATCATGCTTTAAGTTCCATAGACTAACACATTTTAGAAGGAAAGCATATTTCTGAGCTCTAGGAATCCATAATGAGCATCCTGACTGGCATTTGAGAACTTTCTATATCTGTTTGTTCAAATTTAACAATTTTGTAAGGCTAAAACCTTATAATTTTGTTTTAAGTTTTGCCAAAACTATTGACCTTTTAGGTTTTTCCACAATTATGCATCATATAGAGGGTGTCCTTCTAAATAATGCATCAATTATAAAATCAATTCCAAATTTGAAAGAGATATAATAAAACATTTTAAAAATCATTTAAATATTTAGAGGCTTTAAGTTCCATAGACTAACACATTTCAGAAGAAAAGCATATTTTTGAGCTCTAGGGATCCATAATGAGCATCCTGACTGGTATTTGAGAACTTTCTCTTTTGTTTGTCCCAATTTAACAATTTAAAGTTAGGTATATCTGAGCTTTTGAAATCAACATTTTAGCACCCTGACTTAATATTTGAGTCCTTTATTAAAAACCTTCCATATACTATTGTAAGTCCTTAGTCATTATGATTTTTTTTCTAGAATCACAATTTTTTTAAATTGTTCCCAAAGTGATGCATAGGATGCCCTGTTGATTATAAATATGCAAAGGGTTCAAATAAATTCAGTGTTATTTAAAGCTATATCATAATTTGAGGCTTAATATTTCATAGAACCCCACTTTTAACTCAAGAATAAACCAGACCCTAGTTTGGTGGGAATTCCTAGTTCCTAAACTGTTTAATTTTTGCTAAATTTAAGGTTTGCATAACCTGTCATAATTTTTTCAATTTTCAGCAACAAAGCACTAATTCCTCTTGCTTAAAAAAAAAAACATGCCATCATTTGATGATGACGTTATATTGCCCCTAATGTTAATTATTATGACCAAAAAATAAAAAATAAATAAATAAATAAATAAATAAATAATTAAAATAAAAAAATAGTAATAATAATATTTGACTTATATATAGCGCTTATATACCAGCAATAGGTCTCAAAGCACTTTACAGAAGATATGTTACCCCTGGTCAATGATAACCTGTCCCAGAGACAATCCCTCCAGGCGGCTGCAGTTATATACTGCGCCCAATGACAAGTTACCTCACAGGTACCCATTTAACCCCTGGGTGGAGAGAGGCAATGGAGATAAAGCATCTTGCCCAAGGACACAACGTAATGGACTAGGAAGGAGTCGAACCAGCAATCCTTGGATCACAAGTCCGACGCCTAAACCAATCGTCCACAACACTCTCTAAGGTTTTGAACACACAGGTTTTAAAACAGACCCACAGAATATTTCACTTTTATATAGCGCTTATACCAGTAATAGGTCTCAAAGCACTTTACAGAAGATATGTTACCCCTGGTCAATGATAACCTGTCCCAGAGACAATCCCTCCAGGCGGCTGCAGTTATATACTGCGCCCAATGACAAGTTACCTCACAGGTACCCATTTAACCCCTGGGTGGAGAGAGGCAATTGAAATAAAGCATCTTGCCCAAGGACACAACGTAATGGACTAGGCAGGAGTCGAACCAGCAATCCTTGGATCACAAGTCCGACGCCTTAGCCAATGGTCCACAACACTCTCTAAGTTTTTGAACACGCAGGTTTTGAAACAGACCCACAGAAAATATTTATCTTTTATATAGCGCTTATACCAGCAATAGGTCTCAAAGCACTTTACAGAAGATATGTTACCCCTGGTCAATGATAACCTGTCCCAGAGACAATCCCTCCAGGCGGCTGCAGTTATATACTGCGCCCAATGACAAGTTACCTCACAGGTACCCATTTAACCCCTGGGTGGAGAGAGGCAATTGAGATAAAGCATCTTGCCCAAGGACACAACGTAATGGACTAGGCAGGAGTCGAATCAGCAATCCTTGGATCACAAGTCCGACGCCTTAGCCAATAGTCCACAACACTCTCTAAAGGTTTTGAACATGCAGTTTTGAATTAGACCCACAGAATATTTCACTTTTACATAGCACTTTATACCAGCAATAGGTCTCAAAGCACTTTACAGAAGATATGTTACCCCTGGTCAATGATAACCTGTCCCAGAGACAATCCCTCCAGGCGGCTGCAGTTATATACTGCGCCCAATGACAAGTTACCTCACAGGTACCCATTTAACCCCTGGGTGGAGAGAGGCAATGGAGATAAAGCATCTTGCCCAAGGACACAACGTAATGGACTAGGAAGGAGTCGAACCAGCAATCCTTGGATCACAAGTCCGACGCCTAAACCAATCGTCCACAACACTCTCTAAGGTTTTGAACACACAGGTTTTAAAACAGACCCACAGAATATTTCACTTTTATATAGCGCTTATACCAGTAATAGGTCTCAAAGCACTTTACAGAAGATATGTTACCCCTGGTCAATGATAACCTGTCCCAGAGACAATCCCTCCAGGCGGCTGCAGTTATATACTGCGCCCAATGACAAGTTACCTCACAGGTACCCATTTAACCCCTGGGTGGAGAGAGGCAATTGAAATAAAGCATCTTGCCCAAGGACACAACGTAATGGACTAGGCAGGAGTCGAACCAGCAATCCTTGGATCACAAGTCCGACGCCTTAGCCAATGGTCCACAACACTCTCTAAGTTTTTGAACACGCAGGTTTTGAAACAGACCCACAGAAAATATTTATCTTTTATATAGCGCTTATACCAGCAATAGGTCTCAAAGCACTTTACAGAAGATATGTTACCCCTGGTCAATGATAACCTGTCCCAGAGACAATCCCTCCAGGCGGCTGCAGTTATATACTGCGCCCAATGACAAGTTACCTCACAGGTACCCATTTAACCCCTGGGTGGAGAGAGGCAATTGAGATAAAGCATCTTGCCCAAGGACACAACGTAATGGACTAGGCAGGAGTCGAATCAGCAATCCTTGGATCACAAGTCCGACGCCTTAGCCAATAGTCCACAACACTCTCTAAAGGTTTTGAACATGCAGTTTTGAATTAGACCCACAGAATATTTCACTTTTACATAGCACTTTATACCAGCAATAGGTCTCAAAGCACTTTACAGAAGATATGTTACCCCTGGTCAATGATAACCTGTCCCAGAGACAATCCCTCCAGGCGGCTGCAGTTATATACTGCGCCCAATGACAAGTTACCTCACAGGTACCCATTTAACCCCTGGGTGGAGGGAGGCAATTGAGATAAAGCATTTTGCCCAAGGACACAACCTAATGGACTAGGCAGGAGTCGAACCAGCAGTCCATGGATCACAAGTCTGACACCAGAGCCAATCGTCCACAACACTCTCTAAGGTTTTGAACATGCAGGTTTTGAACAGACCCACAATATATTTCACATTTATATAGCGCTTTTTACCAGCAATAGGTGTCAAAGCCCTTTTACAGAAGATATGTTACCCCTGGTCATTGATAACCTGTCCCAGAGACAATCCCTCCAGGCGGCTGCAGTTATATACTGCGCCCAATGACAAGTTACCTCACAGGTACCCATTTAACCTCTGGGTGAGAGAGGCAATTGAGATAAAGCATCTTGCCCAAGGACACAACGTAATGGACTAGGCAGGAGTCGAACCAGCAATCCTTGGATCACAAGTCCGACGCCTTAGCCAATCGTCCACAACACTCTCTAAGGTTTTGAACACGCGGGTTTGAAACAGACCCACCGTAACTGCTTTTACCACTTCTTTGCCATACTCAGGCGCGTAGCCAGGAATTTGCCAAGGGAGGGGCGAACCTGTAGGCAAACATCTTAGCTTAGCACCATCACGAGTTGGCACGAAGCGTACAAGAAAACTTTGGCCGAAAATGCCTCCCAGATCGCTGGAAATGGCACTTCCCAGGCCTTGTAAGTTGCATTTAAGCATTTTCTATTTTGAATTACTAGGGATATCATAAAAATATACAAAAAAAAATATGCTCAAGGCGGGGGGGGCGGTCACCCCTTTGGCCCCCCCCTTGGCTACGCGCCTGGACATACGTATACACAACCTTTACCATAGTTCATGGCCTCAGGGGCCGTCCATTTGATTGGTATCTGTCTCATGTTGTTGCTGTCGATCTGATATTCCCCTTCTTCTCTCGACATTCCAAAATCGCTGATCTTCAGAATATTCTTCGTGCCGACCAGACAATTCCTTGCTGCCAGGTCTCTGTCAATGAGGTGAAAGCATGACCATGAGTTTTACAGAGGTATACTGTGGGAGCATGGCAGTGACCATATATCAATCTACTAGATCTGCTGTAATATACAGAGCATTTGGCATCTCACGTTATTGAACCCCTCCCAAAAAATTTCTCCCTACCTTGAGGTTTCATTCATTAATGTTGCCGCATTTTTGATAATGTTAACATCATTTCAGTTCCACAGATTGTTTTATTCTAACATTCGTGTAGATGGATAGGAGATCAATGGTGTGAGGTGTGGAGGGGGGGGGTGCATGATGGTGGTGAGGTTCTATCTGTTAACAGAAAGTTACTTATCACTACAATTTACTGGCAGCATTCTACAATTACAACCATCAAGAGCAAAATGTCTAATTTCTAAAAGGAGTGGGAATGTCCCATTCTCCTTATTTGGTTAAGTAATGAGAATTTTCTTTAATTAGTATCCAGTTTTGACATTTTCCCTTTGAAAGCAGATATCACACAAAGTTTTAAATAGACACGAGTCCTGATTACTTATCTGAGTTCTTCTTGTTTGTTCCTCAACAAATACATACTAACATACATGTATACCCATGCCTACATCCATAAACCCACACACATACACATGTTTATTAATCCCAGGACAATTTCTAGTTTACCTGTGAATACAACTTTTGCCCTCCAAGTAAGCCATCCCTGATGCTGCGTCTTCACTCATTTTAATCCTCTCGGGGACACTCAAGGTCTTGCTGTCATCTCGAAGCAACTTCAAAAGATCTCCTCCTGCAAAGGTGACAGAGAAGCAAACATCAGTAAAATCAATCTTTTTAAACAATTTACTGATTTCATCTCATAAATCTATTGTTGTTTAGTCTGTTTTGGGTGTATTAATTATGACACAAGCCTAAACGTACGCGAATAAAGTTCCTCTGTTCATGGTACATGTTGCACATCAGTGTAAAGCAAGCCAAAAACTAATAAAAGAGCTTATATATAATTGCAATCTTCTCTGAATGTGTAACCAGAAATACATCGTACAAAACTTAAATTTCTAGAAAATGTCACAGTATATTTAGAAAGATATTTATAAGGATATTTATGATATAAGGATATATATGGACAATATAAGGATATTTATAATATTTATAAGCCGGTCAAAATAGATTACATTCAATCAACCAATACATCTCCAGTTAGGTGCATAGATCTTTTGCCCCCCCTAATCTAACTAATTTGATAGCTGTCACAGAAAATTAAAGAACCGGTGTCAAATCAATTTTTTTTCTGGTTTTTGACCTTGTACAAGCTCCATGACGATGTAGATTGGATGTCTGTCTGTTGCCATGCTGATAAGTTTGACGATGTTGGGATGGTTGTAATTCTTGAGGATGTAGGCCTCTGAGAGGAACTTCCTTCTCGTTGCAGCATCTACTGTGGCCTTGCACGTCTTGACGGCGACAGGTTTATTCTTAAATGTCGCTTTGTGGACGTCACCGAAATGTCCCTGCACGTACACAAGAAAAAGGATGCTTATGAAACTAAAAGAACAATGCAGTCAACAAACCCACCCCCTCACCCACCCCACCCCCATTTTCATTTTTTTAATATTTTATTTCACTGGGGGTGCAATAGAGAAGAGTTACAACCATATTGGATGTAATTAATACAGTTCTAACAAGATATTCATATAAAAATTCACTTTTTTTCTTCTTTTTTTTCACCTTAAATAAAGAATGCAGCAGTAGTATAGACAAGGAGATGTCACATGCGAGGTCATGTGATATGTCACATGAGAGCTCACAATATATGTCACATGAGAGGCAACCAGTGGCTTAATCAACCTTAAAACAGTAATTTTTCATTGCCTACAGCTGAAGGGGTATACACTAGAATTCAGCTAACATCTTACGTTAGCCCATGTACCAACAGTAAGAATCTCCCCAACTAACTCAACATTAGTGCACACACATACTGTGTTGATAGGAATAGACTGGAGTAAACAACATGACACATGTTGTGCACACAGGGTCATCCCTGTTAGCTTCAAATACAAGTCAATTGGCCAAAAAAATTACAAGGTTTCAGGGTCACTGGTACAAAGTGGGTAAATGTCAGTGAAATTAACTCATCTACCAATTAACTTTTCAATACCATTAAAGGCAATGAAGACTCGCCCCAAACAGCGTGCTGCCAACTGAAAAAGTTAACTCTCTGTTGCTTGCAAGTGACGTTTTGTTTGTGTTGCTTCAAAATGCAGACAGTAATGAAACGTGATACCTTGTTATCTTTAGCTGGACCTGAGATGTCCATCGCTGTATCGTTTGTACACTGTGCTGTGGGTATTGACCGCAGCTGTATGTACTGACTGTACACTTGTGTCTAATTTACTGACGGTAGCAAGCTGTATGTGTATTTGCTGGGATCGATGGTGGTGTGTAACACTTCTGTTACACCTCATTCGAAACTAGGTCAGATTACTGGCTTTAGACGTTTCTTTTTTTTTGCGGGAGTCTTCACAAACTTTAAAAGATTGAATCGTTGTGTCTTTCATGAAACTCACCTGTCCTAATTTGGTGTCCAGCAGGATGTCCTCGTGTCGAAGGTCGTGCTTGTCCCTGACCTTACTTATTGGATTTCTGATCATCTCGTTGGACGCTTTGGTCACCGGTGTTTGAGTTGACATGCGATGGTTCACCAGTTTCTGGATTGACCCAAAACTCCCTCCTTCCAATCGATACTGTAAAAAACCAGAACATTCAGACATCCAAAAAATTTGTGTGGAGGAGAAAAGTCAGGCTTAATGATATATCATATCAAACACACACAGTATGCCATTTCAATTTTATACATTGTCATATCGTAATGTGAGGGACGAAGGGGAAGGGGGGACCCAGATGTGTGAAAGGGGGGCCTTTGAGGACCCCTGGCCCCACCACTGCCTACAGAGGATGGTATTGTAACACCAAAATGTGTATTTTACATGGTGTTTTTACATGCTTTTATTTAAAAAATATTATGCTATTATACTAATATATAACATATAATATATATATGTTATGCTATTATTAAAATAAGAAGCACTATTGTAATAATAGCTATCAGCAAAAATAAGTCCCAAGATTGATTTGCTGTCATAGATAGGTTAACTCTCTGCAGGTTTAAATACTCGCAATGGACTCACCATGCTATTGTCTTGTTTCACGATCGGGAAGTGCCTCTGTTTATCCGCGGACCTGCAGGAGAGCACGTACTGGCCGGAGGCGTTGCTCTTGAATCTGACGATGAAGTCTCCCTCCTGTTTCAGCAGCTCTTCCATCTCTTGTCTCGGCAGGGCGCCGTGGTACCAGGCTTCATCCTCCAGGGGCACGTCCTTGTTGGAGCTAGGCTGTAGACACAAACATCTCTGCTGTAAGTTACTCAACATCAACAACATTCTGTTAAACAACAACTTTGGACGACAAAAAATATAACTGAACCTAACAGTAATAGGAGACTGACTTGACATAATGAAGTCAGACCATAGTTGGAGCACACTTCTCCCATCTCATGTTTGTTCAGCTGGAAGATTTCAATTATCATATGACTTGTGCACACTGTCACCTGACTAAGTACACTTGTCACCTGATTGAGTGCACACTGTCACCTGACTAAGTACACTTGTCACCTGATTGAGTGCACATATCATCTGACTGAGTGCACTTGTCACCTGATTGAGTGCACATATCACCTGACTGAGTGCACTTGTCACATGATTAAGTGCACATATCACCTGACTGAGTGCACTTGTCACCTGATTGAGTGCACTTATCACATGACTGAGTGCACTTGTCACATGACTTCAGTGCATGAGAATGGTCTACCCTTCACCCACCCCAGACCGAAATACTTGCTAACGTCACAGAACCTAAGCAGACTCAGAGATTGAAATAAGCCAAGACAATAGGATTAACTCATATCTCCCATTCTTGGTATCATTTAAATGTACTATGAATTAACCATTGTCCACAATTCTTCAATTATCGGCCAAATGCTTAACACGCTAAAATTGTTCAAAGTACTTCCCGAAAGTCTTTCATCCTTTCTACATCATACTGAGATGGGTGGGTGGGTGTTCAATTAGATAAATATGTCGCAGTGAGTTTATATGCTTTGTGGGTTGAAATAATATACTTCTCGTTATTTGACGTTTTAGTATGTGTAGGGGACACACTGATGACTATTAATATCAGTGGTTAATGATTTAATATTCACACACACTTATGACTTGTATAAACTACCTTCATACCTCTTTAATACTTAACACCCACGCATGTTTATGAGACTGATATTTTCACCGGTACATTAAAACAAAGCGAATCTAAAACATATCAGTAAAGAATTGCCAAGGTATAATAAATTCAGGTTGCAGATAAACCCAGCTTCCTTTAAAAAAAGAATGGTATCAATAAAATCTGAGGTTTAATCTTCCTTCCAATCTGTAATATCACTAGCACTCTCTATAGCTAAATCAACTGTAACACACCTGCTGGCCTTGTTTATCAAACATGAGACACCTTGCAGCTAGCATTACCTACAGGTTAACACAATATTAGCAATACATGTTTTGGAAATGTCATGTCATAAGTGTAGTGTTAGTAGATATCAAGTCAGAAAATCTGCTAGAAATGAACAC
This sequence comes from Apostichopus japonicus, assembly GCF_037975245.1. Taxonomy (NCBI): domain Eukaryota; kingdom Metazoa; phylum Echinodermata; class Holothuroidea; order Aspidochirotida; family Stichopodidae; genus Apostichopus; species Apostichopus japonicus. Next base: position 5,606,635 of record NC_092580.1, read on the forward strand.
TTCCTTGTCCAAGGATATGTTTCTCTTGAATCTCCCAGAGGAAGGAGTCTTGACTAAGACAACAATGGAGATTCGTAATTCAGGATGTTTGTACATGAATAAAATTTCAACTAGCTTCAATTACGTCTCTAGTTTTAGCAACAGAGGATAGGAGGAAACAGGAGAACTAGCACATCTCCAAGCAGACACAAATTTTCTCTGACATTCAGATCAACTCTTAACAGTTAATATACAGAATATAGTAATTTATCATGTCTTATTTATAGAGGTAAGTTAAAGGTCATATGTATTTTCCTCCCAAGTTCATTGCAGACATTTCTAGTCAGTTAAATAGGACATTTAAGTGTCTCATGCCATATGGTGGCCAAAGCAAGAACTTAAGTGCAAATGATTGGTCATGGATTACCACTTTTCTAGCACATTTTCACATACATATATACATGCACGCATACAGGGGGATAGGAGCTTGGGGGGGGGGACTGGGGGCATGTGCCTCCCAACTATTTTTCAAAATAGCAAATGTGCCCTACTGTCAAATAAAATGTGCCCCTTTGATGAAGAACTGTCTCTTGGATATCTTAAGCCTTTGTTAATTTAAAAAAAAATAAAATTATTATGTGCACCAAAATTGTATTGATAGCATACTAACACATCATATATGTAAATTTAAGTGATTTGGCCGGTGTGTATCGGTTTATAGCATAACGAGTGGTGGTTGTGGAATGAGAAAGTGCCCCTCTGTTGTGCCCCCCCACTTTTTGGAAGCTTCCTACCCCCTGCACCCACACATACTTATACATGAATACACAAACACATACACGCACACACGCCCACGCACGAACGCGCATACATTGTAATTTAATTTGAACAATAAATATTGATTTCATCAAGAAAAACCCACACATAGCCTATTATTATGTGTTAGCGATGGACAAAACCAGTCTACACCGATTTTGACTAATATGTAAATGCCAAGTTGTTTTTCTGTTTGGCTCCACGATGTTGTAAATATTGGTAATGCACATGTCAATAACAAAATGGATTGTCTAAAGCCAATATGCCACCAACCCATGAGGTACATTGGTGATAATTCATTGCTAGTTGAGCAGACTAGCCATACAACACAGTATTCATGTAATAATGTTAAAGCCTGTCCTCTCATAAATATTCAGAGATGTGTCGGTCATTGATAATGTAAAACCATATAAAAGAAGAACTTTGAACTTTCAGTTATTGAGATAAATGTCATCTGTGACCACAGTAAAAGATGTTAATTTACATCTTGAAAGTAGGGATTGTCTACTAGTCCATACATTAGGGCCATATACCATTGAATTCTGGAATTATTATTACATACAAACCTGCATGAAAGCCTTAAAACCTTACTATGAACTTCTACCTGAAATTATGAAGTTAGACTTACGGTTACAGTTGTGGTTGTGGTTGACTGAGCCAGTTTTCGTAAGTACTTGTCACTTCGGGGTTGACACGTGCAAAATAGTGACTTTGTCATCGGTCTCTGCAGGAGAATGACAGGCTTAGTTCCATTATGGACGACCGAATATGACGTCTCATCCTCCTTAAGCATGATATTTCTGACCTCTTGTGCTGCATGGCCAACAACGTGAGTTGCTTCATCCTGAAAATGCAATGTAAAAGTTTAGCATTCAATGTTTCTGAGTAAAGGTAAGTAGCTTTTTTTTATTACTCATAATGGCTGCTGGGGATGAAAGCTGAATTAAACATACAACATTGAAACATAGAGCGGGTAGGAAAAGAATCATTTGGAGTGATCATAAAATGGCTGATATAGTCCATAGACATGACACTGGACTGCAAATTTGTGATGACGATGCACCAGTGTGGCAAAATCTAAACACTATTCCATAAAAGGTAATGAGAAGAAGCATTTTAAAGTGATTTCATAAAACGGCTTATATATTGAACTTGATATTCCTCAATGTACCACTGCCATAGTACTTGTTCTATGTGAAAAACCCTCAACAATGTACCATATAATGTTTTGTTTATTTGCATAATGTTAGTAGTAAATTGGGGGAGGAACAATATTTAATACTTTTGATGGAATTATGGGGCCATTGTTGTAAACCATGCCGTTCTCGGACGTCTAGTCTCACAAGGTTTTGCGACAGTGGGTTTTTGTTTCATCGTATTGAAATTGTAAGCCCTCGCAAATTGTTTGAATACTTTAACAGTAAAGATTGAAGACGATTTCCTTAGGCTGTTGTAGATTTCCTACTAGATTTAGCGCATATATTATGCAAATTATCCTAAATGACTCCTGGTGACCTCTGAGTGACTTGTTCTGTATGCATGTTTACTATATATGTATGTAAGAAGTGTCATATAAATTAAGCACAATTGACCTGATGACCTCTAAGTATCCTCCAAAATTGTTTGCACTAAATGTTTACTACAGCATGCAAGTTTTCAACATTATACCTCTTATAGATCTCCAAATACTGCACTTACTTGAATATTGCATAAATTAGGCAAATTTGCATGAATTACCACAGTCTGCTAATCATTCCAAGAAACAATGACCTTATCCTTCCAAATTTCTTCAACATAGCTCCTATGGTTCAAGATATATGAAGTTCACACAAATATGCATGCACACACACACTCTGTATTATGTAATGATCACTGAGTCACTTGTGAACGTAGTTCAGGCAAGACAATATAAGTATGCACAGTATTGCGAAGTTCGGAACACTGCAAAGTTCCAAACACCCTCATTTTCATAATATTTCAGCGAGGAATATGTAACAAAAATCCTAAATGAATTTGATGTAATGTCACACCATTTGATCTTTCCACAAAAAAATGACATTTGAACATTTTCCTCAGGTACTGAACATTGTGTTAACTTGAATGGAATCACAAAAACTCTTCTCAAAATCAACACTTTTACCAATCAACCACAATTTTTGGTGAAAATATTAAATATATATGAATTAAAGGTAATAATTAGAGCAGCCTATTACAAATTTTCCATGCCTATCAACTTTTAGCGGCCACTTTAGTAGGCCGTTCAAACTTAGCAACATTCGGACATTGCCAACTTAGCCAATGTTTCTGATACAAAAAGTACAATATTTTCTGCAAATATTTGCCAAATTTTTTGAAACCCCCACAATAATTGATGTCTACCAAGCTGATCTAATAAAGGGTGAATTTTGTTTCATTCATACAGGTATTTTTTCATAAGTTGAAAATCCCCTCTTATTCTCTTATGTGTCCAAACTTCGCTGGTCCATCATATTATATTTGTTAACAAAATATGTTTCTTTACCTGAACTACTTCACCACAGACAGTCAACAATGGGGCCACTATGCCGGATGGTGGAAGAGTTATATCCTTCAGATGGGGCCACTATGCCGGATGGTGGAAGAGTTATATCCTTCAGATGGGGCCACTATGCCGGATGGTGGAAGAGTTATATCCTTCAGATGGGGCCACTATGCCGGATGGTGGAAGAGTAATATCCTTCAGATGGGGCCACTATGCCGGATGGTGGAAGAGTTATATCCTTCAGATGGGGCCACTATGCCGGATGGTGGAAGAGTTATATCCTTCAGATGGGGCCACTATGCCGGATGGTGGAAGAGTTATATCCTTCAGATGGGGCCACTATGCCGGATGGTGGAAGAGTTATATCCTTCAGATGGGGCCACTATGCCGGATGGTGGAAGAGTTATATCCTTCAGATGGGGCCACTATGCCGGATGGTGGAAGAGTTATATCCTTCAGATGGGGCCACTATGCCGGATGGTGTAAGAGTTATATCCTTCAGATGGGGCCACTATGCCGGATGGTGGAAGAGTTATATCCTTCAGATGGGGCCACTATGCCGGATGGTGGAAGAGTTATATCCTTCAGATGGGGCCACTATGCCGGATGGTGGAAGAGTTATATCCTTCAGTGCCACAACTGCAGGTGGAGGAGGAGAAGTCACCAGGCACTTTGCTTGCTCCAAAATACTTGGTTGTCTTTCCTTGAGTGGAGTTGAGGGTATGACTTGTGTTGTTTTGTTTACAATTAAGCATGATCTTCCTTCTGAAAGTTCCGTAAATAGGACCCTTTTGTGTTTTTTGTAATTTAGGGACAAGTTTCTTCTCATAGATTGATTTAATGGCACAAGTTGGATCAGCCAGTTCAATAACGACATTATTCTCCTGTTCTTTAATATCTGCCACGAGGACTCTTACCGCCTTTGGTTATCGTCCGTAAGAATGAGGGGCCTCCGAAATGGATGATACTGTTTTCCATCTGTGAAGAAAAAATTGTAATAAAAATTGATAAGTATTGGAAATCATTTAAAGTAAGTGTACATAAAGATAGACTCTCAATTGGATATGATAATTGATGAAAGTGATTAGCTGTTTTCATTTAAGGGTTTTGTGGGATGAAGGAGTATAACGTTGTTGAATTTATTTTTTATATGTAATAAATGACAGATATGTTCCTTTTCAAAGTTATAGTGTGTTGAAAAATTCAAGAGGAAAGAATTAAGAAGTATAGAAATTTCATTGTGTTTAAACACTAGGGATGCTGGTCTCAAGTTGGGCCTTTCCTACGTTGTCCCTAATTTCAGATATATTTCTCATAGCGATGTAACTTGCCTCTGACTATAGTGATCTTTCTTTTTCTCAAATATCTCTTTGTCTCAAATAAGCTGTCACGAAGGGATGACAAACATATTCCACTATGCAAGTTCCCTTGTCCATTCGCCTTTTGATTTCAGTCTCCTAACTGGCCCTTTTGTCTTCCTGACAAAAGAGGCTATTGTGTATACATCTAGCAAAGTGCTGCACAGAGAAGAAACAGTGTGAACTTACTCAGTTAATTAATCCCCGGCTGTACTGCTTTTGTTCTCCCCAGGATCCTAAGTGTCTAAAGTGTTCCTGAAATTAAGCCTATCTCTCAAGGAATTAGCTTAGTTTTTTTTATGAAGAAGGGGTGTTGTTTTTTCACTTTGATGCAAATTGTATCCTTTTCGATTTGTAGCTAAAATAATGTATGCATGGGTGGATATATGTGTGTGAGTGTGTGACATTGGTGTTTGATCCTGAATAACTTGATAGCAGAGGGAATCTGTTTTGTTGCACTTGGCCTGTACGTTGTGAAGAACTCTATTGAAATTGCCATAGTTGAAGGTCCTATGAGGTTAGCAGATGTCCGAATCAGAATAAAAGGCTGTAATGATGTCAAAAAGCAATCATTAAATCACATATTGATGCAGAGAATTGAAGTATTGGCAGAGTTTTCAAAACAACAACACTTGTTGGTCTTCAGTGATCAAACAGAGCCCAAGTATTGTACCTGGTTGATAAAGTTTGCATCAAGATTAAACTTCTCAGGGTTAAGATCAAGTATGTACAATCAATTAAGGGAAGTGCAACATAATGTAAGTGACACTGGGATCTACTACTTTACATATCTACCACTATCTACCTGACATTTCTACCACTATCTCCGTTAATGTATCTCCTTGACAGCGGTGGACTGTTTTTGCAGTTGCTGGTCTGAGTGGATAGTTGTTTTCGCATAACTTCTGCATTATGATTGTGTCCAATTCTGAATTGTCGTCCAACTCGTTATACTGGTGTCCATGATGGGGAAAATCTCTGGTTTGTATATTTGTCTTTTAGACAGTCGTAATGTTTGTCCCACTGTACTATCATCAAATCCTACCCAAATGGTATGGATGTCATTTTGTTGTAGACTCTCTACTTGCTTGATAATACCATAAGCACCATTGATCATTTTATCTTCAACGGAAACATTGAGACACAGTTCAACTCTCTGATCAATGCCCATTGATAGTTCAGTGCATAGTCCCATTGTTTTTTGGGGATTGTTTGGTATAGAAGTCAGTATTCTATGTTTTGATTTCTTTTGAGACATCTCCAACTGCTACAGTACATATCTTGAGATCTGACTTGAAATTTAGTAGTCTTCATCAGTTGAGGCAACATTTCATCATTATAGGTGTTAACTTTGCTGTTTGTTTTGTATACATGTGTAGCATTTGGTGGAACACTGTCACTGGTTAACTTGTCTAGTTTTCAACTGCATCAAATCATCTTCTGTTTTTTGATTACCTTCTCTTAATGGATTAAAGGTAAAAGAGAGCTGACAATGACAATAAATTGCTAGTATAGAGTGAGCAGTATAGAGTGAGTATATTGCTAGTATATTGTGTGAGTAAATTGCTAGTATAGAGTGAGTATTTTAAAAGTACAGTATATGTTGTGTAAGAAAGTGGATCGACAGTAATCCTTCACAATTAAATGAAATTGTTGGAGTTGTCAGTTGTATGGTGAGTGCATAGGACATACGGTACACATATTTTGGTTTAACTTGTTGTGTTTTCATGGGAGGTGCTGCCAAGAAATCCAAGTTGCTTTGTGATCACTGTAATAGCTCTCAAGGACTCCACTACCAATTGTCTTACTTGTAGGTATATTTGTGTAGATATGATCTAAGCATGAGTTATAGTCTGTTGTAGGAGTGAGTATGAAATGTTTGTATTTGAATGTTTTTGTCAATAAAGAAATCAGGCCTTTTTTTTGTCTGGTGTGTTTTGGAAGTACATCAACATTGAAATCACCAGCAATCACTGTTGGTTGTGACACACAATCTGTCCTCTTGGTTTTAATTCTTTTTATATTCTTTTGCATTTGTTCTTGACAGTACATCTTGTATTGTCTTGTAGTTCTTTGGTAAATAATGTCTTTTTTCCTTTCTTGTTCTCTGTATGCACCTGTTAGTTGCTCTAAGTTTTTGCATACGTTTAGTACTGTTGGAACAGCTACTACTGGGAAATAATTTAGTGATGTTCACTTTCTGTTTCTGTTCATCTTTAATTTGTTGCCACAAGTTTTGTCTGTTCATTCTTCTTGTACACGATCTCTTTTTGTTTTTTTGGTTGTGCAGATTCAAGATTCTGTTGCTACAAGACAGAGATCAGTATTATTTAGTCCATACACAACATCAAAGTGATTTCTATTTGTGTTTTGTATGTAAATTGCACATTAATTTGTATCTATTCTCTCTGAGAGACTACCACATGCTGGAAATCGTAGCCATTTCCATTCACTACCAGATACAGCATATGTAAAAATGTCAGTTTGTAAAAGTTTTTCAGCAGTTATTATTTCCACTTCAATAGCCCACACTGAATCACCTGACATATGGGATGTTTGAATATAATCCTGAACAGATTTACTAGTAGATGGTAGGTCATATTCCAGAGGAGATTGCACTATCAAGCGTCTTAGGTTATGATGATTATTTTCAGAGTTTGGTATTATGAATGACAAAGATCTAAAGAAACAATTCCCATCACCTACTTTTCTCCAAATAATACATGGTTGCAGTATTAGTATACAATATTGGACTGCAAACATTTGGGAAATTTGGATAAGAACTGGCATGAATTTGTTCGTATTTGTCTGTTTTTAACTGCTTTAATATAGCAATCTTTCCATCACGCCATAAGTCATCTGGAGGGAAGAAAGTAAACGTGTCATAGGTGTGTATACTTTGCAAGTTAATATCAGTAATTTTCGTTTGACCAACTGAATGTTGCTCTACTGTCTTTTTTAGAGAGAGTTTTATTAGCATATGTTTGTGACTGGCATGTTTGGTTTGATGTTATATTTGTATTCATTCTCTTCTTGTCTTGTTTCGATGTCTGTAACTTAATTTTTTTGTTCGTGGCATGACAGAATATTATGGAAAATCTCCTTTTGGACAACAGTTTTTGTGGGATAGTAGTTCATATAGAGAGTGATTGACTGTAAATGCTGTTCTGGATTTTGGATATTTATCACAGCACTTGATCAGAATGTGTGTTAAATTTTTTGGAATGTTTTTTATTGCAATGCTTGGAATTCTAGTACTTTTTGTATCCCTGTGAAATTCTTGTTAATATTGTTAAGTGCTTTTTGAGTGCTTAAAATCGTTTTCTGTCAAAGTAATTGTTGAGTTGCCTAGAAATGATTTCAAGAAGTGATAAGCTGTCTTTTCAACTGGGTTTTAATAACTGTCAAGTAGTGTGTGATTTTCTTTGAAAACTGTTTAAGAAATGCCTTCAAAATATATGTTTCAAAGTTTGCTTGTATTTATTATGATTATTTGCACTATACTTATTCTTGATTGTCAGTAATTTTGAGCAGTTTTCCGAGTTTTGGTGAGTATTTTATTTGGAGTATTTTCAGTGCTTTATATTATGCTTTGTTAGTGTAGCAGTTCTTTTCCTTTTTTAGTACTTTTGATATTTTTAGCTGTTGTCAGTGCTTATCAGCAATTTTTAGCTCTTTTTCAGCAATTTTTATATGTTCTTCGGTACTTTGCAGTACTTTTTATTCATTAATTTTGAGCAGTTTTCCGGGTTTTGGTGAGTATTTTATTTGGAGTATTTTCAGTGCTTTATATTATGCTTTGTTAGTAATTTGTAGCGATTCTTTTGCTTTTTTAGTACTTTCGATATTTTTAGCTCTTTCCAGCAAATTTTAGCTCTTTTCAGCAATTTTTATATGTTCTTCAGTACTTTGCAGCACTTTTATGCATTAATTTTGAGCAGTTTAATTTATCCAGGTTTTGGTGAGTATTTTATTTGGAGTATTTTCAGTGCTTTATATTATGCTTTGTTAGTAATTTGTAGCAGTTCTTTTGCTTTTTTAGTACTTTTGATATTTTTAGCTCTTTTTTAGTGCTTTTCAGCAATTTTTAGCTCTTTTCAGTAATTTTTATGTTCTTCAGTATTTTGCAGCACTTTTTATGCATTAATTTTGAGGAGATCTGGGTTTTGGTGAGTATTTTATTTGGAGTATTTTCAGTGCTTTATATTATGCTTTGTTAGTAATTTGTAGCGATTCTTTTGCTTTTTTAGTACTTTCGATATTTTTAGCTCTTTCCAGCAATTTTTAGCTCTTTTCAGCAATTTTATATGTTCTTCAGTACTTTGCAGCACTTTTTATGCATTAATTTTGAGCAGTTTAATTTATCCAGGTTTTGGTGAGTATTTTATTTGGAGTATTTTCAGTGCTTTATATTATGCTTTGTTAGTAATTTGTAGCAGTTCTTTTGCTTTTTTAGTACTTTTGATATTTTTAGCTCTTTTTTAGTGCTTTTCAGCAATTTTTAGCTCTTTTCAGTATTTTTTATGTTCTTCAGTATTTTGCAGCACTTTTTATGCATTAATTTTGAGGAGATCTGGGTTTTGGTGAGTATTTTATTTGGAGTATTTTCAGTGCTTTATATTATGCTTTGTTAGTAATTTGTAGCGATTCTTTTGCTTTTCAGCAATTTTTAGCTCTTTTCAGTATTTTTTATGTTCTTCAGTATTTTGCAGCACTTTTTATGCATTAATTTTGAGGAGATCTGGGTTTTGGTGAGTATTTTATTTGGAGTATTTTCAGTGCTTTATATTATGCTTTGTTAGTAATTTGTAGCGATTCTTTTGCTTTTTTAGTACTTTCGATATTTTTAGCTCTTTCCAGCAATTTTTAGCTCTTTTCAGCAATTTTATATGTTCTTCAGTACTTTGCAGCACTTTTTATGCATTAATTTTGAGCAGTTTTCCAGGTTTTGGTGAGTATTCTATTTGGAGTATTTTCAGTGCAGTACATTATGCTTTGTTAGTCATTTGTAGCGGTTCTTTTGCTTTTTTAGTACTTTTGATATTTTTAGCTCCTTTCAGCAATTTTTAGCTCTTTTTTGGCAATTTCTATATGTTCTTCAGTACTTTGCAGCACTTTTTATGCATTTAACAGTACTTTTTTATGCTTCTTATGTACTTTGCAGTACTTGTGGTGCTTTTCTTCAGTACCTTACAGTATTTGTTATGCGTTTTGGGTAAGTTTTAGTCCTTTATGCTTGTCCAAGTTCTTTGCAGTACTTTTTATGCTTTTTTCAGTATTTGACAGTATTTTTATGCATTGTTCAGTACTTTCTATGCTTTTTTACAGTACCTCCTAGTCCTTTTATTATGCTCATGTCTTTTGTAATTTATAATTTGTAGTCCTGTTAATTTTGTGCTTCAATATTGTGGTTGCTTTTCCAGTATATATGTGTGGCTTGAATATGGTATTGTTTTGCAAATATGTTGTATTGTCAGTACTTTGCTTAATTTACTACTTTGAGATACTAGTTTTCAAGGATTTTTTTATATTGTGTCAACAACAGTCTCTTCATGGAATCCTCTGATTTTACTAGGCTGTCCTTCAACGTCTAAGCAGAAAGATGGATTAATAATCAATCACACCAAGGGCGGTGGAACCGGGGGTGGGGGGGGGGCACGTGCCCTCACTTTTCCTCAGGTTAAAAATGTGCCCTTTTTCTACATAAAACTTGTACTCTTGATCACCTTATTAGGTCAGCGATATTTCAGTAAGAGATCTAATCCTAATTTAGAACAGTCTTTTAATGAATTTCTGTGGGTCAAACTCAAAGCTATTTCCAATGAAAAAAATTAGTGAAGCTCTTAACAAGAAATAAACTCTAATTCGGCAGATTCCTACTTTAGCAACTAGCATGGTTTCACCTCATTTTGTCTCTTTGTTCCTTGTTTCCCAACTTGCACATTGCAGTGCTAGTACAGTATGCATTTCTTCCTTGAGGGGGGGGGGGGGGCGTTGATGGAGTGATGTGTATACGCAAATAAGATAATACAATAAGAGTTATAATGGGTACTAAATATCAAGCTGCATCAGTCCAATCAAATTTCTGCAAAGTGCCCTTTGACGTCGGTGCCCCCCCCCCAGATTAAAAGTGCTTCCGCCGCCCTTGAATCACACAAAGATGGATTAATAATCAATCACGCAAAGATGGATTAGTATTCCATCACAAAAAGATGCATTAATAATCATCATTGCTTACAGATTTCTCTAAATTGTTACACTACCCACAGGGGAAATGAATTCCACCCCACCAAGATGGGGAATATTTTCACTTTCATTAAATGACGTGTTAACTTTTTCCCCATAAGGTCTGTTCTTACCACCGTCTCTTATGCTATTGTCGTGTTACAGGAGCAGACGTCACTTACTCTCTTCGTTGGGATCTGGGTAGGAGTTGAAATTTTAAGCCCCAATGAATGAGCTGAAGCTTGCAGATTAAACACCAAATGTTTCATGACCCACAGCAGTGGGGGTAATTTCACTCAGCATTCTATTAAACACGAAATGAAGTGTATACACTATAAGCAATGAAACTTGAAATTTTCAACAGGTTACATGATGTTGCATGTAAGTCGCAATGTAACCTTGCATCTAATGATATTAAACACCAACGATGTTAGGACAGCCCTTCAACAAAGCAATGAAACTTACATTAAACCAATGAAACTATACTCAAATTGACAGTTGAATGATCCATTATTTAATAGTTTTGTCATCTCACCTTCATTCTGTCATGGATTGCTTCATTAGGCATCTTAATTCCTTGCATACCTTGAAGGTAGCCATCTTTATCAATCATATCTTTCCTGTCGAGAAAAACAGAAACAAATGAAACTTACCTAATAAACTCCCTTGTTATGGGATCTTAGCATCTATTACGATTAAAACATAAGACAAGATGGCAATCCATGGCATCTTATCCCTACTATGATGGAATGGATCTACAATGAACTTTGACCTTGACCCTTAACAACTGCATAAGTTCTAATTTAAACTTTGTCCCATTGTAGTCTACATATTTTGCGGTTTAATGCCTTTTTCCAACATACTGACAAGCAGAAAATGGCTATAGTTTCTGGGTATTTGACCTTTCACCTATGACATTTATACCAATCACCCAAGATCAAGTTTACAGTACATGGTCAGGCACCTACCAGGGGCGTATCCAGGATTTTCTAACCCGGGGGGGCGCGAATTACTATCTAAGCGAAGCGCCAGCATCGGTTGGCGCGCAGCGTACAAGAAAATTTCTGGTTTTGATACCCCCAGATCACCGGAAATGGCACTTTTCGGGCTTGAAAATGACCAACCAGATGTACACTTTTTGCCTGAGAACCAAGTATTTCTCAATAGCTTTTTTTTTCCATCCATAACCTTTTTGAAGATTGTCACCAGTCACACATCATGTTCGACCTCATCACATGTCCTGTGGATCATTGCTTTTGTAGGTGATTCTACGTCGCGGCCCACAATACCCGACAGCCCCACTTTTGAAGGTTTTAAGCCCATTATTTGTTCAGAATTTGAAAATTCACATTTCTCGTGAATAAACTCACTTCAAAACATACCCATAATGTTGCAAAAAAATTCATCTATGGACAACCATATAGAAAAACCTCCTTGAACCCCTAACAGACCGCCCAAAATTGCACGAGTAGAGGGAAATATGATGAAGAATGTTGGTCAGGAAATTTTCGAAAATTCAGACACAGTTCATTTATTGGTGTACAAATATTAAAACCTCTTATAACGGCTATTATAAAACTTGGTTGAAGGAAATGAAACAAATACCAGATATTTCCGAAACCGAACACTACACACATAAGCGTAGGAGGCGGGGTGCTGCAACCCCCCCCCCAATATTTGTTTTCTGAAAATTTGGGCCATATGCTGAGAATTTTTCGGGCACCTATACTGAAAGAAAAATAAATTGCAAGACATAGCTACATCTAAAGGAAATTAATTAAAAATCATCTCCTTGGTAATTAAAATAAAGTTCTAAGTTTGGCCAACTAATTAGCCATTACTAATGTAAAAGAGAGTTTTGACATAATTGGACCTCCATGCTTTTTCTCCATCTACATAAGATATTTCGTTGTTTAGATGGGCATCTTGCGGTTTACTGCGCAACTTTCACGGACCGTACGGTACACGATGGCATGCGATGTAATAACCGATGCTTGCTTATATGATATTGACATTAACATGTTGAACGCGCACGGAGCGCGCGAAAAATATTGGTTATATCTTTCGGGCAAGTCGTTGCAGCTCCCCAAATTAAATTTGGCTCCCTCGCCTTTGACTACACACACAGACAGTTTTGAAGCTGTTCATCCTGGAATGCCATTTTCATGCTTATTGATATGGTTTGATATCTGCTGTTTGCTTAACAAATTCGAACAGGCGCGAAGCGAGGAATTTGCCAAGGGAGGGGCGAAATCTGTAGGCAAACTATCTAAGCGTAGCGCCACCATGAGTTGGCGCGAAGCGTACAAGAAAATTTTGACCAAAAATGCCTCCCAGATCGCTGGAAATGACACTTCCCATGCCTTGTTAGTTGTATCTAAGCATTTTCTATTTTGAAGTTACTAGCGATATCATAAAAAAATTTGCTCGGGGGGGGGGTGGTCGCCCCCTTCCCGAAATGCGTCATGTTCCCCGACGACTCGGTCAAGTTCGAGACCAGCCACAGTTGGTTTCATAGCACAATTATTTTGTTTAAGGCGTCCATACACACACACACACGCGCGTTATGATAGATCATATATAGTATATATATATACAGTAGATACATTAGTGAGAGAGGAAAATGGAAACATCAAAAATGGAGTTGTCGGTGTAAGTCTGTAAGGGGTAGGGTGAGGTGCACGCCCCTTCCGAAATCCTCGATCCGTCACTGGCTACCCTGTGTGTGTAATAGGGATCAGCACTATAATGATGTCACTGTTCCTCGTTCTCTTCCCGGTGTCTTGGCGTTTTTCTTTTACTCCCTCCTTTTCTCCCTTTTCTCTCTTTCTTCTTTTTCTTTTCCCTTCCTTCCTCTCCTCCTCCTCTTTTTTCCCCTCTTTTTTCCCTTTTTTCTTCTCTTTTTTTTCTCTCCACTTTTTCTTACCCGGGGGGCGCGCGCCCCCAACGACCCCCCCTGGATACACGCCTGCCTACCCACCAAGTTTGAACCTGATTGGACTTAGTCTAGGAGAAGTTCATGACAAACTCTTTTGCACAATTTAGACCAAATTTAACTTTAACTCAATTGACCCGTTAACTACAAGCCTAAACAGCTAAATCTGTCTTGTTTTAAACTTTGTCTCTTCATTCTCTACATTTAACGTGGTTTAATGCCTCTGTCCAACAAGCTGGCATGCAGAAAATGGATAAAAATCAATTTTTAGATTTCTTGACCTTCGACGTCATCAATCACGCAGGCATGAGTTAACATGGTCAGGCACCCACCAACCAAGCTTGAACTTGATAGGACATCAGGTCTAGGAGGAGTTTGCAGCATACTTAATTTTGCTGACTCACTCACACACACACGCAATCACCATCGCATAGATTCCTTGAACCTTCGGCAAGGAATCAAAAAGGGGGCACAATTTTGTTGTGCCTCTGCACACCACATGCCTGGTTTACACCCAAATCTAAGTCCATCACTTTTGTGTATTCCTGTCATCACAAAGAACCAACTTACACGATGACCATCAAAACCAGAATGCAAAAATGCATTGTGGTTTTGATGATGTAACATGAGCAGTTTTCTTCATGAATCTGATGTAGTGTATAGTGAGGGTGTACATGTTTACAAGGGTTTCATAATTTTACCTCTGACCTCCACCAAAAACAAGAGGCTTCTTTAACTCAATGTGGTACTTCTACACACTAAATAAGAGGTCGGCCCAAGCTACCAGTATTGAGATATCGTGATAACAAGATTTTCACAATTTGACCCTTGGTGACCCCAAATGACCTTTGACCTCTACCAAAAACAATAGGCCTCTTGTAATCAATGTGGTACTTCTATACATAAATATGAAATTGGTCTAACCTTCCCTTCTTGAGATATCGTGCTTACAAGGTTTTCACTGTTTGACCCCTGGTGACCCCAAATGACCTTTGACCTCCACAGAAAACAATAGGCTTCTTGTACTCAATGTGGTGCATCTACACACCAAACATGAAGTTGGTTCCAACATTCCCTTCTTGAGATACCGTGTTTACATGGTTTTCACAATTTGACCCCTGGTGACCCCAAATGACCTTTGACCTCCACAGAAAACAATAGGCTTCTTGTACTCAATGTGGTACAGTACATCTACACACCAAACATGAAGTTGGTCCAACATTCCCTACTTGAGATATCGTGTTTACAAGGTTTTCACAATTTGACCCCTGGAGACCCTAAATGACCTTTGACCTTCAAGAACACAATAGGCTTCTTGTGCTCAATGTGGTATATTTACACACTACATATGAGGTTTGCTCAAGCTTCCTTTTTGAGATATCGTGTTTACAAGGTTTTGACAATTTGACCCCTAGTGACCCTAAATGACCTTTGACCTCCACAGAAAACATTAGGCTTCCTGTACTCAATATGGTACATCTACACACTAAACATGGAGCTGGTCCACCATCCCTTCTTGAGATACCGTGTTAACACGTTTTTCACAATTTGATCTGTTAACCCCAAATGACCTTTGACCTCCACAGAAAACAATAGGCTTCTTGTACTCGGCGTGGTTCATCTACACACTAAACATGAAGTTGGTGTAACATTCCCTTCTTGAGATATCATGTTTACAAGGTTTTCACAATTTGACCCCTGGTGACCCAAAATGACCTTTGACCTCCACGAAAAACAATAGGCTACCTGTACTTAATGTGGTACATCTACACACCAAACATGAAGTTGGTCTAACATTCCCTTCTTGAGATATCGTGTTTACAAGCTGGGCGTCACAAACGCACGCACACGCACATACGCCATCATGAATGCATAGGTTACGATATTCATCGAAACCAATGAAAATAATAATATAAGTTAAACCATTGAAAACACGTTGCAAATTATTTTCTTTCAGTAGGTGCCCTAAAAATTCTCAGCATATTTTCACAAAAATATTTGGTTGGGGGGGGGGGCTGCAGTTTTCCCCTTTGTAACATTAACATAGCTTTTGTAGTTAGAAGTCTATGAAGCCTTCAAAGCAAATAACTTATACTCAGTTGCTTACTTGCTTAACCAGAGTGATTAATAAGTGAAGTGAAGGCCAGTGCGTACAAATGTATCAAAAAAAGTTCGGAACAAAAGTGAAGTCGCAAAAGATAGGGTGTCTGACCGACACTGACAGTATCGTTGACGAGTAGCGCGGGGGGGGGGGGGGTACAAGGCAGCAGAAGACTGAGACACCAGTTGGAGAACACTTTAACCTTCCCAACCATACCATTAAGGACATGTCCCTACAGGGGATTGAATCCTTAGCTAGCCGTCCCGTCCCTAGTACGAATCAGCAGAGGGAGACTGGATACAACGCCTTCGCACCATTCAACCTCATGGGCTCAACATTCAGGAAGGACATGACTAACTTTTCTTGTTCCCCCCCTCCTTCTCCCCTTGTCCCCCCTATCACTCCTCTTCTCATAGCTCTCTTCCATCCTATTTTCTCCACACCCTTCTGTCTTTGTCCTTCTCCAGTTTATTCCCTGCTCCCTTCCCTTAATCCTCATTTTGTCCCTCCACTGTTTATCTCCTACCTCTCCTCTTCCACTGTTTATCTCCTACCTCTCCTCTTCCCCTGTTGGTTTCTTTCTTTCTTCTCTCCATCCCTTGTCTACTAATCCCCTTTTTATCCATCTCTTTGTGTTCACCATGCTCAGTAACCTGTCTGTATTTTGTCCGTGTTTTGTCACTTATGTTACTGTTACTTGTCATTTAGCCTTTGAAGAAGATCCTGCTAGGATCGAAACTTCAGGCCAACTTACCTTTACACAATAAATTAATTGGTTATAAAGACTCGTTAAGTGCCAAGATGTTACTGACAAAGTCACCCTTTTCCACAAAGTCGGCAATCACGATGTTTATTCCAGAAGCTCCAGCCGATTTACCCTTCAAAAAGGACAAGACTCCTTCAGTAGCCTGAACAGCCAGAGTGGTTTCAAGTGAATGTAAAGCATTCTTAGCGATGGTAGTTGGAGTTGGTGTTAAGATACCTTGACATATCCAAAACCTCTCCGTCGGTCGGCCACGTTTATACTTGTCTTCCAAGTGTTCCTGCATGATTTCTACACTGGTCGTGTTTGGCCAGACCGATGGTATCATGTAACCAGGCCAAAGAGAACTTACAGTGTGTGCTATACGATGATGGTAGAATACTAAAACTTGCCATTCTCTGGCCCATAACTGCTTCAAAGTTACATTTTTGATCCCTGCAGATGGAGGACACAGGCGTGTTTCAAACTTTTCAAAAATCATCTTTATCAGGCTAGAATGGTCCTCGTCATCCATCTTGTAAAAGTGATTGAAATCGAGCAAAACTATTTCTTTGGGATGTGTCTGTAACCATAGCATGATTTCCTCCAACCCGCTCTTCACCTTACCGCCGAAGAGACCGTGAACGAAGAATAAGTCCGCCCTGCCATCCCATGTCGAGACCCGGAGGTCAAAGTATCTGATCCCAAGCTCGAGTTGATCCACGAATGACAGATTTTGGGTGACGGACCATTTCCTAACAATCTTTCTTGTAATTGGCCCAAAGATGGTAGCTAGCTTAGCAACCAATTCTGGAGATCCAGGATCAATAGGGGAGACTGCCAAAAGTTGACTGGTGAATGAGTCATGTGATCCTGTTGAAAGTTAAATAATAAATAGGTCAATGTAAACGTTTTATCAATACAGGGATCACTGCTATAGTACATGATCATAGGGACACAAAAGGCAGAGCAAGGGATGTCTAATTCAGTTGATCATGGAAGCAGTATCTTTATCAATATTTACCAAATTAGTCTGCATTTTTTCTGTATTGTCTATGTCTGATCACTAATTAATATTCGCACTTTGTCAGATGACTGTAGCCAGATTGCAGAGAAGCAAAACAGGACGATGGAAGTTATGCCTTCCTACACAAAGTGCTGGATGTTTCTAGAGAATTTAAAACAACAGCTTTTAATTGGTTTTCAAGTAGCAATTTCAACAGGGTGGTACAGTAACTGAGCCATGACATGTTCACACAGCTAACACCATGGTTGGGATCTAATAGACCCTGCCTAATTCTCAAGAACTCAACCATTTCATAGGAAACTTAATTTTTGTGTCCCACAGATTTTAATGTAAAGGCTTTGTTATTTTTTTCACTTGCCAACCTTTGAAGCTTTTGCTTTATTTATTCCTCCTTGGGTGATTTGTACTAGATTCATTGCTTCTAGTTCAATCCAACATGCAGTCTTCAGTTCAAACACAAAATGTTATTTCAAATTATCCTATTATTTTTCATAAGCTCCGATGTCTATGACAGTAAATTTGTTGTAATTAGTTGATAAAAGGTTTACCATACACTAAAGCTTAAATTTATCTTCGCAAGACATCTGCCATGAGTCTTAAACTTATAATGTAGCAGCCTAAAAGGAGTTTTTAGTTTGTTCATCCTCAGAAAAGTATAAACTACCACTGCACTGTGCAACAGAGGTTGACAGATGTTCAATCCATAAAATTCAGTGAACATTTGAGAGAGTAGCCAAAATAACGATCTTTGACAGGAACTTATGCTAAATGCACATTTAATTGGACGCTCTCAGATATGCAAGGAATCAAATGTAACAACATCTCTGGTAGAAAACTTTCAATGTTGATTTTGGATTTCGTTATTTCGGGAATGTAATAAATTCTTACATTTCCTTCACCCCCTAATTATAATGGTGATGCACTTTAATTACTGGGGCAAAGCAGAGGACCATACAACCATGGCTGCCTCATTGCCAACTTACCTGGAATTGCAATGTTTGTTAAAGGCTCGTCATGCAACCTTGAGGGTAGTAGTTCCATCCAATTGGGATGATTAGTGTCCACAGATTTATTTAGAGCCATTTTGTTTCTATACTTTCAACTAGATGATTGCGATTCTATGACAGACTGAAAGTCTCATAACAGACCAGTTATCAGAGCTCCTCTCTGTTGAGATGATACCTGAAACCATCTGTTGGCAGAACAAAAGATGTACCTGATGCAATTTAAATGACCACTTACTTAGAGTTGAAGTACTTAAAGCAATTGATTATAGCTTTTAAACAACAATGGCAACTAAAGGTAAAACAAGGAAAGGGAACCAAGCACACGATAAAGGAGAGATATGTGGGAAATGTGATTATTAGTTAATGAAGATGAAATGGCAGTATTATGTGACATTTGCAAACTGTGGTATCATAAGGCATGTGGCGATATTGGAGATGACTTGTATGAAGCAATTGAGAAGTTTGGTTTCCGGCAAGGATCAAAAGAATTACCATGGCAGTGTAAAATGTGCAAGAGGTATGCGGCCAATATCTTTGATGAAGTAATACAGGTTAAACAAAAACAAGAGAAACTTGAGAAGAAATGTAAAGAAATGGAAAAAAAAATCCAACGATATGGATTAAGCAGATCAAAGAGATGAAAACTAAGATCTCAAAAAGAGAATGAGAGATGAAGGAAGTTAAACGAGTATACAAGCAATGGAAATAAGAAGTGTAGAAAGGGTGCCGGGCAACCAAACAAGATCACAGACAGGATATAATGGAGGTTAGAGAAGTAATAGAAAGAGAAAAAAGGAGAAAAAGAGTAGTGATTGACCAATTAGTAAATGAGGATGATTCAGAGGAGGTGATGAGGAATAAAACTATGGATCTTTTTGAGGTATTAGCTATTCCAAGTGAGGAGATAGACCAAATATCTAAACTGAGGGATAAACCCATGATTTATTGTAGAAGTAAAAAGGTGGAAACTACGCAAGATGTGTTGAGAAAAGCAAGACATGAGAAAGATTTCTCACATGTATACAAACGTCCTGACTTAACTTACAAACAAAGACAAGAAGGACAAAGGCTCAGGCATGAGTTAAAAATGAGATTGGAGAATGGAGAATAGAATATAAAAATTGTGAGAGGGAAACTTGTACAAGTTTTGGATTTGTAAAGCAGGGATGAAGTACTGTATCTCTCCCAATTAGGAGAGAGCAAGAGTTTTTTCGTCAAGCATAAAAAGACGATAACAAATGTAAATATTGTAAATAATGAAGAAAGATTGGAGTTTTTACCTCAGGCTAAACAGTCTGAAGAAGAAATTTTAAAGTGTTTTATGTTAATGCCCGCAGTGTGAATAAAAAGATGGACCTACTCAAAACATATGCATATGTCATGGATTTAGATGTTATAATGGTGACTGAAACATGGTTGAATTAAAAAATATCGGATGGAGAAACAAATATTAGGAACTACCAATGCTTTCAACAAGACAGAGAGAACAAGATTGGAGGAGGCGTGTGTCTATACATAAAGGAAGGTATTCAGGTTGTCAGGATGGAAAATTTGGGATCATATTGAGAAGCATTATGGTACTGTACAAAATCATAAGAAATAAGACTCAGATTGTTTTAGGAGTAATATACGGACCAACGAACTGTGATGTTCAAGAGGAGGAACTGTATATATGCTAAAAAAAGCAAAGGAGTGTAACAGAATCATTATCGCTGGCGATTTTAACTATCGAGATATTGATTGGACATTACTAACAGCTGATACACCAACATCCAGAAATTTTCTTAGTCTGGTACAAGATTGTTTCTGGCAATAACTGGTAAGTGAACCAACAAGAGGAAATAATATTTTGGATTTGGTATTGACAACGGAGGAAGAAATGGTGGAAAGTATGGAAATTGGAGATGAGTTTGGTAGTAGCGATCACAGATATGTTGTATGGAATTGTATCATCACTATGGAAAAAGAGAAAGGTTTAAGCAAAACACAAATTAAAGATTGGAAAAAAGCATATTTGAAGAGGATGAGAGAAGAATATGAGAATAAAGATTGGAATAACATATTGGTAAATATGGAGGTTGAAGAAATGTGGCAACATTTGAAAAATTTTCATGAGAACCAAGTGAAAAGACTAGTTCCTTGTAGAAAACCAAGTATTGCAAACCGGCCTAAATGGATGAACAAACAAATTAAGCATCTAATACAGAAAAAAAGAAAAGCATGGCAAAAATACAAGAAGTTTGGGACCAATGACAATTGGATACAATACAAAGATTTACAAAAACAGGTAAAGAAGGGAATTGAGTGAGCAAAGAGCAATTTTGAAGAGAAAATGGCTGAAAAGATTAAAGAAGACCCCAAAACATTTTATTCATATATTCGATCAAAACAGAAGGTGAAGAGCTAAGTGGAGACGTTAAAAGATGTGAATGGAAGTGTTATAGTTTCAGAAAGAGAAACGACCAAAACCTTGAATGATTTTTCAAAAAGTAGTTGTAAGAGTTGCGGGATATGGGGTTCTTGACAGCAGCTAGCTGTACAACAGGATTATTGGGAATCCCCCTAGTGGTCACGAGGTGTGAAGACAGCTGACCACTGTATTACAAATACAACAGGCTAAAAACAAGAATAAGACTGGCTGTTAGGTATAGAAAATAGTTATATTGCTCGGTCACACATGAAAGTGTGCAACATAAAGAATCTTGGGAAAGTACTCTTTACCGTTACACTATTACACTTGTATCAACAATTAAAACTAAAGATATTGAATATAAACAACTAAAGGTGTCAAGTGGCCACAAGACTAATACATGTATGTGCACATTAATAAAAAAAAAGAGATAGAGCTTATCTGGCGGGCGGGTCTGTATATATAGTCCAGCAGCACGGCACAGCAATGTAGTTGAAGGACTGGTAGACACGGTATTGCAAGGTTTAATAAATGATGAATGTCCGATAACAGGAAATTACGAAATAGAAGGTGAGTAGTAAGAGTTCCGTGGATATACTCCAGTGAAAAAAAGATATGAGTGAGAGTTCCAGGAATACTCCAATAAAATATATATATTCAAAGAAATATTCTTCCCAAGGAGAGCAGGTAAAGTCCAGGTAAAAGATAGGTAGAAGAGTAGGTGACGTCCACGTAAAAGAGTAGGTAAAGTCCAGGTAAAAGATATGTTAAAGAGTAGGTGAAGTACCAGTAAAAGATATGTAAATACAAAATGGCAACTAGCAGCTAGAACACAGCTCTCAGTTCCATTGAATCCAATATAACGATGAAATAATGTTCACAAACGTACAGCAAATCAATAATTAACAATTAAATCCTCCAGTAAGTTATATTTATGTAGATATATTTATGTATTCTTTAAGCACAAGATAGACAACTTCTCTAACTATTTTTATATGTGTGTATACTGTAGTGTACAGACTATGATATCAAGGGTGGCTAATATACAAACAGGCCCTGTTGACTGGCTGACAACCAAACTGCCTCTCTCTCCTAAGACACCTTGGAGGAAGCTCCTAAACCACAGGGTAACAACATGTGACCCTTTTAACACCTCTGATTGGCTATAAACACCCTAGATACCAAGAGTAACACTTAGAACCAATCAGAGCTAAACATACAGACTAAATCTGCATACAAATGCTTACACTAAAACTGAAACAACCAAGACAAGGCATCCCTTATCTAAGAAAAGAAAGTAAGAAGAGAAGATGTTTACTAAAACCAGCAACTTGGCAGAACAAAGAAAGTACTGTTGCCACTGGCTCACTACTAATTATACAGGGGAAAATGAGCACAGGTTGTGGAAGAGAATAGGCGTACCTATTACATAACCACTAGGATGGGAGAGAAGAAGAAACAGAAATAGAGCTATTTACATCCCCGCCCGCTTTATATTGGCTTACACTGCCAATGAAAACTTCTTGCAGCAAAAACCACAAAACAAAATTTAAAAAAATAGAAATGACCGAAACATACAGAATATACTTGTGAAGTATATAACCAACCTGGTGAGGCAATTAGGCCGAAACTAACACAGTTTCCTAACTTCCTAGGACAACAGTCAAACAACTTCTAGCTTGTACATGTAAAAAAAAAATACAGTATCTCCTAAAACAATCGGATCCTCTGGTAAGGATCATACCACAAAGACCGGTAAGTCTTGGTACAAAAATACAAATGAATACACAATAACACAACTTATTTGAAGAAATTAGATGCTCTAGCCTTACTCAAGCCATCTTTTAACCATTGCATAGAAATTACAATGGGGGAAAAATCTTTACTTATTATATTATTGACACATGACTCCTCGGGAGGCAAACCTTTGTTCCTACGTGACCGTCTGAGATACAAAGTGGGATCTACTGATTCTAGGGTGGGAATATCTGGTACTGTGGTGAGCACATTGGGGTGTGTTGGTTCCTGCCCATCAGAAGCGTCGTTTTCATCAGTACTATGGTGGTCTATGCTGTCCTCATCAATGCAGCTGCTGGTACGGTTGGGTATCTGCTGTGGAATTGGTATTCCAAGTAGTGGGGTCACAGGGCTACTACTGGTACCTGTAGGGGCATCGTCCTGGGGATGTGTGTTTGTCTCTTCTGTAGTTACTGGAAGACGGCAAAGTTTCAATGCATTTCGGTGGAGAACCTTTTCCATGCCGTCACCACTTTCTGGTTTCACCCGGTAGATCGGTAGATGTACGTTGGGTTGTCCGGTGACAATGTGTGGCTCTGGGTTCCAAAAATCCACTGTCTTATGCCTGCCGTCAAAATGAAGGCGTTTTACCAGTACACGCTCGCCTCTGGATAAGGGTTGATTTTTCGTCTTTCGATCGTAAAGTTTCTTTTGCACAGCAGATGCCTTCTCCATTTCTTTCTCTGCAAGCGTATGGGCATGGTGGAGTCGTTCCCAGTGATAACTAACCCAGTCAGATGACACTGGTCTCTGGCTGTCTTCAGGTGTCGCCATTTCTAGATCAATGGGTAGCCTTCCATGTCGACCAAACATTAGGTAGAAGGGGGTTTGTTTTGTTGAGGAATGCTGGGTATTATTATAAAGGTATGTAAGTTCTGCGAGATGTGCAGGCCACTGCTTCTTCTTTTCGTCGGATAATGTACGCACCATGTTTATAAGGGTACGGTTGAACCGTTCGCATAAGCCATTTCCAGCTGGGTGGTAGGGTGTAGTTCTGCTTTTGTGAATGTTATACATCTGGCAAAGTTCCTTAATTAACCGGGATTCAAAGTTAGCGCCTTGGTCTGACAGGATTCGTGCTGGGCAACCATACTTCGTGATGAAATGCTGCCAAAGAGCTCTTGCCGTTGTTACTGCAGTTTGATTTCTGGTGGCGACTGCGACTGCTAATTTGGTGAAGTAGTCAGTGATGACTAAGACATTTTCGAAACCATCTGTAGAACGATCAAGCTTTAGAAAGTCAATAGCCACAAGTTCCAGGGGGGCTGACACCTTAATATTAACCAGTGGGGCTCTTGTTGTTGTTGTCGTTGGTTTAGCTAAATTGCAACGTTCGCATTCTGCACAGTACTTCTGGACATCACTCCTTATGTTGGGCCAGTAGAAGCGCTCTTGAATAAGTGCCAGTGTTCTGGTGGCTCCAAAATGTCCTGCTTGGTCGTGTAAACCCTGGAGAACTCTGACCTTCAAACTGGACGGCACCACAAACTGCTTTACTGGGTCTTGGTGACCACTTCTCAGGATCTCTCTATACAGACATCCATCAAGTATCTTTAGGCTGGTCCACTGTTTGAGTAACAATGACACCTCTGTCGAGTCACCATTGTATACGGGGCGTGTCCCAGAATGCACCTGTACATATCTCTTGACTTCAGCTATTGCTGGATCTAGGTCTTGTCTGTTCCTAAAGTCGTCATTAATGCTTGGTGGAGGTTCCTGATTGGTTAATTCCTGCTCTGTCAAAGGAAGCAAACAATCTGTATGCTGCTGAAGGTTGTAGATGATCTCATCGTCTGGTATACTACAAGGGGCTTCTTGAGTCTGAGTCATACGGGACAATGCATCAGCGTTGGTATTTTCTCTGCCTGGTTTGTAAGCAATCTTATAGTGGAAATTCGCAAGTCTTGCTACCCATCTCTGTTCAATGGCTCCAAGGTCTGCTGTAGCTAGAAACTGTAGGGGTTTATGGTCTGTATAAATAACAAATTCAGCGCCAAGTAAGTATGACTTGAACTTTTGAGTTACTGCCCAGGAGATAGCTAGTAGTTCTAACTTGAACGCACTGTAGTTCTGGTCATTCCGTTCTGTTTTTCGGAGACTTCGACTAGCGTAAGCTATTACTCGTTCTTTGTTTTCTTGAACTTGTGTCAATACTGCCCCCAATCCAGTACCACTAGCGTCAGTGTACAGTCTAAAAGGCAGTGAATAGTCTGCATAGGCTAGAATCGGTGGTGAGGACAGTTCCTGTCTTAGGTGGTCAAAGGCATCCTGACATCTGGTGGACCATTCAAAGGCTTTCTTCAGGGGTAGCCCATTCTTTGGTTTAGCTGTGAGCTCGTACAATGGGCCTGCAATCTTTGAGAAATCTTTAATGAATCGCCTGTAGAACCCTGCCATACCCAGAAAGCATCTCACATCTGATACAGAGGTGGGGGTGGGCCAGTCTTTGATGACTGCACACTTTTCTGGTTCTGTAGATATACCCTCTGCCGACACCACATGACCAAGGTAGTGTACTTCCTTCTGCAACAGGTGGCACTTACTTGGTTTAGCCTTCAACCCATGCTTACTTAGTCTGTCCAGGACATTCCCTAGTCTTTGAAGATGTGATGGGAAATCTTCAGAGAAGACGATGATGTCATCTAAATACAGAAGTACAGACTCATAATTCATGTCTCCCAGACATGCCTCCATTAATCGTTGAAAAGTCGCTGGAGCGTTGCATAAACCGAAGGGCATTCTTTGAAATTCAAACAGTCCCATAGGTGTTGTAAAGGCTGTTTTCTGCTGATCTTCGGGGTTCATGGCGACCTGCCAGTAGCCACTCACCAAGTCTAGGGTGGAAAATAATCTGGCATGACCCAACGCATTTAAGGACTCATCAATTCTGGGGAGAGGGTAGGCATCCTTCCTAGTAAGAGCATTTAGTCTGCGATAATCCACACAAATCCTTATCTTTCCATCTTTCTTCCTTACTAACACAGTGGGAGCTGCCCATGGACTGTAGCTTTCTTGGATGACCCCCTTTTCTAGCATCTGTTTGATTTGATCTTTTACTTCCTGGTAAAGTTTGGGCGGAATCATTCTATATTTTTCCCTCACTGGTGGGCTGTCACCTGTTGGAATTTGATGTGTGATAGTAGCTGTACACCCGTAGTCACCATCATCTTTAGCAAAAACTTCTTTGTGGTCATTAAGAAATTTAGCAAGCATAGCCACCTCATCAGGACAAAGAGTTTCAGTGTTGACATTAACAGGTACTGGTAAATCTCCAGGTATTTGAGAGTGAGCGCTTTCATTGACCACTGTAGCATGCTGCTCAGAGATAACAACTTCTACTGTTTGTTGATCAACGTGCACTAAGTTAACTTCTGGAATCTGATTAGGTAATACCTCCACCTCATGTAATTGTGCCAAAACTGAACCTTTCCTGAGCAGGATGTCACTGGTGCTGATGTTGAGAAGTCTAATGTGCACTTTATTGTTAGTAACCGTAGACAATGATTTGGCCACTAAAATATCCTTTGGTAAGTTGTTTTGGTCATCAGGTAGTGGTTCTATTATCCCCTGACCACAAGTTCTTCCTTTCCCTAAATCGCAGTAGCTCTCTATGATTATCTCTTGTCTGGCAGGCAGTGTCACAGATTGGCCCCTGGGAATTGAAACTTTACCTATAATTCCGGATAGATTCTCACTCTCTGTTCCCCCTTCTTCAGCCATCTGTATAAAGTGTAGTACTTCTGCTGATTGAGTGCGCTGATCTTCAGATGAACTAAACTTCTTGTCCTGGCTATTAAAAAGCACCTCTTTGCAAAGCCTTATTGCGTTCATTCCTAATAGGCAGGGAATGCCACTGGCAGCATTCTCAGGAACAAGGAGGGCTATAATATTAATTTCAACTTCAGATATGACTAGCTTCACTTCCACACATCCTGAAAATGGAACAGGTAAATGGTTTGCACCTTTAAGTCTGAGCCAGTGCAGAGGGCCTGATGAACGATGTCTGTCAGCCAAGTGTTCTCTGAAGTATTTTTCTGATATGGTCGTCACTTGTGAGCCGGTGTCGATGATACATGGCATAAGGTGGCCCTCTATTAGAATATTAGTTACCATGTGACCTCCAACGACCTTGTCTCTGATGTCCCTAGTCGGTATGGATGAGCCTAACGAGGCAGAGCATTCCATAGTTTGGCTCACAACTATGGATTGGTCTCGTTTGGGTGAACCGATGTTGTCTGGGGTTGGAAAGGGGTGGCATCTGCAGACAGGTGTGGTGGGGGCCCTCGTCTCCTCCTACAATTCCTGGCAACATGGCCCGAGATGTTGCAGTTTCTACAGATCGGTCGACCATCTTCTGTAAACTGGTCTGAAGCCCTTCTACCACCGGTTGGTCGGATTCTCGGCGTTGCCATGGCAACCATAG
Organism: Apostichopus japonicus; assembly: GCF_037975245.1. NCBI lineage: Eukaryota > Metazoa > Echinodermata > Holothuroidea > Aspidochirotida > Stichopodidae > Apostichopus > Apostichopus japonicus. The sequence goes on from NC_092580.1 coordinate 5,633,976, forward strand.
ACTGCAAGTGCAGCATTTGTTGTTGCATATTGGAGAATGCTGCCTCCATCGTTTTCTGCCATTCTTGGAAGGCTGGGTTTTTGGGCGTTGTACTTTGGACAGATGCAGTGGGGATCCTAACTTGATGAAGGTCAGCTGTGATGACTTCAGCACTGTCCATTCTAATGGCGCCTTCCAGCTCAAGGGCCTCATCTTTGATATCTTTAAAATTGATGTTGCTGTCCTTCCTGACTTCTCTCCGTAGCTCCATCCTGATGGAGTTGCTGGAAATTCCCTCGATGAATCGATCTCTGAGGGTTTTGTCTTTTTCAGGTAGGGATGATGGGTGCTTTAGGATTTGCTGCAAAAGTTCTTCCAGGCATAGGGAATACTGCCTGATGGTCTCATGCCTATGCTGGTTTCTGGCGTAGAAGCGACTCATCAGTGTCGTCAGGGGCTTATTGTCCCCATAAATCTTTCCTAAGTGTTGAAGCACCGCATCAAGGGTTGATCGCTGATCATCCTCTAGAACGAGCACCTCCCTCCGTGCTACACCACCCAGATACCGAAGGGCCAACTCTACTTGTTGGTCCTGGGGGGTCCGCCATGCTTTGAGTGCAGCTTTCAGGCTAGCTTTCCATTCCCCCCAACCAGGGTCATTTTTACTAGTTGGGGTACCCACAAAGGTTGAAATGTGGTGATTAATGGGGATATAAATTGCAGGGAGAGGCTGGTTTCCCGAGCAGTCAGGTGTCACTGAATCAATATTTTCATTCATGGCTATTCTTAATGTTAAACAATTTGTAAGCAAAAATATATAGAAGTATTGAAGAAACCATAAGCAAAATACTGAAATGTGAATAAAATAAGTCTCCTATCAACCAGCCTTATTCAAGTACAACAACATTTGAAATAAATACTATGTAACGACAATTGCTTTTTGGGGGGCAATAATTGAATACCCCACTCGTACTACCAATGTAAGAGTTGCGGGATATGGGGTTCTTGACAGCAGCTAGCTGTACAACAGGATTATTGGGAATCCCCCTAGTGGTCACGAGGTGTGAAGACAGCTGACCACTGTATTACAAATACAACAGGCTAAAAACAAGAATAAGACTGGCTGTTAGGTATAGAAAATAGTTATATTGCTCGGTCACACATGAAAGTGTGCAACATAAAGAATCTTGGGAAAGTACTCTTTACCGTTACACTATTACACTTGTATCAACAATTAAAACTAAAGATATTGAATATAAACAACTAAAGGTGTCAAGTGGCCACAAGACTAATACATGTATGTGCACATTAATAAAAAAAAAGAGATAGAGCTTATCTGGCGGGCGGGTCTGTATATATAGTCCAGCAGCACGGCACAGCAATGTAGTTGAAGGACTGGTAGACACGGTATTGCAAGGTTTAATAAATGATGAATGTCCGATAACAGGAAATTACGAAATAGAAGGTGAGTAGTAAGAGTTCCGTGGATATACTCCAGTGAAAAAAAGATATGAGTGAGAGTTCCAGGAATACTCCAATAAAATATATATATTCAAAGAAATATTCTTCCCAAGGAGAGCAGGTAAAGTCCAGGTAAAAGATAGGTAGAAGAGTAGGTGACGTCCACGTAAAAGAGTAGGTAAAGTCCAGGTAAAAGATATGTTAAAGAGTAGGTGAAGTCCCAGTAAAAGATATGTAAATACAAAATGGCAACTAGCAGCTAGAACACAGCTCTCAGTTCCATTGAATCCAATATAACGATGAAATAATGTTCACAAACGTACAGCAAATCAATAATTAACAATTAAATCCTCCAGTAAGTTATATTTATGTAGATATATTTATGTATTCTTTAAGCACAAGATAGACAACTTCTCTAACTATTTTTATATGTGTGTATACTGTAGTGTACAGACTATGATATCAAGGGTGGCTAATATACAAACAGGCCCTGTTGACTGGCTGACAACCAAACTGCCTCTCTCTCCTAAGACACCTTGGAGGAAGCTCCTAAACCACAGGGTAACAACATGTGACCCTTTTAACACCTCTGATTGGCTATAAACACCCTAGATACCAAGAGTAACACTTAGAACCAATCAGAGCTAAACATACAGACTAAATCTGCATACAAATGCTTACACTAAAACTGAAACAACCAAGACAAGGCATCCCTTATCTAAGAAAAGAAAGTAAGAAGAGAAGATGTTTACTAAAACCAGCAACTTGGCAGAACAAAGAAAGTACTGTTGCCACTGGCTCACTACTAATTATACAGGGGAAAATGAGCACAGGTTGTGGAAGAGAATAGGCGTACCTATTACATAACCACTAGGATGGGAGAGAAGAAGAAACAGAAATAGAGCTATTTACATAGTTACAGAAGAAGATAAGGAGATACCAGAAGTAACACAAATCTTCAAGGAGAAAAAGGAAATGGAACAAGTAAACATAGCCTTTTCCAAAGAAGAAGTTATGCAATATCTAATAAGGAAATTAAAGCTAGGGAAAGCACCAGGTCCAGATGGAGTAAAATCAGATTATTTGAAGGTTCTAGCAGAGAACGTGGCATCACCACTAAGCATAATATTTCAGAAATCTAAACTACCACAAGATTGGAAGACAGCAAATATCACACCATTATTCAAGAAGGGAGATCACTCAGATGTGTCAAACTACCGGCCAGTAAACCTAACACCAATACCAGGAAAAGTTATGGAAATGATGATCAGAGATGCAGTAACCAAGCACCTGGAAGGAAATAATCTCATCCTAAATTCACAACACGGATTTAGGAGAGCGAGATCATGTGTATCAAACATGATAATATATTGGGATAAAATTACTGCATAGATCAAGTCCTTACCAGTAGATGTCGTTTATCTAGATCTACAAAAGGCTTTCGACACAATACCCCATAAAAGGCTTATCAACAAAATAAAAGCTCATGGTATAGAGGGACCAATACTTAAATGGATTGAAAAGGCTAAATAATCGGAAACAAAGAGTTGTTTTAAATGGATACCAATCGACATGGACAAAAGTAACAAATTCTGTAATACAAGGATCAGTCTTGGGTCCGGTTTGTTTCACAATTTACATGAACGACATGGACTTGGATGTTAAATTAGAGATAAGCAAATTTGCAGATGATACAAAGGTCATTTGTCCCATACAAGCTACCAACGATTGGCAAATCTTACAACAGGACCTGGACAACTTAATCAAATGGACTAAAAAGTGGCAGATGAAATTTAATGTTAATAAATGTTCAGTGTTACACTTTGGACATAACAACCCCAAACACCCAGTACCTCATGGATGGAAAGGAATTAGCAACCAAAAATGAAGAAAAGGATCTAGGGATTTTAGTCAATACTAATATGAAATTTAGTAAACAAATAGCATAATCCGTCAAAAAAGCGAATCAAGTAATCGGCATCATCAAGCGAAATTTCTCCAACTTTAACAGAAAGACCATCCTATGTCTGTATAAATCACTGCCTTTCACTGGTACGACCACATCTTGATTTTGGAGTGCAAGTATGGAGGCCATACTTAAAGACCAACTATGGAGACAAATTTTTTTTTGGGGGGGGGGGGGATTTTCCATTAATTTGGGAGTTTACATACCCATATTCAACATGTGTAAAAATAATCTTCGAAAACCTACTATAAGCCATCCAAAAACGACCACGAAAATGGACATTTTGGGTTGTCACGTGACATGTTCCCATTGAATGTCTGAAAACAGAGATTGACCCAAAGGAGCCTCTGGTCACCGTGTGACGTCATGATTGGTACAGTATACCGCGAAATTCAGTCCCTGAAATAGGTACTGTTTATACACAGATAGCGAACAATTGTACTGTATTTGACTTCCAATTTCGAGCGTTTGAAGGCCGATAGCTTAAAACAAGAACACAGGAAGGTAAACAACTAGTTTTAAGACAATTTTAAGCAGAAAATTTAGTAAAATGGGTTATTTTATATGCAAAATTTCCACTCTAATGGAGGCATCGTTTACATAGCGGAGCGTCAATAGGTACGTACGGTACAATGTACTGTAGAACATGCAAGCAGCTTGCCGATTCCGTAATACAATTAGATCGCCATATAACGCAAACTGAACAAAACAATAGACCTAAAAGATGCCTCATGCATGATATGTCACGGGAAAATGGTTTATGTTACTGTCAACGAATTACCCAAAAAACACTAAACATAATCGAACAACTACGAGAAGACGCTGGCCTGAATCGACCAGGGTAGCATATACATGACTAAGCTCCAGCTGAACATAGTACTTACTCGTTTTAATATCCAAAATTACAAACACAGAAAAAGTATCCTGTCAATAAACCAAATTTAGCAGTGAATATTCAAATCCACGTTTCTCGTTCAATCCTGGGCGAAACACTACCGTGACTCTGTGTAATTCCATAGAGTTAGGTCTAGTTGAAACAGGCCTTGACCAGTAACATCATAATCACAAGACAGTCTCTAACGAAATAAAACGTCCGATCGCTATATTGTACCGTTTTATTCCACTCCTTGGACCATGCAGATTCCGGAAAAAACATAATGGACAATATGACACATGTATCACAAACTCAGGATACTGGAATACAACAAATGAAATGGATAAATGCGATGAAATCCTAATATGACTATTTACACATGCTGTGAGCCAACTCACTACATGTACTAACAATGCTACCCTATAGGCACGGTCTATACACGGATCTCAAACAGTAAATATTATACTGTCAATTGCGTGATATAATGTTATATGTAAGAAGGCCAGGGCGTGTTTAAGAGGAGATTTGAAAGGGTCAATTTCACATGAGCTATGTCCGCCACAGCTGTCGAAAGTATATAAGTTTCACAGAATGAGACATTTACAGCATACAGAGGCAGGGTCATGCAAGTGGACTCATGGGCATGAGATACTCCGGGTGCTGAAAAATCTTTCTGTGTGGATCTCACAAAATTGTTCCAAAGTCTTAGGGGTTTACTTCGGTTCTTCTACTCAGAAAGCTAAAAAAGCTGATGCTTTTGTTGGCTGAGGTATAACTGCAACCTCCAACAACACAGAATTGTGGCATTTCGGGGGAAAAGGAGTAACATCGTTGACCTTTTTAGCAGCTCAAGTATACTTTACACACTAAAAGTATTTTTTTGAGTGCGGTATACCAACGATGACGTCACATGGTCACCTGATGTCTTAAGAATGTTTCAGGAATGTCTGAAATAGGTTTCCTAAAAAGCTGACTTTTCTTCCCATTTTTCACGTATTTAACGTCCGATTGGTAAAGATAATTACAGCAATGTAATTGGAGTGAGTTAAGGATTACATACATGCAAAATGGTGGGATTCTATGTTCATCGAAAAGTCTCCATAGTTGGTCTTTAAAGAAAGATATAAATTTAATAAAAGCAGTGCAACGACGCATTACAAAACTTTTTCAAGGCTTGAGGAACAAAAGCTATGAGGTGAGGCATAGAGAGCTGGATCTATTCTCAATGCAAAAAAGACACCTTCGACAAGACTTAATCACAATGTACAACATTATAAACAGGAAATTGATATAGACGTGGAACAAATAATTGAGTTTCTGGAACTATCAACAACATGGGGAAATTTAAAAAAAATAAGGCCAAAACAAGTGAGACTAGAAATAAGAAGAAATTCATATTTTTGCTGAATTCGGAAAGTGTGGAACAAGCTGCCAGATCATGTAATTACAGCAAAGTCATAAACCAGTTTGATACCAGGCTAGCCAGCAACAGGATCTTTAAGGGTCACAAGACCTTAAGAGCCATTCTTCAAGCACCAACGCAGAGAAGAGTGGTGATCCAGGTAAATCCAGGTAAATCTATATAACTGATATTGTGATAATTGAAGAAATGAATATTTTCAATTCTAACAATTTGGTCTCCGAGACACTCTTTCATTTGGTATTTGGCTAATGACACTAATATACCATTATTTAATGCTGCTGCAGTTCAGCACTCACTGTTTAGACAGGCTTGGCAAATCATAACTGTTCATATTCGTATGGTTATGGCGTCTATGTACTTACTAACTACCTGTCTGTCTAATGTACACTAGGCTAAGTATATAACTTAGGCCTAAGCTAATTAAGGCTGTCGTCTGGCAGCAGTTGACCTGGTCGCATGAATTGCCGGCGCTTTTAGCTGACGTGGAATGATTTTAATTACAAATTGTGATGGCAAATCTGAAATCTTTAGGCTTACCACATCTATTTGAATGAAGTACCCTCCATGTCTTGTACTTTGTAATAGACTAGCGCAAAAGGTACGGTCGATATGTAGTGTTGTGTCAGGCAGCATGCATCGTATATCACGTACAGAAGTCCAATACATGGTGTACGATTTCATGCTATGAAAAACAGAATGATATTGCGCAATCAAGTAGACTTTTTTTGTTTACGGAAACTTTCAAAAGTCATTGAAAGCCTTGAAAGGTAAAATGGTCACTAAATTAAGACGTTTCTAGTTTCTGAGTATTGTTGAATTGCCCATTAACATCTCCACAAGAGGCAACAATTTTAGAAAAGAGCTTTTGTTGAACTTGGGAAAATCGAACGTTTGAGAAATTACTCACTTGCCATGTATATGTACAGTACATTGCAATTCAACACTTTTGCATAAATCTGTTACTCTCTCACAAAGAAGATAGGCAACTAGGCAAGTGTGTCACTTTTAAAGAATTTATTTAATTTGTTGATATATTTCTCACTACTATATTCCATCAAATTAACTATGTGGTGGAAAACGATTTATGTAATATATATAGTACGACATTTTAGAATTTTGCAGGAAGTTTGTTGGAATAGCATATTCCATTTTCATAATTGGTTCCGATAGGTACGTGTTGTTGAATGGGTCAGTACAGGCTACGGTATATTTCGGAGACGTATTCTGGCTCAGTAACTAATAAGTTGATGCCGAACTTGAAAAGTTAATGCTGCCCCCTTTCCAAAGTCAAAAGCTCTATGTGGCTTTGGGCATAGGGTAGGAGGCGGGGGAGCTGGTAGGGCTGCAGCCCCCCCCCCCCAACCAATTTTTTGGGTGAAAATTCGGGCAATATGCTTAGAATTTTTCGGGCACCTACTGGAAGAATAATAATTTGCAATGTGTTTTTCAATTTTTTTGGTGAAAATTCGGCAATATGCTGAGAATTATTCGGGCATCTACTGAAAGAATAATAATTTGCAATGTGTTTTTCAATATTTTGGTGAAAATTCGGGCAATATGCCGAGAATTTTTTCGGGCACCTACTGAAAGAATAATAATTTGCATTTTTTTTCCAATTTTTTTTGGTGAAAATTTGGGCAATATGCTGAGAATTTTGCGTGCACCTACCAGTGGCGGAGCGTCCATACACTCAAAGGGGGCGGATGCCCCCCTGACGGACTCAAATGGACTGCTGGCGCCCTTTCAGCTTTTTACCACTTTTTACTTATTCGCGATTATTGACTTTTTAATTGCGCTCTCAAATACCTATTGACATTTGTCACATTTTGTTGGTGCAATTTTCTGACAAATGGCGATGACACCTATTTATTCTTCGTTTATCTGCAAATTAGCAAGGCCCGGCAAGGGTCATTTCCGGCGATCTAGGGAGTAACTTTACTCAAAAAATTTCTGTACGCTCCGCGCCAACCTGTGGTGGTGCTCCGCTTAGATAGTGTCAAAAGCGCCCCTACAGACCATTTTCTCCCCCCCCCCTGACCAATACCCCCTAGCTCCGCCACTGGCACCTAGTGAAAGATGAAGAATTTGCAATGTGTTTTTCAATGGTTAAACTTATATTATTATTATTATCATTATTGTTGTAACGACTTCCCCAATAATTCTAACCAATATGGAAGGGTAATAACACGGAAAATGTTTTTATGTTATTGGCAGGTGATGTAATAACTGATGGATGCCTATATGATATGCACATTAACATGTGGAACGCGCGCGTAGCGCGCGAAAAAATTTTGGTTATATTTTTCGGGCAAGTCGTTACAGCCCCCCCCCCCCCAAATCAAATGAGGCTCCTACGCCTATGTCTTTGGGTCAGTGTAGAGTTCCTTTGTAAAGGAACTCTAGATCCGAGTGTAGGGTACATTTTACACACAAGTCATAATCGGACCTTTATCAAGCCGACCGGGGGCACAGGAATCATGCCCTATCCCCGTTTTTACCATATCCCCCATATATACCACCTTCGTATGTAGGCCCTATAAGAACTTCACAAATTACAGGACGCTAATATCGATATGTGGTGATAATTTATGCGTGCGTGAGTGTGGGGGGGGGGGTTCGCCTCGGGAAACGCCCCAAGTACTGTCATGAAAGCCATGACTGATTTGCAGACCAAATATCGGTGTCCCGCCACAGATTTAAGATCGGAGGAGCGCCATTATTCGTGATGTAGCACCCTATAGCTGTTTTGAAAATTGTGGGGAATGTCTCAATCGTGCATGGTCCCTAGCTAACCCTCTAGGCGGTCGGATGACCTGCAAAATGTAATGAGTTTGAGGAGGGGAAATTGCCTTCAACTGTGCGCAGATGGTACAGGAGCATCCGTTTTCAAACAATTAACAGCTCGTCAGTATCTGAAATAAACTCGATCGGTTATAACCGGAAATCACTCAACTGAGCGTCCGCAGTTCTCGGTAACCAGAAGTTAATCATCAATGTTAAAAGTTTACAACTCCCTGAGGTTTTACCGTTTTTACGCATGAAGATCCATTCATGGTGTAGGTGTGGTGTACCCTGTTACTTGGCCATCGAGATCGGAACCCATAGACATGTGTGCAACCTTTACACCAGTGGCAGAAGAACAGAAGCCTTGGTTACCCTATCCTACTGGGGATAAATAACTGGTTCTGAGGTACTAATTTATTTCACAATTATCTACGTTTAAGTTGCGTTTTACTATTTTACATTTTGAACAGAAAAATATAGGATTGTGGCTTTGTTTCAAATATTAATATAAATCATTCAGGTTAGATTGACCGTGAACTTTTTATGGTACTCTGTACGTGGAAACAGGTAGGCCGCGCTACACGTAGTTGTACAGTGGGTTAATCGTTTATGTGGAAGTACAATTTATGCAACTTAATACAAATAGGCCAAGGCAATTATAGCCTAACCTGTCACCCTGGCGCGGTGGCCAGGAACAGCGCTGGTAGACCAAATTTTGTTCGTGGTTGGTCTTATTTCGAGCTACGTCGAATGACTGCTATGCCATATGCTTACGGTATGGCTTGTAAGTTGAAACTGTAATTTAAGTAAATCTGAAAAGGGTTTGATTCATCAGTCATCCAAAATCAGGTTGTTTGATTGGTTGGGAAGCCTAACTTGAGCAGTTAGTTTGTAACTAATAATAACTGCCTGGTCTGAAATTGAACTACAGCTGTAGCCTAGGACATGTATAGCATACTTACAAAATTTGCTTCCAATTGAGACACTGCATGATCACTGTTTCAATTGAATACAAGCCCAACTACTGGAATTTACAATTTTAATTACTGCCCAATGGACCCGGCAAGTTTGTATTTTATATGCCATGACTCGAGGAGGGTACAATAGGTGCCATATGGCATCTGTTTCTCATGTCCCATTTTGTAAAGGGACGCAAAAATAAATTTATTCATGTTCTAAACATTAAAGCAGCCTTTCTGATATTGTGTTGTTGACATGTATATGATGAGTTAAGCATTGTGACAATTAAGGGGTTGACCATTCAACCAATAAGAGCTACTTGAGATAACAATGATATTGAAAGTATTTCACACTTTCATGATGCAAAGCTATAGCTTTCATTAATGGTTAATACTAAATACATGTGTATGTCTGATGGGTATAGTGAGCATTCTTGTTTACATGAACATTCTAACCTATGCACAATCAATATAAACCATTTAAGAAAGTGTAAGCTATTCAAAAATTTCTAGTCATTCATTTCAGAAATGGACAATATGATTTAAAATATCTTTTTCAGAATTGACAAAATGTTTTAATATATCTTCTCCAGAGAATAAGGAGGAAAGAAAATAAGGAATGGCGTGTGGAAAGTGGTCATCGTCATACATTTGGACAATTGTTGTGAGCATCCTTTACTTTGTGCCATTGGTTTGGATTCATGAGGCGGATGGAGCCTTGCCTCAAGTTTTAAATTCCACTTCATCTTTCTCATCTCATCGTGGTTTTGACTTTCAAAAGATTGTAATCAATGATAAAACAGGAGATATATTCATAGGTGGCACAAACTGCATTCATCAGTTAACCTTTAATTTAGACTTACTGGATTCACAGAGCACTTTGAGTGAAGAATCATCGTTTGAGAATTCTAATTGTTTCCATTCAACTGAATTAAATAATACAAACTCAGTACTTTTATTGGATCTTGATAAAGATATCTTAATAGCTTGTGGGAAAGCACTTAATGGTACATGTTTTGTGTACAACTCTTATAGAATATCCAATGTGAAGGATTGGGTCAATAACCAAGATAGCCGCGAGTTGAATTCCTTGGGACTTGGTAGCACTGTTGTGGCATTTGTCGGAAATGTTCCTCAGACAGAGGAGAAAGGTTACTACATCGGTGCTACCTTCGATGACTCATTGCCATATGAAGGTATCAGCCAGCATGCAGTCTCGACAAAACGACTCACAGAGGGGAATGACGGCCAGTGGAGTTTTCAATATGGCTTTGCTAATCCTACCTATTTACGATATACGTACATAAATATTCTGTCACCCTATCGCCGTTCCTTTAAAGTAGAGTACGTCCATGGATTTACGTCAGGCAATTATAGTTATTTTCTGACCGTCCAAAAAAGTGGCATATCCTCGCAGGATTACATCACAAGAATTGTCAGGATTTGTACCCAAGATAAAAGTAAGTTTATTGTCTGTGGTATTTGAACTTGTCGATGGGCTAGAGTCGAGTGGAGTCCATGCATATATGTGTGTATGTGATGTCCCATCCCAGCTTGTAAATATGATAACTCACAAAGCATAGCTTGCATGTATTTCAAACTTGGTTTGTAGATATTCCTTAGTGAGTTCTTGAATAATTAAATCTTTATGATTTAGGTCAAATATCCTTTGAGGTCTCCAGCAGCCATAACATATGAAGCTATAGTAAACAATTAGCTCACTCAGTATTTATAACAACAGGGTATCTCATCAGTTAATGGTGCCTGATTTTAATGAGTACTGTTTGGTCATTACCTATGGTGGAGGTCAAAGGTCATTTGAAGTCAAAACAGTTAGCAAAATCTGACAACATTTTAAACAAGCTAACTCAGTAATATAGCTTTAATGAATCTCATACAAGTATTTAGGTGCCCCTCAGTAAAAAGTTTCGGTTGCTTTCATTGGTGTTGGATGGTTAAAGGTCATCTGAGGTCATCAAATATATCAGAGTAAATCATACTTGTAAACTTGATATAACTCCAAATATAAAACTTGGATGAACTTTATACATGATATGAATATCCATATTAGCAATAGCCTAGTGTTCTATAAGAGGTTATTGGTCACATTTAAGGACAAAAGATGTTAAAGTTTGAATCTTGGTAAACGTGGTAGCTTCAAAAGTCAAGCTTGGAGTAACCTCATAATTCTAAGGTACATCCAACTTGATGAGTACAAGGTTTTTTATTGCTCTTTGAAGAGATCAAAGTTCACTTGAGATAAACAGAGTTCAAAGTCTGAAACCTTTGTAAATGTGTTAAATGTAAAAGCTTTGCTAAACCTCATACTTGGTGTTGTATGTGCAAGAACTGTATTGTTTTTTTGGAAAAGTGAAAGGTGTCTTGAGGCCCTTTATAAAGAAGGGATATTGAAAATTTAATACTTGATTTGAAGGAAAACTAGTAGAACAATGTAACGTACCATTGGTAACCATAAATGTTACACTATTTATGGTAGAGTTCACGTTGTAGAATTTTACAGAAAAGATTTGTCAAATCATTATGCTTAATTATAGATGACAGACCTTTCCGTGATCTCATGAAGTGAAGCCTATAACCATCAGAATTTGAAATAAATAGATTTCAAACATTGAATATATCACACATAAATTTTGAACTTATGGAATTCAAGGCATCAATAATCGCATCTTTCAAATCTGTAGAAAGAGACATTACAATGGCAAACGGATCTGTTTCTATGACATTAAAAGCAACATGATTTCGTTCAGCTGCAATTTTCTCACTGAAGAATTTTTCTATATTACTTGCAGGTTACTACTCATACATAGAAATGGACTTGGTATGTCGCCAGAGGAATAAAAAGAGCACAGTTTATAATTTGCTTCAAGCTGCATACGTTGGGTACGCTGGTAACGATCTCGCAAGTGATCTAGGAGTAGAAGCGTCGGACGAAGTTCTATATGGGGTCTTCGCAGCGAGTGAAGACGGGGACAGTAATCACCCCTCATCCAATTCAGCTCTCTGTGTATATACCATGGCAACAATAACACAGAGGTTTACACGTGGGCTGCAAAACTGTTTCGAAAAGAAACAGGGATCCCAGGGACTACTGTATATGTCGTCAGATTCACTGTGTAGCCTGGTATCAGTGAGTTCAGCACCACAGTATTTTTGATTAATGTTTAGAGGTCGTCTGTATTGTGCCAAAAGATGCTAGAAACTGTCAAATAATGGTCACGCTCATGTTTATGACCACCATTCTTAAATGATTGAACCTGAATCGTCTAATTTAGTCTCTATTTTAATATGTCTCTTAACATTAAGCATCATATCCTGACCTCGGTGTGTTAAGCATTATATTAATTTTGAGGTTTTTTCTTACTAGAGGAAAAGGCATGAAACCATTTTTAAGTAGTGTCATATGCAGCGCTGCTACTATGGCCTACTATTAAAGTGGCAAATTACTCTCCTAATTTGACAACAGTAGAAGTTAAAGGTCAACCCTAATACTGGGTCACTTGCGAGCTGCGTTTTCCATTTACAACTTCAAGTGCCAGGTGCGATGTCTGATCCGCCCTCAGTCTTAGTAATCTATCACAGGGTTCAACACCATGCTCACGATAAATGGCGGAAATGTCTGAGAATAGTTTAGAAGGTGAAAAACCTTCAGTAGATTATTACAATATTCTTGAAAGGTTGTACCACTCTTTGCCGAAGACAATACTGAAGTAAAATAATGTACCGGTTTGAAATGAAGTTAATTGGTCTGGATGTTAATTAATCAGTGAACTATACTATCATCATGGTAGTAAATAGCTGTCAGTGAACTACAAGGTGCGTGGTGTTATTTAGCCTAAGATGTACCAAACCGTCAGAAATAGTTCATAATCCATATCATTTCCCAGACACTTTAATAGCAAATGTAAATCTAGCCCAATATGTTTTTGCTCCTTCAATTGTTTACAATTTCCTTTTCATTTTCCATTGTTCATTTTACTCATTAGTTAAATTAACATAATTTCTCTGAATATTGTAATTATCATCTCCAGGGTATTCGCATCTCTGACGATTTTTGCGGTACAGGACAGTTACACCCAGTTGAAATGAATGTGAAGGCATTATCTAAAGATTACTTGTTAGGTGGTGGGGAAGATTTCCAATTCACATCCATCGCTGTTGCTGTAGACGGAAACGACACCATAGCAATCATGGGTACATCCGATGGTAGTCTCATGAAGGTAAGATTCTTCTCCCCATATTTGCTGCAAATTATGTGATTTTGGATAATTAAAAAAAAAAAATTAAAATTGAAATACAATGTATTGTTACCGTAATGGAAAATAACATGATTTCCTTGATGACATTAAAGGGGAAATGAACTTTCATAGGAGACATTTACATATTTTACATCTCATTACCCGACGAAATCCCTGCTGTATAGTAAATAAAATGCATGAATTAAATCAATGACAAGTTCAAGGGCTTTATTACTGACTGTTTACGACCCGTCTTCTAACTTTGTAAAAATAAGAAAATGTTGTTACAAAGTCAGTGATTTTTCCGACCTTATTTGCACTGTGACACAAATAGAGAATTTTAGATGTGGGAGGATATTTACAAGACAAAAGAACTGTCTGTTTGCCAACTTGTACATTTCTTGATCCTGTGAGGTGTTTCCTATTTGAGAGTGTTGTGAGTAATAGCTCACTCTGATACAACTCCGTGTCATACACCTTCATTTCTCTCATAGAAAGTTTCTCCCCGTACAATCTACAAATTTCTTGTATTGTTCTATTACCTTCATGCATTCATCTAAGAGATAAAAAGATTTTTCAAAGGAAGAAGGAAGCTTCATTTTACCTCTTAAAAAGTGACCTCGAGTGACATTACAGGAAGTGAAACATACACAGGATGTTTTTCAAGTATCAAAAGCTTGAAGTCAAAGACTGCTAGCTTATCTCTTTCCTCACGAGTCTCCTCTGTACATGGTTTAAAGTGTAACATGGATACTTGCACTGGTTAATCCAAGTAGTTTTAAACAGCAGCACCATTTTTTTCTCCTTCCAATTGAAAGATTTAACCATTTGATAGTACTGTATGAAAGTAGGCAGTGTTTCCTTTAGCCCAAGAGGTACAGTTACGTGACGAGAAAATTACACCATCATCGCAAATGTGTTTATCAAATAGGTTATCTAGGTTCATGCTATGAAAGAAGGCTATATGTACTTGCCATGAGATGAGATATTAGGTCAATTGATGCTATGTATTTGAGCTATTAGGTATTATATTAGGTATATATTCTATGAAAGGAGGCTCACGTTGATACTATGAAATGAGGCTATATACAGTAGGTACATGATAAGGAGGGAGGCTATAGGTACATGCTATGGAAGTAGGCTATAGATACATGCTGTGAAAGGAGGCTATAGGTACATATACTTAAAAGAGACTATATTGGTACATACTATTAAGTGAGGCTATAGGTATATGCTATGAAATGAGGCTCTTAGGCACATGCTATATAGTGAGGCTTTAGGTATATATGCTATGAAAGGAGGCTATAGACATGTGACGTGAAAGTTTTAAATGGTCCTTGACTCAGTGTTGATATTTGTTTAGAAGGTACTTCTACTTTTCCAAGGTTTGCAGCATCCATTATGACCCTAATACAACAAAATATTGATATGGATATTGGTGGCAACTAGTGAGTGATGGTGGAAACATATCCAGCTATTTTAATAATGTCAGCAACATTTCTTCTGCTGTTTGCTACATTAATGGATTCTGGCTACATTTTTCCACTGCTACAGGTGTGTGTCTTCATTGTGTACTGGTCTCCAATGTTATCAGAGCTATGAACAGTAGCTATGCATATTGCATCAATTGTATAACTTGTAGAATTGTATTGTGCACAGAACAAAGCCTGTTAGTAAGAAACCGAAAATGACCATACATTTATGCAGGATTCTGATATAGAAATTTACAATATAACAGTAAAAGTTACCAATTGTTATTAACTTTCTAGTTTACAAGGTAATGGGCAACAGGTACAGGAGAAATTTACCTTCTGTGTGCAATTAATTTCAAAAAAGATGTCCTTCCTGTGTAGACTTAAGCATTTGTTATCTTTGTACACCTAGATATTTATCTAGAACACATGCTCAGAAGAACTGTACTCTAACAGCCAGGTACCTGATATAATTAAATATGGATTTAGAAATTAGAATTGTTAGTGTTTGTTGGTACTCAACAGTTTATTATTTATCGTTATTCCTTTTTATTTCAGTTTCGTCCGGGGCAAATTTTAAATTAGTATTTGGTATTAGTTCAATGAATATTCAGTATTTGTGTTTGAGACCATATTGAGTATTCGTGGTTTAAATATTAGCAGGGTTAAAATTGCAACATTGTGTCAGTCATTGTTTTAAAGGATAGGTTCAGGTGTTTGACATGTCTATTGTGTATGAAAGAGCACAAAAAGACAAAAAGAACAGTGAAGAAACTACCATGATAGCATGCTCTGTTAAGGAGATATGACACTTTGAAGATATCAAAATTTCTTTGAAAACGACTGGTGTAGAAAGACTTACTGTGAGGTTGTGATGTCGCATCCTCACTTCCTTAACATTTGTGAATATATTTCTTTAAAAATTATTTACATTTTTTAACACATTTGAAAATAATATAATCAAAAATGTTTAACATCAAATACTTCCTTTGACAAATATGAGATCTCCTGACATATCTTTTGGTTGAAAGTCATGAAATCTCACAAAATATTTAGAGAAAAAAACAAAGACTTTTCAGGAATGTGAGGATGTGATCACAGCTAGTCAGATTTCAGCAGTTTCTACACAATCTGATAAAACTTTACACTTGAATATCTCTTTAACCGAAAAAGATATTTGAACAGTTTTTTTCACCATTGTGTTTCTTTTATTGTCCTCTTTCATATAACATAAACATGTATGACAACTGAACCAATCCTTTAATGGTCATATCATGCTCACTATTGTTTGGAATTGATATCACAATGCCTCTTGTGACATTCATGTGAGTACTAGAACAAGATATAATGTGAAAGAGATTACTAAGAATAGGTCAAATTCTACTATGATGATGTATATGTACTGAAGTATCTGAAGGAAGCCACATTGAATATTTGAGTGGTTGTGCTGTTTCATGATCTGTGACACCTGTATAACTGTGTATTTCATTTCAAAATCTTGTGGTAGCTGAAAGAAGGGAAACTAGATGGACCTACCTATGGCCATCTCTTGTGGCCCTGTGATGAACACCCTGCAGCTGGTTGTGTTATGCAGTAGCTTGTATTCTGCATTACATTGAAGGAGCAGTATTTAATTTGCTTGCTCAGAATTACTGTAACTTACCTGTCTCCCCTTCCCCCCCCCCCCATCACAGTACGGTGTCTAGAGTGAACCTTTTTAACACTGCACATCCTTATCCAACTGTTGCTCCTGATGGAACTATTGTAGTCAATTGACCAACCCCCCTCCCCCCCACCTCCAAAGGGAAAAAATGAAAACCCAAAGAACATTAAATATAGGTGTGGTGTGTTTCATGGAAAAGAAAGCTACAAGCAAGGTAGTAATGGAATAATTCCATGGAACTCTGGCAAATATGTAATGCAGACATGGATTATTATATTAGTATGAGTCACATACAACCTTAACAAAAACAAAAACTTTCGAAAACAAAAAGTGCCAAAACTGGTTAGTATGTTAAATATTTTGTTTTGCATATCTATATATACCACCACTCACTGCCTGATGTAGAAGTCTTGTGAAAGTTTTTGTGACCAATGTGAAATAGAGGCAAAGCTTCCTGTTATTGAGGTAGCTTTTGTTTACACTGTAAATGTAAGCTTTGCCAGGTCATGCATGCAGTAGCACCCTTTAGGACTTATACTTCCTCTCCTTAATATGTTTTTGCTACCAATATACTATCAACAAACTGGATTTTCCATGGAGCAGCATATATAGTAGTTCCCTGGTTAATACCCAAGTGAGGACCACGCAGCAGGTGCATGCAGAGACCATTCAGGACGAGACGACCTTTAGATTGATCAGCCAAGGTTATTGTTTTATACCATCACAACAACTAGTTGACAGGAATATCAACATTTGGAAGTAACTACTCCCCTCTTTATCAAAACAAAACAAAAATAGATCAAAATAAAAATAATTGTCAAGTAGAAGGTTGTTGCAGGGTCGGCGTGCATTGCATGTACACAACACTCCACTTTCGACCAAATCTATTGTAGAACGTGTTATTGGCAATGATTAGTACAATATCAGTATAAAGTTAAATGCTGGTATTCATCCCAGACAGTCAAAGGAGACACAAAACCCAACCATCATCTTATAAATAGGATGGCGGTCTAATCTTTGTGATGATAAATTCCAGCTATTTAATATATCTTGCTCTATTAAGGCGATATCATGATTTAAAGGCATTGAAGACTTGCCCCAAACCGTGTGCGGCGCTCTGAAAAAGTTAACTTTCCGTTTCTTGCAAATGACATTTTCTTCTTGTCGCTACAAAATGCAGACAGTACGGTAATGAAATGTGATACCTTGTTATCTTTTATCTAGACCTGAGATGTCCACGCTGCTATGTACACTGTGTTGTGGGTATTGACCGTAGCTGTATGTATTGACTGTACACTAGTGTCTAATTACCGACGGTAGCAAGCTGTGTGTGTATTTCCTGGGATCGATGGTGGTGTCTAACACTTCTGTAACACCTCATTCGAAACTAGGTCAGATTACCGGCATGAGACGTTTCTTTGTGCGTGAGGCTTCACACCCTTTAAATTCCATTCTGGGAGCTGTCATTTAAAAAATCTGTGAAGTCAAATAGTGTTGCTAGGATCAGAAATCTTTCATTTTTCTCTTTTTTTTCAAGGTAACAGCTAATGATATTGAGAGCAAATTCATCGTTAGGACACTATGTTTAAGATTTCAGCATTTGCACGACCCATCTCCTTTTTTACAGAAAATAAACATGTAACAAATAAGGAGATTAGGAACATGAGTTACGGATGCACATGTGGCTTGATGATGTCATAGTTAGACTTGTTCAAGTCTCCTACCCTGTGTTATCTCTATTATTAGTTATCTCTATGACATTGGACATAGTGAGTCACAATGACAGGCTATATCTTATTTGTCCATGACTCACCACTCAGTGACCCCCCTAGCTGATGCACCACTTGTTTATAATTTACAAGGGAGCTCCCTTCCCAGAAAATATTAAGACTAGAGTTTCACCTAACAAGTTGACATTGAAAAGTGGATTATTTTCTTCCAAGATAGATTAAAATATCATCCCTGTTTTTGCTGTTCCTTGCTTTCAGTTCTTTGTACTACTTCCAATGTAAGCAATGTTGTTAACATTTACAACCTCAAGGTGATGATCAGCAGTAATTGCTCCACCCAGAAACAAAAGACTGTTGATATTGTTTGAGTATCAGCATTGATGCCAGTGCTCTGTCTCATGACCTGTTTTCCTGTGGTTAAGAGCACACCAGTCAAAACAACAGTCTCCACCAATTAATGGTTATTACATTGTCAATGGCGTTTTGAGAAGTCCTTAATAGCTTCATCTGTAGAGTACTTGAGGTCAAACACTCAAGCTGAAATTTTTTTGGCCCATAGACAAAGAAAACACATTTACCAGATGTTTTGCTAGGAGACATGGAAGTCTGAGTAAAGCCTGTGAGATTTCGATCCTTGATCCTAAAGAATGAACATAACATATTAAAAACACAAACAAACAAAGAGTCTTTCAAAAACATTCTTTAGATTGTTTCTTCTTATGTCACATTTAATGTGCTGACAGGGATTTACATTTGAATGTATTTTTAAACTTTTGTTTTTTTTGTCAAGAATGCTGAATTTCTATAATATTGTGATTTATTAAATTACCCATGTTGCGGATTTGTTGATAGTAAATAGATTTGTTATGGTTACGAAGAATCACACCAAGTATATCAGCTCACATGATTGAGGGTGCTCTGCTAGAATATTGTTGATAGTAAACTAGATTTGTTATGATATATGAAGAATAAAACCACGAATCTCAGTACATGACTGAGGGTAGAGGATGCTTAGCTTGCTCTCTTGTATACTTGACGGTTGCCATTTTTATGAAATTCTAAAACAGATCCTGTTGTAAGGATATTCCAACTGAAGTGTCTTGTTTCTCAGCAGGATCGAGGAGGAATTTGGAAGTATTTCTTGTAAAATTGAAACGATTTTGAAACGTTGGAAAATTTACAGAATTGTATCATGGGATGTTTCTTAATGTTGATCGTTAGTGGGCAAAAAAAATGATAAACAAGACGCAGAAACAATGAAACTGACAAACGATGCAAAGTGTTGGCCCTATGTGATATCATACTTAGTTTGCAATATACATAAATTCAAGGTAGACTGAATCAATATCAGTATTTTATATCTCATAAAAGTAACAAGCTATAAAGTTTGTAATTTTGAAAAAATGTGTTTTCTTCTGAATAAACTGTGTCATATACTTTTGAAACTCCCACCTTTCTTTCGCTTTCAAGAAACCAGTAGAATTAAGATTATTTTATAGCTGTATCAGTTTGTCTTTAATGGTGAATTAAGCCACTTTGGAAATTTATATAAAAGATAATATTGATGCCTTGATCATGAAAGGAGCTCATTGGTGGTTTATTCTGTTGACTTTATGAAATCAAGAATGCTGTTATAGTTGTAAACAAGCATTAGACTAGATCAGTGCCCATGCAGCTACTGTGTATTTACTAATGTGTATTTACTACTGTACATCCTCGCTGCAGTGCTTGGTTTATAGTTGGTGCAGACCATGTGTACTTCCTGAGTACTGACAGGTTTTACATCTAAAGGTAGTTGGAAGGAAATATCAAATGCAGGGGTCAGTGGGAACAGAAGAAATATCGTCAATGTCGGGTCCAGGTGGCTGGATCAGCCATTAACCTTGCTAACTTCAGAAGAAGAACCGAAACAAAGATATTGATTGAAAGTGTTACTGCAGCAGAATGCAGAATTTTGCAATAAAAATTCAGTACTTTCCCAGAGTAGTATAATCTATGATCTTCGACGATATCTTGAAATTTACAGGACTTGGTTTATCGTCAATTAACCAATGAATGAATGACTACCAAAAACAAATGTATGTTGAAACTCTGGTACTCTTCACAACTTCTGTAAAATTGTTGTAAACCTCATATTTTTTGGAATCTTTCAAACAGGGCTTTAAAGATGTTGCTTCTGTGAAAAACAAGTTTAATCCTAAATATGGTTTCACTTTATTGTACAAAATCTTTGTCTTAGCTCTTTTAGTTCAAAGATCAGTTACAATTATTAATTATTTCAAAGAAGTTATTTAAGTACAGCAATCATGTTTACCATAGCTTTTGAAAAGTCCTATACAGCTCATTTGACATTTCTGAAAATTTGTGACCATTCCAACATATTTAGCAATATTTCTGTCACTACATAATGCGTTTACTTTAAAAAAAATAATTTTGGCTCAATAAACATTAATTCCAATATCTAATAAATATGTTAATATAAAAACTTTACTTGAACAGTAGTAATCTGATAAGCTGACTTTTTTGTGTGAGATGCAGCTTGGAGTAAACCTTCAGTTTTATCAATATGTTGATACTATAACATTCCACCCAGTATTCTGTGTGTCTAGCTTAGGCTTTCCTGATTGTACCTGCTTTTTGAACACATTGATTTTGAATACAGTACTAGGCTCCTTGCAATTTGTTTGAGACTGACATGAGACCTTCTTGCTTGCTTCCGGAAGGAACGGAGGGAGGGAGGAGGAGGAGTTGTAGGGAATGTTTTAGATTTATTACTCTTTAAGAACTCGTTTTATTTACAGAGCAGCCCCTTTTTGTAAACTGGTAAAGACAGCTTCTTAGATCCTTTGTTGTAGCTTTTTGATAACTTTTGTAATGCTTTTTATCGTTCATTATTATCTTAATCTCATAAACTGTTATATTTCTTAACCTGTATTTTTGATGTTCTGTATATTGTAATATTTTTATCCTATTTATAAATTTCTCTGTAAATTTATACTGGAATAATTAAAGAAATGAATGAAAAAAATGAATGTGTGGCCTATGAAATAGTTTACTTTGGTACTTGGTCCCTGGAAGTTAGGCCATTCCTGCATATGACTTGTGTTGGCTCTGTGTGGAGTAGGTCAAAGTGATTGACATTGCCAGGGAAGGAGGTCCTGGCTGTTTGTAGTTTCTGTTATTGGAAGATCATTATATGAGTCGTAATTGCTGATGTTTGTAACCTAGGAGGAAGTCAACTGTTCCTGTTGGTTATATTGTCAACAGCAAAACGCTGGCCCGGATCCCATCTGTGGGATGAGTTGGGATAAATTTTGTGATTTAGAGTAAATCATTGGGCTGCATATATATGTTTGTCACTGTTTCACTTTTGACCCCGTGGTCGATATTAGGACTATGGGTAGTAGGCTATATATGTCTTTGAGAAGATAAAAAAATATCCTGGTCTTTGACCACATTTTAGTCTAGCTGAGAGATGAAGGTTTACTGTGCAGCAGAAAGGTACTACTGTGTAGTTAACTTTTTATAATATACTTGTTGAACTATGACCAGCCTCACTACAGGGAATGATCAATCCAGTTTTGCATTGCAAAATGCTGTGCAAAGTATTAGTAAATTTACACAGAAAGTTCATGAACCAAAGTATTTTTTACAAAGGCAAACTTCAGAGCCTTGAAAACTGGTACACAAAATCTGAATACTAAATTATTTCCTACACTAAACTGACTGTTATATATAACAGTATATAACAGCAGGGATTGTGCGGTAGTGTGATCCACACTCTGGGAGAGGGATCTCATGGGTGGGGTACCCCCTCCCCACTGGACAAATTTTGCATACATGAAGTATGCTTAGTTGGTGCTATTTTTCCTATTCTGTGCCAAGTATTCTCCCAGATTTTGGTTATGATAAAATTTGTTAAATTATCATCAAAAAAGTGCCGGGCGGAAATGTTTAAAATACTGTTTGTGCTGGGCGGCATTCAGAACTGCTGGGCGCAGCCGCCCAGTGTGAGCACATCCCTGTAACAGTTTATAACATGATATATATAATTCGCTATAACTATATAACTATAACACTATAACTATATATTAAACTATAACACTATATATAGTGACGACACTTAAGCCACCTACACTGAAAGAGGAACCGTTAGTGTGATTACTTTTATACTAAACAACACACAGTTTGTATAATACATCAGGTATAGCTCTATCAAAACAGGCAGGCTAGGAGGACAGAATCATATAATAAACAAGTTTGCCAAATTAAAACAATCAATCCATCCTGGGTAAACTTTGCACATATAATTATGTCAAAATTGGGTTTATAGGTCCCTCCCAACAAATTGTGTGATGATTCCCATTGTTGTGAAGTCTATAAGTAAGGATAGGAAAGCTGCTTATGTCCTAGGGATAGCTTAAGGGGATTACAAAGCTGGGATTACTTAGACATGTAAAGACTTGCTAATAGGATTAAAGGATAGAGCTAGAGATGAGGAGAGGGGTTACGGGCAGTTGGACTGTGGCTTTTGTAAGGTGAGGAGCCAAGGTATTAGGAGAGGAGAAAAGGAGAGAAGCGTAAGGGAGTGTGGGAAGATAGCGAGGATAGTGTTGCAAGGAAGCAGAGGTTGTTTAGGTTGAGTTAAGCAGAGGTTGAATTGATATAGTGAATTGTGAAAGGAAGCAGTGGAGTTATGTGGAGATACTGTATGTGGAGTTTGAAAAATAAAGGAAGAAAAGCAACGAATGACACTGTGTTGAACTTATTACCCCACACTACGTAACATGGTGGCAGCGGTTTAAAAGAAGAAATACCTCGGTGTTTGCCCACTACCATTGTGATAAATCCGCTACCAGCAAAAAGTCAATGAGACTCAAAAAGATATATATATATATCGTTTACTAATGTGTTAGTCATGCAGACGATTGTTTATTCAAAAGAAATTATGTAACACAGGAATCTTGGGCGAAATGGATGGATGGTCATCGTTTCAGGAACATCTAAAGAAGCAAGATCCCGAGGGTATGTAACAACATCATACAACCGCATAGTGGTGGAGCTTATTGTACGACGGAGATTATTCAACGCCCAATTATGGAAGCGGAGTTGTCCATGTAAAAACACGCTGTTACATAAACATGCATTTGCGTTTATCAAGGTGGAAGAAGTCATTGTTTGGTGGCAGAGAAGAAGGAGAAACCAAAATATAGAAAACAGACAGCAACCAACTGTGAGAGCTGAGTAACTTGTATGGAGTCATTTTTGAGGAGTTCTTCTTGGACACTTTCTGGCTGAAACTGCGGTGGAGAATCTGAAAGAGGTCACACATACATTAAGGTTGTAAATTGTTGTATATTTATTTATAATTGCTATTTTCATATTCTCCATTTAAGGGTGCATCATGTATAATTTAAGATCAGAGAAAAATGAAGTGAAAATGAACACAACAGATAAAAAGGAAGACGAAACTTGTCCACCAGGGATACCTGAAGGTCTTCCAAAAGAAATGTGGATTGACTACTTACTAGAGATGCGTAAGGTAGAAGCACAAATTGAAATAGAAAAGTCCAAACAAGATCATGAACTGAACAAGGCTAAAGTAGAGGCAGATAAAGAAGTAAAACTAAAGCAACTTCAGATAGAGAACGAAACTGCCAAAGTTCAAGCGAACCCAACTTCAGTGGCAAGTGGTGAAAGTGTAAATTTGATGAAGGTGCCTCGTCTGCATGAAAATGAAGATGTCGATGTATATCTTAGAGGTTTTGAAATGTTAGCAGAAACAAACAAGTGGGATAAATCACAGTGGGCAATATTTTTGATCCCAAATTTATCTGGTAAGGCTAAGGAAGCCTATGTGAACCTCCCTATAACAGAGTCTCAGAATTATGATACGATAAAAGCTGCCATACTAGCCAAATACCATGTAAATGCAGAAACTTACAGAGTCAAATTTAGAAACACCACAAAAAGAAGAGATCAAACTGTGTCAGGGTGGGTTAATGACTTGAATCACCATTTAAATGGTTGGATAAGATTCTCAGATGTAGAAGAAAAGGATGTTGAAGCTGTAAAAGAACTATTAGTTGTCGAGCAAGCAATTAGTTGCCTCCCTACTGATTTAGGCATCCACCTGAGGGATAGGCAAATTAAGACCAGTAAAGATCTGGCCCATGAGGCAGACAGATATATAATAAACAGAGGTGGGGATGAATATTGGAGTCAAGTAGCAAAATGGGAGAGGCAAAGATACGGAAGGGGACTCCAAAGAGAGGGACCACAGTTAAATGCCAATGCCACTGCATTCAAACCCAGTATAGTTTGTTTCAAATGTGGTAAGGCAGGTCACATTAGCAAATTTTGTAGACAAGAGGCAGCATTAACAGAAGTCTCTAGGAGATGCTTTACTTGTGGCCAGACAGGCCATCTTTGTAATGCTTGTCCTCAAAGGGCCCCAAGCCAGGACACTAGGCACAGAGATGCAGATTCAAGAAGAGTTTATAATTGTGCACCAGATCAGGTAGACGATGTAGCTGCCATTAGGCTAGAAAAGTGCATGCTGGATGGTAAGGTAGAAGGCCAAAACATAAAGATTCTAAGAGACTCAGCATGCACGCAATCTGCCATAAAAGCGGATTTAGTCCCGGGTAGATGCTATCTAAATGGTAAATGGATAACAGTATCAGGTGTGGGAGGGACAGTTGAAGTCCCATTGGCCGAAGTGGAACTAAACTGTGAGCTGATAACTGGCAAAGTAAGAGTAGCTGTTATTGAAGGTTTGCAGAAAGATTTTCTTCTTGGTCATGATTTAGATTCTCATTGTGGGGAAGCCATTAGAAGAGACATCTGTGTATTAACCAGAGCTCAAGCACGGAATGAAGTAGAAGAGTTTAAACAGGGTGAAAGAGAACTAAGAGAGTATGTTGAGCAACGGTCAAAAGAACATGTTGACAAGGTAAAAGATAAAATAGAAGAAACAAATGAGATGGAACAAGGAGAAAAACCGGTTGCCTTAGAACCTGTCAGTGCTGGGATAACCAAAATAGTTTCAATTAATAAGGAAAGGCTAATAGCTATGCAAAACTCAGATGCCTCTCTACAAGGGATAAGAGATAGGATAGTTCAGTCAGAAGAAGTAGGCACGCATAGAGTTTGCTTCTTTACCAAAGATGGGTTATTACTGAGGAAGTGGCAAAGAGCCCAGAATAAAGGCCCTGAGGGTGACTTAGATAAGGTACAAGTAACGGAACAGATTGTAGTACCAAAGGAATGTAGAAAAGATATTCTTGAAATGGCGCATGATAACGCAGGACACATGGGAGTTACTAAAACGAAGGATAGAGTGTTAATGCATTTCTATTGGCCGGGAATCTTTCAAGACATATCACATTACTGTAGAACATGTAAAGTATGTCAGAAATTGGATAAAGGCAAACAAATTCGCAAGTATCCATTACTACCCATGCCAATTATTGATACACCTTTCCAACGTATAGGTATAGACATAGTTGGCCCAATGATAAGGACTAGGAAAAGGAATATGTACCTGCTCACCATTGTGGATTATGCCACCAGGTATCCTGAGGCTATCCCCTTGTCCAACATCAGAGCAGAAACAGTTGTGGATGCCCTGATACAGGTTTTCGCTAGGATAGGTTTACCCAGGGAAATTGTTCATGACCAAGGGACAAACTTCATGTCGAAGGTTATGAAATCGATTTGCAGTAGACTCAATATTACCCAAATCGCAACCTCAGCGAGGCACCAACAAACAAATGGTATGACAGAACGTTTTCATGGTACTCTCAAAAACATGATGAGGTCCTTGACGGAGGATCAAATGAAACATTGGGATGAGTACATACCTTCATTTTTATTCGCTTACAGGGAAGTCCCATGTGCTACCACAGGATATGCTCCCTTTGAATTGCTGTATGGTAGAAAAATTAGAGGTCCACTGAGCATTCTTAAAGATATGTGGGTATCATCTGATAGTGATCCTAATGATGTGGTAACACACTTGCTGAGTATGCGCAAACGCATCCCGAAACTATTGCAAGATGCTAATGAGAACACAAGGAAAAGCCAAAAGAAAATGAAAAAGAATTATGACAAGAATGCCACCCCCAGGGAATTTAAGGCAGGTGAAAGGGTATTGGTATTTCTTCCAGAGGGGCCTTCAAAGTTTGACAACAAGTGGCAGGGACCGTATGTTGTGAAAAGACGGATAAATCGGGTGAATTATGAAATTGAGTTGCCTGATAAATGTAAGTCTAAGAGGGTTGTACATGTTAACTTGTGCAAAATTTGGTATAACAGAGAGCAAGAAACCCAAATCTCTAAATGTGTATATGTAACTGGTGTGGTACATGAAATCAGTAGTGAAACTTCAGGCATGGTGGACAGTGGAAAAACAGATGAAGGTGAAGAATTTGGGTGGTTAGATGATAACTTGGGTCCGTCATTGGTGCAAACTCAAACATGGCGAGATGTAGAAATCAATAAAGAGTTGTCATACAAGCAGAGAGGGGAAGTTATGGAAGTAATACATGCTTATAGTTATGTATTCTCTGACCTCCCAGGTAGAACACACTTAGTCAAACATCACATCCAACTTCACACAAAATCACCTATTAGACAACAGGCCTACAGGGTACCACATGCTCTTAGAGATCGTGTAAAACAGGAACTGGACAGCATGTTAAAGCTAGGGATAATAGAACCTACCATTAGCTCATATGCCTCACCAATAGTCATTGTATCCAAATCAGACGAGACATTACGTTTGTGCACAGACTTTAGAAAGCTGAATAAAAATTCAGTCTTTGACCCATATTCTATGCCCAGGATTGATGAAATCCTAGATGAAATAGCTGGTGCCCACTATATAAGTACTTTTGATCTGACAAAGGGTTTTTACCAGGTCCCAATAGACAGAGAGTCGAGGGATAAAACTTCCTTTGTGACGCCATTTGGCCAATATAGGTACACAGTATTGCCATTTGGTCTTCAAAACAGCAGCAGTGTTTTCCAGAGACTTATGGACTGTGTACTTAAGGGTTGTGAGAGTTTCTCCAGGGCGTACATTGATGACATTTGTATATTTAGCAAGAGTTGGTCAGAACATATCGCACATCTACAGGCAGTTCTCCATAAGTTAGAGGAGGCTGGCCTAAAAGCGAAACCCAAGAAGTGCAAGTTTGCTTTCCATCAGATAGCCTATTTAGGTCACAAGATTGGTGGTGGAGTTGTTACTCCAATTTGGGATATTGTAGAAGGGGTTCAGAATTTTCCCCAGCCCCTCACCAAGAGAAATGTTAGGGCCTTCTTAGGACTTACAGGATACTATAGAAAATTTGTTCCAAATTTTGCTAAGCTGGCAAAACCACTAACAGACCTAACTAGAAAGGACTTGCCTAATGCTGTCCACTGGGATCAAGCATGCGAGCAGGCTTTTCAGTCTTTGAAGGACAAACTTACCAGCCAGCCAATTCTTTATGCCCCAGACTTCAACAAAACATTTGTTGTACAAACCGATGCCTCAAATTTTGGAATTGGGGCTGTTCTCAGTCAGACAGGTAAGGATGGGAAAGAACATCCCGTTGCTTACATCAGTCGTAAATTGTCAGTAAGAGAACAAAGATTTAGCGTACCCGAAAAAGAAGCCCTGGCAATCATTTGGGCTGTCGCTAAACTGAAGTACTATCTGATTGGTGTCAGATTCAAAATTTTCACAGACCACCAAGCTCTGAAATGGCTGGAGAAAACCAAAGGCTCAAATAATAGGCTGTT
The DNA here is from genome assembly GCF_037975245.1 of Apostichopus japonicus. Classification (NCBI taxonomy): domain Eukaryota; kingdom Metazoa; phylum Echinodermata; class Holothuroidea; order Aspidochirotida; family Stichopodidae; genus Apostichopus; species Apostichopus japonicus. The sequence continues at coordinate 5,662,335 of NC_092580.1, forward strand.
GAGATGGTCATTGGCTTTACAGCAATTCAGTTTTGATGTGCAGTACAGGAGGGGGTGTTCTAATGGCAATGCTGATGGTCTCAGCAGAATGTAAAGTCTATTACCTTTCGAGTGTATTGAGTGTGTATAACTTCACATACTGTGCATATATTGTGTAAATTGTGTACTTTGTCAGTAATTTCAAGTTATTTCAGTTATTTCAGATTAATTCCAAGGCTATATACCTTTCGAGTGTATTGAGTGTGTATAACTTCACATACTGTGTATATATTGTGAAAATTGTGTACTTTGTCAGTAATTTCAAATTATTTCAGTTATTTCAGATTAACTACGAGGCTATACCTTTCGAGTGTATTGAGTGTGTATAACTTCATATACTGTGTATATTGTGTATATCATGTACGCTGTCAGTAAATTCAATTGTATTTGTAGTAGAGGTTGTTGTTGAGTGGATTAACTTTCACTCTTGTAAAAAGTGTATGTAAACGATGGTACAGGGTTTGGTTGGATTTGTTTTGTGTACATAGGGTTCGTAAGGATTAAGTTTTAAGGTAAAAGAAGACTGACACAGTCTTTCGGGGAGGAGGGGCATGTTGTGAAGTCTATAAGTAAGGATAGGAAAGCTGCTTATGTCCTAGGGATAGCTTAAGGGGATTACAAAGCTGGGATTACTTAGACATGTAAAGACTTGCTAATAGGATTAAAGGATAGAGCTAGAGATGAGGAGAGGGGTTACGGGCAGTTGGACTGTGGCTTTTGTAAGGTGAGGAGCCAAGGTATTAGGAGAGGAGAAAAGGAGAGAAGCGTAAGGGAGTGTGGGAAGATAGCGAGGATAGTGTTGCAAGGAAGCAGAGGTTGTTTAGGTTGAGTTAAGCAGAGGTTGAATTGATATAGTGAATTGTGAAAGGAAGCAGTGGAGTTATGTGGAGATACTGTATGTGGAGTTTGAAAAATAAAGGAAGAAAAGCAACGAATGACACTGTGTTGAACTTATTACCCCACACTACGTAACACCCATGTAAGCTTGATCTCACCTAGGTGAGATCAATTTTTTTTTAATCCATATAGGAATATTCAAATTTGATTTATAACACATAAAATATTTTCATCAGCATCTTATATATCTAGTGAGATTAGAGTCTTCATTTACAATACTTGTTTAGGTGGATTCATGCCTTAGCCACCACAAGATATTTAATTAATGCCCAAATAGCAAGTTTTTATTAATTTTTATGTGGTCGTGAATATTATCGAGTATCCCATGGCAATGGATACAGTACATTAGATGTGGTAGTACAATTTTAACCATTGATATTCTAATTTGCCAGGTCAAAGTTCACAGATTTCTGTCATCTTCTCTTTCATAGTACATTGTGGAACCATTCACTGTGGAGGGCTCTGCAAGGACTTATTCAAGTATACCATTCAAACATTTACAGTTGGATTCCCCTGGACCTGTTTTGAAGGATATGCCCTTTGACCTCACAAAGGAATACTTATATGTCATGACTGCCACAAAGGTAAGTAATAAATATGGTTGTTATGATTGAAAACTTGCTGGAGGCTAAAGGGATGCGTTCTATGCGTTCATGATGACATATGTATGAGGGTACATATTCTTGTGAGGGTCAGCTCAGTTCAGTACAGTTTATTTACTCTTTTATTTATTTAGGTTTACAGTCTTGTTCAGGGCCAAGGCCCTCTCACACGACTTTTCTACCCTGGTCATTGGTAACTTGACACACCTACACACCAAAGTGTGCACAATTCAATCAATCTTTCCTGGGGCACCACAGTGCACCACAACCACGTGTCCCCGGGGACTTCCATAGGGTGCAGCCACAAACCAGCGCAGGCAACTATATTTACAAGTTACCTCGCAAGTCCCCATTTATACACCTGGGTGAAGAGAGGCAATGGAGATGAAGCGCCTTGCCCAAGGACACAACGCAATGATCTGGCCAGGGCTCGAACCTGTAATCCTTAGATCACAAGTCCACTGCCTTAACCACTTGACCACAACGCCCTCAAACGCCTCTTGTGTAAAGAAACAAAGGATCTTTACAAAAGTAAAGTCACTGTGACAGATTGTAAACTCAGTAACTCAAGAAATGCAACTAGGCTGAATTCACAAACCCTTCTCACAGAAACGAACACAGGAACGATGGAGGAGACCTGTTGCTAAGAAACCAAAGCATTGTTTTCTTACAAGGTTTAGTGTAAAAATGGTATGGGGCATGAGTAAATGTGATTTTTTTTTTTTTTTTTTTGTATCACTTGATCCAACCCATTTACTATGACACAGCTTCATATTCTTATAAACAACTTTGATTGGTGAAAAGTTAACATGTAGCTAAATTTGACTCCACACAGGTGTATAAAGTGAAAGTCAGTACCTGTGCACACTATGTGGAATGTTCAGCCTGCGTATCAACTCATGACCCCAATAACTGTGGCTGGTGTGGTGGGTCTTGTACCACCGAAGCTGAATGCAGGATGTCAGGGCCAAATCTGGAATGGAATCAGAGTGTTTGCTCTCCGGCAATATTCCAGGTATACTTATGGTCACACCATGGTGTTGTTCCTATTTACATGTGTGAGGCAGACGTTCATCAGACATACTAGTTTGTGTATGATTAAATGAATCGGTGAGAATGCGCTTGCAATATTGGGAAAAGCGAAATTATTTTTTTTCCTTTCAAAGAATAAAATTGTCCACTCAAAGCAGTCTCTACATTAAAGATCGAAGCAGTTGCTTTATGACAAAGCTACCTGAAAATTTTGACATCAATATTTCAGGTTTCTACGTTCATAATGGCTTGTATTGCATTCTTTTGAACAAGATTTTTGAGAATAACAGCCTTCAAGTTTGATCGTTAAATTTGTGAAGAAGTGAGACATTTTCTATTACAAGATTGTTTTCAGCTCATCATTGTCTCCATATCAAACACAGCACTGAACTCAATCAATCAGAAACATTTATATAGCGCCAATATGAAAAAGTTTTTCAAAGGCAATATGAGACAGTTTCATGACATTTAACTATTGTACGCTTGTTCAAATAGGTAATGTTTCAGCAGTTTATTGAAAATATCAATAGTCTGAGTGTTTTTGATACAGTTTGGAAGACTTTTCCGCTCTTTGCGGGGACCAAAACAAGACAAAGAACAATCAGCAAAGGTCACACTGTAACACAACACAGTGTTGCAATTCAATTCCAATAGGAAATGATGTAAACTTTGTTTGGATCAAACTGGGAGACTTTGATCCAGTTAGGGATCATAGTTTCATCATACTGTAAAGCGTTGGATCAAATTTGTTCCATAAATGGTCACTGAATCAAAGTTAATTCCGGTTCAATAATGACCTCTATATATAGGGAGTATATCAATATATGCAATGTACTGCACTATACTGTGTTAATAAAATTGTCTGTGTATTTACATGGTTTCAGGTCTCTCCTACGACTGCTCCCCTTACTGGTGGAACCATGGTTTCCATCATCGGTGACAATCTTGGTTTTCTAGTCGGGCAAGGTGTTCACATGGTATCGATAGCTGGACAGCCCTGTCAAATAAATGAAACAGCCAGCAACCTCCACAAGTAATTATATGGCTTTACATGTTTTACTTTTCTAAGTCCCCAGCAGTGTCCCCTGTTTGTTTGGTAAGAAGTACCTATTTTCCACTTATTGTTTTTGAAAAGAACCCTGTTGGGATGTAAAATTGTACCCTTTTGTTGACAAAACTAAAAAGTGTCCTGTTATCGAAGCGTTTAAGCAAAAATTTAATGAACAAGTGCTATTTTTATTTAAAACACATTTTGTCGCAAATACCGCCGCAGTTAGTCAGGAGGTGTTTGTTTCACATAAAAAAATGACTCAATCAGGTCAGCCTTAATATATTCACAGCTTCATACATAGTTGAATACCCCTTGTTACAACCATGTGGTTGCCCTCAATTTGGGATTCATTCAATATTAATACTCACAGAGAAAGCTTCATTGGTACAGAAATGCATGCTTCATATGCATTCCTTATGTCTAATTTCATGTTTCCTTGTGGAATTTTGATGGATTGAAGTAAATAGGTTGTTGTTCATTATCTGTTTTATCCCTTAAAGGTTTGATCTGGTATCACCAGATTGCAGCAGATGTTAAACACTATGTGCAGCTATTACAAGCAGAGCTGTGTAATATCGGATTGAAGCTAGTCTTTACTTCAGCATAGAATTCCTTCCCAAATTTCTCATGTATTTTAAATCTGTATATATAGAGAAGATAGTTTCAGGATGATGGCAAGCAATGAATTAGTTTTGTACAAAGGTCAATGTAGAATTACTTGACCGAATAGATTTCAACCAGTGTACTTCAGGATATCCTCACTAGTTTTGTTGCAGGTGCTAACAGAAACCAGTCTTTATATAGTTGTGACCTCCAGAGGTCATTTAAAAACAAATTGTTTTGTAGTAGTAACATGATGTGCTCATGAATCTTTATGAGGGCGAATATATACCAACAAACTTGCTGAATGTCAAGGTGCCATGCAGCTTCTCTAACTCCTTTTTGGCCTATAGAGCAGCACATTAATATGCACCCATATAATCTCATTTAATACCAGGCAAGCATTTATCCTACAGTGTTTGACTATGTATGTAACTCAGTCTTCATTTAGGATTATTAAGGGGTTAATCAACGGTCTAGCGTGCGTTACTCACAGGATTAATGCACGATCGGGGGATAATGCAAGCGATGCACGAGGGCGGAGCGTAGCGGAGCGCGAGTGCATCCAGCGATAGCAATAACACCCGGAGTGCATTAATCATGTGAGTCATGCACGCTAGACCGTTGATTAACCCCGTTCATTCATACACTACCATTTGTGTGGGGGAAAAATCATAAAACAAAACATTTTTGGTTACATATAACCAAAGATTTATTAAAGTGATGCCCCGTAATTTTACCGTGCGTTACTCACAGGATTAACCACGGTCAGCTGACCTGTATGGACCAATAGGATTTAGGAATCTTTACTAAGTATGAATGAAAACAAGATTAGCACTACAACATACAAATTGTCTAGTTAACAAATTTGTCAGTTCTTAGTGCCTGGAATAAGTCTTCATTGGATGATGTTCCATGAAATAAACCCTTAGTTAAATTGATCGTAATCACAATTAAAGCAATACTTCTCTTCATATTGTTAAAAAAAACAAAAAAACAACGAACGATATCAAACAACAGCAAATGCAAATAGTTGTCTGGTAAATTTCTCATCAATAGCTTGAGGAAAATTTGTTTTTTTGTCAAATTTAATCACCACATCTACCTCTAAATTTGATTGGCAATTGAAAAAATGTAAACCAATTAGAAGAAATGGTTTATAGGTTCAGCCATGTAAGTCATCATTTTGGAAAGCTTTCTGGTTCCTTTTCCTAGTTTCAAGTTAGCTGGCTGTGATTATGGCTAAACGTCGTTCACCAAACAATACACTTGAACACATGTATTTAGAAGCTATATTCTGCATTTGTTTTCTTAATATATCAATGGATGTTTATTATATTGAAAAGTCTATCAACAATCTACACAAATATTGTATATTAAATCTTGATTAACTACACTTTTATATCAGACAAACATAACTAGTGCTACTTTGCATATAAGAATCAAGGCTGAAGTTGTTATTGCCATTAACAATTTTGATGATAATTTTCACATAATTGCAACTGTTTGGACAGGAACGGAAACTTGATAACATGCTTGAAAATCATTGTTCAGTAGTTTTAACTTAAGGAACATGGTCATGACAACCAACCACCCACCATTTTAATGTTTGAACTCTATCAACCTACATGAATGCTGGTTAAATGTTGATAACATTTGTATTTATTTCTGTAAATAGATTTACTTGTGCTGTGCCTGCAGTCGCTTCCCCTGTTCAGGGAGATGTAGCTGTCCATGTGGATGTACATGACCCAAATGGTGGCTTTCACATCACAGGAAATGCAAGCTCACCAGCCAACTATAGATTCACTTTTGCTGTGAGTGCATAGAGATAGGACACTTCCTAATTGCAATGATTGAGCAGTATTCGATAGTGGATAGCTGAGTAATTGTTCCTGGAGAGAGTTTTTAAAGCAACTTTCACTTTTGAAGGGAGATTGGGACTAACAAACACTGATGTGACGGGAAAACTGTTTGTGCTTTTAAATTTTAAACTTTGCTGCAGGACTGTGATAACATATGTTTAGTGTTCATGTTTTTACAATTAAACATGTGATTATTCATAATGCAAGGCTGGTTTAAGGTAAAAACGGACCATTGTGGTAGCTTCAGATGTGCAAACATAAATTTTTTGTCAGCCGAAAATTGCATTTGACTGGATACAATGATAATGTTTGAATAAAGAATCATGGGTTAATTTGGCAAGAATTTCATTTTCAGAAAGTTTACTGTTTTACTCCATTGTGTAGTAAGCAAACATACTGTAACTGCATTCATCTACACCATGATCATGTCCTGTTGGCACATTGCTGATTCCTTTCCACCGACCATGCACTGTGATCTACTCCCTTGAGAAAGAAAAGGGTGTATCTGCATGGTAAAACTAGTTTACATGGCAAAGAACCATAACTGAAGTGAGGGATACTAAGATATTAACAACCGACAATCTAGAATATTTCCTCTGCTAAATAAGTGTCAGAATGTCTGCTACTGGACAATCTCTCTAACTTGAGTCTAATAAGTAATATATCATAAACATTCAGAAAGTTATGGAAGGATTTTCATTTTTGGAGATGGATGACTTGAGTGGTGAATCATTACACGTATCAAATGTTTAAGCCCTTAGTCAACTCATTAAGCATTTTTTGCAACACCTTTGTTAAGTTACTGTCTTTCATATTTCAGACTTATAAAAGTGTCATTCCAATTTTAATTTAATCAATTTTTAAGAAGCGACAGGGATTTTATGCAAATTTTCACTTTCTTTAGTACTGTTGATCTTATCCCAATAGGAGCCGACTATTAGCTACTTTGAGCCTCCGAATGGTCCCTCATTGGGTGGAACAATTCTCAGTATCCGTGGTAACCATCTAGATGCTGGAAACACACAGACAGTATCTGTTGCTGGGAAACCATGTGTGGTAACAAGGTATTAAAAGAGTTGCCTTAATTTTTAACAGTCATTTGTGGAAAGTTGACATAAGCCATTAGACTTGCTTAGTACATTTATTGCATCCCCAGACCAGGGTTACACATTGATGAAAGAGGGAGGGGTCACAGGACTACAGCCTCGGGGGCCCAGGGTCAATCAGTGGGGCCCAAGAAAATATGGGAAACAGAATGATGTCAACCAATTTTCATAAACAGGTGACATAATTGTCTACTGGGTCTGACCTGGATGGCTTTGTGACACTACTGGTGGCAGCAAACAATATTCTAAATGTGGTTTATCTCTTGCAGTGTGGACAATCGGCTCCTGATATGCATCACCTCTGAAGGCCCCGAGAACACCTCTGGGAAGGTCACCGTTAGATTCGATACTTACACAGCCACCTCCAGAGAAAAGTTTACCTACTCCCAGGACCCATCTATCTCGTCCTACAAACCGCACGGCAGCATCGTTAGGTTCGTAGTTTACGTCGCTCGACAAAATATTCCTCGTCTTCTAGTTGTGGTTTTGCATCGTTTACAAATCTTCCCCAAAACGGCAGAAATGATTGCTTTTCGATGGGGAAATAAAATCGTTTTTGTCATTACACATACATAGCATGTGCAATGGAAAGTTATGTACTTGCAAGAGTAATGACATTTATAGCAGGCCAAAGTGTCATTGCTTTTTTTTTCTCGAAAGCTTGCAGCTGACTTGTATAAACTGATATTGATAAATGTTATATTATGCCACAGTACATGGTTTAGCTGATCTCACATAACCTGTTGAGCATAGGATAACGATCAAATGTTGTCTCTTTTTTTGATGTCATTCTGTATGTTTGTCCACAAATTACATATTCTGCTTCTCTTATAATCTTTCATTGGTTTTATATATACATGCAAATACCAATCCTTAGTTGTTAGACTTTGATTTGTGATGTTTAGAAATGGAGTTTGAAGTTTTCCATATTACTGATTTTACATCGTGAGGAGGGGAAGTGAGGGAGAGATGGGGGGGGTTGGGGGAAGGGGCAGAAGCTGTATCTTGTCGTCATTATCTGAGAACATTTAGTAGCATTTTGCTTCCACCCGAAATTGAATACATTTACTCATAAATATTGATGATTACTGAAGTAATGTAAAATTTCTTTGGTTTGGTATCATTGTCTGAACACCCATTGATAAGTGCAAGTTATTGTATATTGTCCCTTTGCTCTACTTTGTGTATTTAAGACAAGATCAGCTCTCAGTGCTATGTTATATAATATGATATTGCCTGTTTCCCTTGTGATTTCTAGTGGGGGAATTGTAATCTACGTGGAAGGGCACACGTTTGACTCTGTACAAACCATGGCACTAGTCGTGAACGTTTCATCGTCGTCTCTGCTCTATAAAGGGGTAAGCAATCTACTTATACATATTACACATAAAGACAGATGGCTAAATGTCAATTCAACTTTAACATTGGCCACATGTCAATAATTATATCTGATTCTTCATGAGATAGTCTTTAATGTGCAGCAGTTTTAAAGTTTAACTGCTACTTGTTCTGCACAACCAATCACAATGAAGATAGAATCTGTTTTTCTACTCTTTGCTGTCTCACAAGGTTCTTTATTGCTTCCTTTCGCTTGCCTAGTCATGAAAATGACACTCACGACATGTTGGGTTATACATCGCTTCATTTCATGCTTCATTAAATATATTGGGATACTCTTGAATGGCAGAGTGATTCAAGTGACAAAAAGGACCTATTCTGCCATGAAAGTTCAAGTGTTTGTGACTTGCGGTTCGCATGAAGTCAAAGAGTTTTGAAAACAAAACGTGTGGTATGCATTACTCCGTGCATATGATCAGGCAATTCAGAACCATTATGTGTTTGCCAGGATAGAATTAATTCATTGCACTTCAAATAGCAATCTTTGGTGAAAAGGTCGAATTCACTCTAAATTCAGTTCAAATTTCTGAAACTTTAGAAAATACATAATTTAATTAAAGAAAAGAATTATATTCTCTCCTCTATGACACAATGGTGATGAGATTTTTTAATTATTCCAGTAAAACAATGAAAAAGATATTTACCATCCATAGTGTTTACAAAACCATTTTTGGAAGGTGGATATATCTTTAAAGTTATATATATATATGTATACCTGTGTGTACAACCTTGATCATATATAGATAGGAACTTTAATACACAGGGGTTCATGTTTGGCTCCATGGTTTAATTCCTTTTGTTTCCCACCAGTTTCAATGTCTTAGCATTATACCAACCCAGATCAAATGCTTTGGAATAATTCTTTGAAATTTAGGTCAGTCATGATGACTTGCATTATGAAAAAGTCACCCTCCTTGAGTTTACCTGGATACACTTCAACCATTGTATGTCAAAGGAAGTTGCCCTGTTTTTTACCCATAAACAGGAAACTCGAGGTTATTTGTCTGATGTATTCTTAAGTCGAGTTCTTAAAGCAGTAACATTCCTGAGACATCCTGACATTAAACAATGTGTCTGGACAAGACAGTAGTACATGAAGATATAAAGCTTTAAGCATCACTTGTGAATTGAATAACAGTCTTGTTAGGTGAGTAAGAAGTGGTCTTACATAGTGAGGTCATTAAGATTGTTCATGATAATAAGATTTAACAAACACATTAAGTGAACTATGTGTATGCTGACTCCTTTGTACAAGAAAACAACTTTTTTTTTTAAAGTTATCATGGCAGGCTCATGTTGTACTTTGGTCTAGCCACAGGGCTGTCGTTGAGTCAAACAGATGCAGGTCACGGTCCGAGTCCAAGACATGTCCGATTCCAAATTAACATAAGCACGAGTCCAAGTCCCAGCCCAGAGAAATATTGACTAGACTAATACAACGTATAATCATGACTAAACTTATACATGAAATACTTGCTAGATGCACATTTTTGTTACAATTGGAACATAACCTGAACATAAGCATTTTGATACTTTTAATTCAAGCCTCATTCAAATTGGGGAGGAGGGCGGAGGGGTGGGGGTAAACTGCGACCATATACATTTGGGTGTTTATTCCCCAACTATGTCTTTGATCCTCTCTCATGGCATACAATGTAACTCTTGTAACTCTTGCCAATCGAATGGCCTTTGGGAAAATAATACGAGTGATCACAGTCATGCCTGAGCCTCTTGCAGTTGGTTCTTTAGTAAAGATAATATTAACATACCCTGAGTGAAACAAACAGAATGTGTTGATTAGAGTGAAAGTTCAGTATATCTTTCCTGTCCTGTTTTTCCTGATGTCATCCCTGTTTCTATTCTATGTCATTGTTCATTGAGAGTGAACTGAATGTGTGTTTTAGGTCAGGGGTCTACCATTCAAACTAATTCTTAACCTTAAAACAAAAGATATATTACAAATCAGTCAAAAGAATAAATCTGCATATTTGAAGGACAGAGTTCTGTGCAGCAGGTATATGCAGTATAGCCTAATAATTTCATATTAACTCTCTAAATAAAGCATTTACACATTGACAGTTTTGTGGACAAATTCCTGCCTGTTAAAGTTTTATCTGTTAACATGAAACACAAACAGTTATTTGAATACACCTTAAGAGGCATGCCTAAAATTGTACCATTCTAAAGGAATTATTTGTTACTTACAAAATAATATTTCCTGCTTATCTTACTAGTGCATTAAAAATATATATCTATTGATTTTGAAAGCCAACTGAGGAAGAACTTCCATTCTAGTTCCAATAGTTGAGTGTTATAGCCTGCATGAATGACTGTGTTTGATTCCACACAGTAACACACAATAATAAGAAAGTAGTGGTTGCAGTTCATAGTTGCTATGTGGGTCCACCTTCGTGAGTACGAAAACAATTTTTTGTTTTGGAGGCCAAGGTCAACAGAGGGTCAAAGTGCTGAAACCTTGCAAACATGATAATTCCAATAGTAAAGCATGGAATAACTTCATACTTGTATGTAGTTCCACGTGAGTGAGTACAAGAACCCTTTTGTTTTCTGTGAAGGTCAAAGTTTATTTAGGTCAAAGTGCTAGAACCTTGCTATCAATCAAAACCTGGTGAATACTTAACAATCTTTTGTACAGTGTTTGATTAAAATAGTATCTTATAAAATATAGCAAAGAATCACTTAATCTGTTTTCTGTTTTCTGTTGTGTTGTGTTTCTGGTATGCATTATTATGACTGAATTGGTTTCTGTTTTGTTAGGCTTGTAAGATCACATCTGGCACCAATGCAGAGTGTTTGTCTCCAGACCTCACATCAGCACAGTTGGAAGTTGCCTCAGAGATTCCAGCAACCCTAGCCTTTGAACTCAACGGGGTCGTGATTTCCGATCCGTGCACTTTCCTGATTTATCCAGATCCTATCGTGGACCAATTGCAAGAAACACAAGAGCATGTGACAGGCTCAAACATAATGATAACAGTAAGTTTTTCGAAAATAAACAATTATTAATATAATATTCTTTTAATTCAATCAACTTATTATCAGATTGATTTGCAAAATGTCTAATACAAAGGGACATAAGCCAGCTAGTGTTGTCATATTTACCACCAAGACTGCTTAAACCAGGTAGTGAAATCTTAATTACAGTACTTAAGAAGAAAGAACCTTTAAAGGCCATCGGAATTAGCGTCGGTTTCTAATCGTTTCCTTTTCATATAAATAATACAAAATATATTCCATTAATGGTTTCTGCCTTTAATCTCAACTTTGCATATTTTCACCTCATTCTTATAATTTGTCTTTTTTTTTTATACACCGGCAGTGTCTCTCTACATTTTGTTAGTTTTTTGTGTTTGTGTTTCTTTTCTCAGCAATCATTCTGTACTTTATTGTTTGAATACCTCGTTTTAGAATCTTTTTCTGTTTATCCTTCATATGAACTTTACCCATCCCTCTTTGATGCAAAGAATGAAAACTGAAACGTTAATGTAATCTGTATTAGGCCTGGTGATAGGAAGAGGTATCAGGGATAGGAAGGGGGTGGAATGGGCGGAGCCTTTGGGGTCAGGGGTCAACAATATATTCCCATTTTTATAATATTCCTATTGGTAGTATGAAGATCTAAACATGAGTTCCTCATGAAATAATTGTCCCTCGACCCAAACTGGCTCTTGACTGCCCCTGATTAGTAATCAGAATATTTCTTTTTGACCTCAAATATGTAATTATGATAATTAAAAAAAAAAAAACACACACCATCCAGTATGCTTAACAAGAATTTGCAATTTGTTCTTTTTCTGTTTTATGGCAAGAATTGGCCTAAGATGAAGTTATCCTATATATATTGAGGAGACATTTAGTACACTTGTTCACGTCACATGTGAACATTCTCAGAGTTTGTAAATGTTTACCTTTGAGTTTTCACATAGAAGGGGCTCACACCTTTCTATCTTTAATATCTACCCAAAGAGGGATATCAAAATACTTTGAGAGAAATACAAAGATTCTTCTCCTTCTGTTGTAATAATGAACCTGTATTTGTCAACAACAATCCTTCATTTGTTAACAAAGAGCTTAGTGATCCGTTATTGTTCCATTTTCATCACTATTTGGTTATCTCCTTATGTTTTATTTTCCTTTTTCCTGAAGGGAGTGAATTTCAAACTATCCGACTCACTACCGAATCCGTCGATCTTTGTTGAAGGGAGACGTTGCAGGGTGATGTATATCGATAATTATGAGGTCCAATGTTCTCTGCCAGATTTGCCTTTCCAAGAGTCTGGGGATCAGGGATATTTGGTTGAGGTACTAATTCCCCCCAAAACTTTTTTTTGCATTTGTCTTTTGAAATATGCTCTTGTGTCTGATTTTCCTAATGTCCAAATGCTTTAGATCAAACTGATTGAGGGTAGGTTAGTTTACTTGAATCTTGTTCTGTTGACCTAATTCCCTTCATGAGAGTGAAAGTACTATATCTCTCTCTACAATTTCAACTAATAATTTCCTTCTTCTTTCACATTAAAGCATCTCTGATCACTTTCAATATCTGTGCCTTTCATTTGATGTGTTTTTCACTTCTGCAAGTTTCATTTGGTAAATTGAAAGTTAGGTTATGGTTAATGGTATATGAAAGTGGGGGAAGCAAATTAAAAATGGAAGGAAAAAAAATGAAAACTATATAGAAAGAATTTGAAAGGCAATGATATCAATGCTCAAGAGTATGTATGTATGTATGTATGTATATGTGATCTTCCCACAAGCAGGAACTCGCAAAAGAAGCCATGGAGGCTTGTAGACTCGCAAGCTGACCGAAGCCAATCTCTCGGCACACATCCATTTAACGTCCATGTCAGGAAGTTGTTAGTGAACAACACCCTTGCCAGACGACACACATTGCTGTCGGCGGGGAATCAGTGGCGTTAACCACTAGGCTATATACTTATTATACAGTATAATAATGCATTTTATTTAACCTTTCTAATGTGGTATACAGTATATGTACCTTACTAACAGAATACTTCAACAGAGATATATTGATGTTATACAATGAGTAGTAAAACAAGTGAGAGCCTTTAACAACAAGTAGAGTAAGAGCTTTCATAATGTTGTAAGTTCTCTCCTCTTTGGGGATATTTTTCAGCTACTGTTTCAAACAATTAAAAATAGCTCTCAATTCAGTTGTTCCATAAAATAAATACTTTAGGTTGTTAAGTATAAAGAACATTAACAATTTATTTTCATTCCACATGAATTTTCATTACAAACCTGAGTAAGCTAAAATTCACATTAAACTCAGTTGAGCAGTAACAATCTGTTACCACTTTCATTGCACATATGCTGTGTCTGTATGGTTCTAACTGAACTACACATTTCCTATGTGTTTGGCTGGACTCTCCTGAAAACCTATTGTCAAGGTTTTCTGATATCAATGGATTCAGTAGTGACCCTCTCAAGAAGCTAACACTGAATTATTCTTTCTGGTATGACTATCGATGAAGGCATTTGAAAATGTAACTCCAGGGAGCCCTCCCCCCACGCCCTCCCCTAACATCCACTGACCCATCCAAAGGGAAGTACACAGGTAATAAATAAGAATGTAAATTCTTATACTGATGGACATGTAAGCCTTCCTGTATGAGCCTATTATAACCTCAATCTCATGTGTTCATTTTGATATTGTCAGACTTATTCCGTCTTCCAGGAAACCACAACAAGCCCCTTAATCTGTCTTGTAAGAGCCACCGACCATCCATAGATACGCAGCTATTGCAATAAACGACAGAAAGATTTTTGTTGAACACCCTCAGATAACACAGCAAAGTTAGTCGTGCTATTGAAGTTCATAGTCAGTGTGGCCTAAAGTTGTAACCTGAGGGCAGCAAGTATAAGCAATAACATGTATCAGTATTTGAATGTGTGTCCTACAATGAGCTTCTCACTAGGCATTATTTATCACGAATGATTCAATCGTGTGTGTTGATTTGAAGACCTGTTTGTATCTTTTGTTTTTTCAGATGCAAATGGGTAATTTTAACCAAACTGTTGGACGGGTAATCATCCTTCCCCGTGTATCTAATCCAGCGATTTTAATCGCCGTGATTCTGGCCATCCTAGTCGCTTTCATCTTACTCCTGTTAGTGATTTGTTTGATTCGTAAAAGGAAAGCTAAAACTGGAAGTTACACCGAGACAGCGATAGACGACAATCCAGTCGAAAACGTAGTCATATTCAGAAACGGACCAAGTGACGAAGACACTGCTACCATAGCAACGGCCCCGCCAGTTCCAAACAGTAAGTAAGATCTGTGACATCAGTCTATGGTGTCCTTCACATGCTTGAATGCTAAACTAGGCAGTTCTTTTTGTTTCATTTCCTACAATTTATTAATAACAACTCGCTTCTCACACGCTTCAGTGAAGTTACTATGGATATTCAGTGTTCTGTACAAACGCTATGAAATATTCCTATATGCCCCAAACCTCTGCAATTGGCTGGTAATTAGCATTGCCAGATGATCAGACAAGCTGGACCAGGTATGTTTCCTATTTATGTGGAGTACACCTCGGCCAGGTGTCCATGTATATAATAACAGACGCTCCTGCAGGGTCTCTCATCTCTTGTTTAATACGTAAATGCATTAATATGTAAATAATTAAATGGACAAATACATAAATATGTAAATGTGACAAGTAGACAGTATTATCATGAATATTTAAATAATTAAATGGGCAAATAACAAAAATATGTAAATTTGACAAGTATTATTATTGTGCTACGTCGAAGTCGCTGAGAGAGAGAAGATACTTAACAGAGGCAACCAACTGCTTTTAAATGAGGTTTTCGAATTGGATAAACAAGCACCGAGATTGCCTGTATCGTCAAGACGATGTATAATATACACGAATAGCTTAGAAGTATAGGTAGTAACAGTCCCACATCTTTTTACTTGTTATCTACACTGTTTAACATTCTTTATGTCTAAAAATCAGGTAATTGCTGCTCATTGGATCTTGCAGTTAAATTCTCTGGAAACTTTGGAGAAGAAACAGTTGGAATTAAAGCCTCATTTTGTTTTGTAGTTGCCACAATATACTGGTACCATACGTAATGTTTATTCTGTATTGGATTGAAAAAAAAAAATTATAAACCTGTAGAATTCTTAGTTGAAATGCAGGGGTGCCCAATCATGTGTGAATATTACGTAGGTTGGTGAAAGTCACATGAAAGACGGCCATGCTAAAGCAGCAGCTGTAAGGCTTGTTTGAGCTGTTGAATGGAGTAAATGCTGTATCAACTATATACAATCTTCCATACAAGCAGGCACCCATTGTCCCTATGCATTCACTGGATATTAAACAAACTTGTGCATATATGCATTCAACAGCCACAGTAAGTCAGTAAACCATCTAGGTCTTTGCCAATTCAGGTGTGGGTAAAAAAAGAGAGAACTTTGAATTTGTAGAAAACATGAAATATTAATAAAGCTGATGTTTGGTGTGGTTTAATTGGCTACCTGATTTAACCATCCTTGGTTTTCTGATTGCTTAACTTGCTGCTTTTGAGATCTAGAAACAATTTTGGGGTTTGAAAACTAACAAATCTCTAAAAAGCAGTGAAAAGAAATTGAATGTTGAGTAGCAATATTATACATGTCACTCTGTAGTCAGGATTGCCTCAACATTTGCATTGTGTATCAATGGTCAAGACAGGATGTGATATAGACTAAAAGAACACAGGATGGAGTTCTCTGACTGGTAGTCTGTATCATTGCAACACTATTGGCAGATGACTGTACCTAAAAATACAATTAAGGAAGTCAATTGCAAAGAAAATAAACATGTTTTATAATGCAAGTTAACATGGTATGATAAAAAACATGTGCAAGTGGTCACATAAAGGCATTTACTTTGTACAATTTAAAATCGCTTATTTATCCATACATCAATGATAAATACAATTACATCAACACTTATATTTAATTTTAATATTAATATATATATAACAAGTTTTGTATTTTGAGCCTTCAGTGATAAACGTTTGTTTAATGATAGTCACAATCGAAGACTTTGCATTACATCAGTCATATAACGTGAGTTCATGAAACGGATAGATTTATGGTTTAAGCTGAATGTCAAGAAGTGAATAAACAGAATAACACAATTAGAGGTATGACAAAATGAGGGATTTTCAGGTTAATATCAGCATTGAATTCACAAAAAAACAAAACAAGAATAGTTTAATATATATCACACAGTAAAAGATATCAAGTTGATGCAAACAGTGAATGTCCAATGTAAGTTATGTTAGATATCACACAATTTGAGACATCAAGCTAATTAGCAACATTGAATTCACACATTTAAGGTATCGGACTATAGGAGGTATTATTCAAAGAGGGAGTGCTTTGAAATTAGGCACTGGTAGATATCAGGTTAATATCATCTGCTCTGTCAATGTGCGCTGTTCCGTCTTTATAACTTCCATTCTTCTCCTTGCTTATCAAGTTGGAATATATGTGAATAGTAGGCATGGATGGTGTTTCATTTCAGGTGTACCTTTAAATTTGTTCCTTTTTTTCCTTATAAATCTAGTGTCTAATACACCGGTGAGTAATACTCAGATGTTTGCCGCTGTCATTCCTTGTCTACCCTTTGCATTTCTCTGTATATTTACTTCATTCTCCTGCTTACCTTTCTCCATAACGTGCACACTCTGACCTACCTAGCATATAAATCAATTGGCCTTTTTTTCAAATTGACATATTTCAAAATGTAGTGAATCATGTGGAACTCAATTTATGCAGTGATCCCAGTCACTTCTCTGTTTCTTGATTGAAAGCTTGGCGTAATGTTGACCTGTATACCTAAAGACTTTGCATATGAATATTGCCGTACTGTAAGTCTTCGACTTGTGATAAGCAATGCAAAATTCTTAGTACTTACATAATAACATGTTTTAACACACTTTTACCATCTGTTATGACTTGCAATTCCTTGCTTAATATTTTTATTCTTGGTAAAAATGTGACTGTATTAACAACATTCCCAAATTCCATATCACCTGCAGTACAATTAAACATAATTTGTTGATCCCTTGTTAATCCCTTGTAATCCTGTATACAGTGTAGAATTCGTGCATTGCTGCACAAACCTTCCCTTCCTCTCCCTTCCCAACCCATTTTGCTCATTTGATGTGTGTTCCAATCTAAGAGTTACGTAACGTCATACTATTTGAGAATTCATGGATAGATAGTGAATCAGTAGTGTGTTAAAAATGCTACAGCAATCTTATCTTGTCATTGATGCCGTACATATCTTAGACATCATTTAGTCAAGATGAAGATACCATTAGGATGATACCATCAAGATACCATCATAGATACCATCATCAAGATACCATCATCAAGATGAAGATACCATCAGCAATTTCCTAGCTCGTCATCTCCTCTGCTTACATTAAATGTCTATCTCTTCCTTCCTTTGACTAATGTGTTCCTTTGTATTTGTCACACTGTAGTGTTCTCATTAATGTTCCTTGAAGGTTTTATGAGTGCACTCCACCCTAATAATGTTTATGCTGTATCATCATCATCATTGTAGATTCTTTCTTAAGTTGAAGTTAATCAAAGACACCAAAACTGATTAGGAAATTATAAACAAACTTTGAAAGATTTAAAGTAAGATTTGATCTCCTTCTTATACAACCTGTGCTCGAGCAAGTAAGCTATTGATCGCTTAGTTAGGGCTGCATGATCCTTATTCAACAAGTCAAGTTTGATATTCCTGCTGGTAATTTTCATTTATAAGAATCTCTAATTAAAAAAAGTTGTTTGAAGTGCAATATGATTAAAACATAAACATGCTATTTACAGGAATGTTTGATCGGAATTAGAGACATTATCCTTGGTTGATTTATATAGCTATATTAGAGGTTGCTAATAAAACCACTTGATGAGCTCCAAGCATACAAAGTTAGGTGTAGAACATGCTCTTCAATTCCCCACACCCCCCTTAACAAAAATAGTTAATCATGTTTACTACAAAGGATACGCAGCATATCTTTCATTGTCCAATATATAACTATATTCTCTGGTCATATCTGCCCCCACTAAAAAAATAGAATTTATCCCCTGTCCTAATGGCTTAAAAAAAACATCAATTTGTTATGAAACAGAAAAGACAGATCTCACTAAGGGCAGAGTTCTATTTTGCCTTCTTTGGATGCAAATCACTTCTAATTAATACTCAATAATGTTGGTTCTATCAAGGCCTGTGGATTGATTTGTCAGAGCTTAATTACTCAAATGTGTTAATTGGCATAAAGCATATGTCATGGGCTTGTCACTGAAGTTATTCATTTTTGGGGGCTATCAATATCATTTATGCATTTTTTCCTCTTCTCTTCACACGCAGCATATCTTCAACATCCAAGCCATCAAGATTCTCCGGATATAGTTATAGGGGGCGCTGCTGCAGCCGAAACTCAACCACTCCTGGAAAGGATTCCCAAAGATATTGCGATGCAGATAAGCGATGTTCTTGTCCAAGAGGATAATCTCACATTAGGAGATGTGCTTGGTAGAGGTGTGTATGGCATGTACAGTGTACTGGCTAGGAGATGTGCTTGGTAGAGGTGTGTATGGCATGTACAGTGTACTGGCTAGGAGATGTGCTTGGTAGAGGTGTGTATGGCATGTACAGTGTACTGGCTATGTCATTAGGAGATGTGCTTGGTAGAGGTATGTATGGCATGTACATTGTACTGGCTATGTCATTAGGAGATGTGCTTGGTAGAGGTATGTATGGCATGTACATTGTACTGGCTATGTCATTAGGAGATGTGCTTGGTAGAGGTATGTATGGCATGTACAGTGTACTGGCTATGTCATTAGGAGATGTGCTTGGTAGAGGTATGTATGGCATGTACAGTGTACTGGCTATGTTACTGTTTTGATATGGAATGTCAGTGTTCAGATGGTATTTTCTGTGCTGCAATATTTTGTTGACTATTGGTAAATGTTTTGTTTCCTTCTTTCATACTTAACTTTCAAGATTGCAGTATGATTAGATCAATTTGTCATCCAAGTTCCAAAAGATCAAGAAAAATCTTGACGATTTCTAAAAGTAATTTTTTTAGTGATCATAACTATTAAAAATAACTATTAAGAAAAAAAAAATCTGAAATTGTGTAGAATTTTTATTTACTCGTTTAGAGAGATGTTCAATAGATGATGAAAAACCTAGAAGGCTTTGGTAGGTTGAACAGTCAGAATAATATTTTGGGCTAAAATTATACAAAATTTGCCAGAAAATCAGCAATCGGACCCCAACTCAAACAACTTCTTTAAACTGCATGTAAAGAAAAACGTGCTGAAAATGTCAGCACTTTAAAAAGTTCTCATTTTTCATTTTACTGATCAGAACTGTGTCACAGGTGACTGCCCGAATGTCGCAGGTGACTGCCCGAATGACAGTGAAAAACTAACACTTATGGACAAAGCATCCCTGCGTATCTGTTTTAGACCCTCCTTTACCCTCAGTATGTCAGCATTTTCAATATATTCTCTCTCTTTCAGGTCATTTTGGATGTGTATATGAAGGAAGATATTTCCAGGACGGTCGAGAGATGCATGTAGCCGTGAAGTCTCTTCTCCGAGGAGCTACGAGTGACATCTCTTCCTTCCTCATGGAAGGTATCATGATGAAGGACTTCGACCATCCCAACGTCCTGGCTCTCATCGGTGTCTGCATCACCAGGGAGAATCAGCCGTTAGTGATCCTACCCTTCATGGCAAACGGAGATTTACTCAGCTACGTCAGAGATCCAAAAAATGTAAGACAAACAATACAATATCATAATTAGAGTTTAGTTTTTAAATATATAAGTAAAGAACAATATATAACTGACAGAAAATATTCTTTTCCATTTCTTTTAATATGTTAGCTTTAAACATTCTCTCCCCCCTCCACCAACTTATGATCTATTAATGAAGTCAAATATTAAAATGTATGCTTTTTCGGGATATTACTTACACTAAGCAAATAGGTCTGATTTTGTGGAAAACATGTTACTGCAACATTTTCCGCATCAGTTAAGGGTTAGGAAGTTCATCATAAAGATATGAATAACTAAACATCGTTGAAATTTTTCTCTTTGTCTTACTCTTATCTTTATTTATCTATCAGTTAAAAGATCATTAAACTTTCATTCAAACTGTTTGTATATTTGTTTTTTTTCTTCTATTCATAGGAGCTTACAATGAGAGAGTTACTTCACTTCTGTAGACAGATTGCTGAAGGCATGGCGTATTTAGCTAGTCTCAAGTTTGTACATCGAGATTTAGCGGCCAGAAACTGTATGTTGGACACTTCTTGTATGGCTAAAGTAGCAGATTTTGGTCTTTCTAGAGATATCTATGAAAAGGACTACTACAGCGGCAAAGACAAAACTATTAAATTACCCGTGAGATGGATGGCGCTGGAGTGTCTGGAACTGAATATCTACAACACCAAAACAGATGTGGTAGGTCAAAGGTCATAGTTTAAATAGTGCGGCAACCTCTGAGCTTGTAAGAGTGTTAAACCTTAGTACTCCTTATGCAACTGATTTATACAGTGCATTTCATTCGTTTACATGTACAACAGCGCAGGAGTTACTTTAGTGTTCACAAGTTTGCATAGCAGTTTTATTTGTAAATCAAGTACTATACTTCTGGGTACAAAAAAACTGCTATACATCTTTTCATTTGTGTAGCAATTAGGTCGTTTGTGCAGCAGTTTGTTATGCTGTACAGAACATTCAAAAGTGGTAACTTCAAATATGACAAGTAAAAAACGAGAGATTAAAAACAAATATCAAAAGATTTGAGAGATTACACATACGAGTTATTAGAATTCTGTTATTCTGTAACTTGCTGTATCTCTAGTCTAGTTCACTGTTTGATGTTAAATGATGGAAAGCTACCATGTAGATAGTTAAAGCTATATGGATAGAGAGTGAAATTCCTTCCCTGTCCTGAAATTGTGTTCATCAAAACAGGTATGTCAGAAGTAAGATCGCTTGTACTCAACTCTGTACTGGAGCATTCATGGCTTTGTATCCACACTTTAAGTCTGACAGAAGTGTACATAAGCTTTCATCACACCTGTACACTACCATCCTTCCTTTGGTTTTACAACATGTTTTATAGTCATACTTATTTGTGGTATCATATTTGTCCTTCTTTGTCTTCAAATCTGTTGGAATATTCTAAGTTCGAATTTATCACTTTCTATATATTGCCTCCCGCTGACATGTAGAGTTCGAAATTGTAAAAGAAATTCTGAGTTTAATCACATGATTTATTTGCTCGTTTTCAGTGGTCTTATGGTGTTGTGATGTGGGAGATTATTACCAGAGGTATGAGTCCCTACTCAACCATAGATAATTGGGACTTGACATTATATCTCCAGAGAGGGCGCCGTCTGTCACAGCCTGATCACTGTCCCGACCATGTGTGAGTGTAATTACATGTTAGCGTTAAAATTTAATACAGCATTAATGAGGCAGGCAAAACCATTTGCAAGGTAATTTATTACTGGACAACTACGTTCCAGTTGGAACTGTGCAAAGGCAAGGGTGCATGCTACACAACCTTGTACTGATAGTTTGTGAGCTGTGCAAAGGTCAGTGTACATGCTACACAACCTTGTACTGATAGTTTGTGAGCTGTGCAAAGGTCAGTGTACATGCTACACAACCTTGTGCTGATAGTTTGTGAGCTGTGCAAAGGTCAGTGCATGCTACACAACCTTGTACTGATAGTTTGTGAGCTGTGCAAAGGTCAGTGTGCCAGCTACACAACCTTGTACTGATACTTTGTGAGCTGTGCAAAGGTCAATGTGCCAGCTACACAACCTTGTACTGATAGTTTGTGAGCTGTGCAAAGGTCAATGTGCATGCTACACAACCTTGTACTGATAGTTTGTGAGCTGTGCAAAGGTCAGTGTGCATGCTACACAACCTTGTACTGATAGTTTGTGAGCTGTGCAAAGGTCAGTGTGCATGCTACACAACCTTGTACTGATAGTTTGTGAGCTGTGCAAAGGTCAGTGTGCCAGCTACACAACCTTGTACTGATAGTTTGTGAGCTGTGCAAAGGTCAGTGTGCCAGCTACACAACCTTGTACTGATAGTTTGTGAGCTGTGCAAAGGTCAATGTGCATGCTACACAACCTTGTACTGATAGTTTGTGAGCTGTGCAAAGGTCAGTGTGCATGCTACACATCCTTGTACGGATAGTTTGTGAGCTGTGCAAAGGTCAATGTGCATGCTACATAACCTTGTACTGATAGTTTGTGAGCTGTGCAAAGGTCAATGTGCATGCTACATAACCTTGTGCTGATAGTTTGTGAGCTGTGCAAAGGTCAGTGTGCATGCTACACAACCTTGTACTGATGGTTGGTGAACCAAAAACTGCATGCTCTTCCTAATGTGTTCCTAATCGATTGTTAACCCTTCATTGTTTTTCTACCAGGTTCCAGATTATGTTGAGTACTTGGTCAGCAAGTTCTGTTGACAGGCCATCATTTGCCATGCTGCTCCAACAGCTGAGAGACTTACTAGCGGAGAAGGCTGAGGGGCCAGATTCACCAGATGAAGAATTCGATCAATCATATATCAATGTACCTGGACTCTGAAAGGTAATTCCAATATTTATTTCTTGTGAACATTTCATGTTACTAATGGTAGACCACAGGGTCTTTACTTCGAATCTCAACCCTTCTCAATTGCCTCCCACATCCCCATTCCTCTACCACACTTTCCTAAAAACAAAGGTAATCTGTTTATCAATTTACATGGTAAATAAACAGGACAATGATGTATTCATCACTTTTTAAATATACAAGATCATATTTAGTGCATTGCTTTATTTAATTCTTTCACACAATATGATTTTGAGTGTACTGTCCCACATAAGCGCCTGAAAGCTTTGTTGTGCTTAGAGTGAGTCAGATTTGAAAGCCAAATATAGGTCACTTAGGTCAACATTTCAACAAGCATTTTTGCTGCCCTCTCAAAACATTTTCTATTTGCTGAGATATTCAATTGTCTAAATGTATTATTTCTTCATGTTTGAAAAAATAAGGAAGTCGAAGAAAAAGGATGGCGGGTCTGAACCGTCAGGAAAGTATTTTTTTCAAATGTTGAACAAGTTTCAAGATCCAAAACTTGTAGGCAACACCATTGGCCTTTAATGAGCATAAATACACAGCTGAGATTTCTTTTGTTTCATTGATCATCTGGCCAAATATGTATGATTTTTTGTCCTTTGTTGTTTTGTTCATTAATCAGTAAATATCTGTGTCTTCTTCTCAGAATGCAACAGAACTATATAAAAACCCAGTTCTTGGAAATTATAGATATTGTCCCACAATACACTTCACCAAAGCAGAGGTCAAAAGGTCAACCGAACTTGTTAACCGTTCAATACTTGGTTGCTTATAGCTTAGCAGTGTGGATGACATGCTTAGTTGCTGTCACAGGCTCAGTAACATTTGTCAACATTTTCTCTGATTTAACTGGGGAAGGTGTCAAGCCCTTTAGTATAACAAACTAAATTATATAATGGAATATTGTATTCGGTTACATACCTAAATTTATGCTACTTTATTTTATTTTGCTAATTTAAATATGTCACTGTTCACCTTTTTTTTCTTCCTTATTCCTCAACCATCTCAGCCCTTCTAATTTTACTTGAGCTTTGATAATTAGCTCCCATCATTCCCAAAATAATTAAGTTGCTTTTGTCTATATTTTTCAATTCAATTCATAAGACTTTATTTCAATCTCTCGCATTAAAGTATGCAATTATGACAATAGACGTGGGTAAATGTACAAGAGAACAAGAGATTGAGGAGTGCCAACAAGAAGCTCTGCAGAGCTTGTTTACGTTGACACCCCTTTACATATAAAATATAGAAAGAAAGCTTAAGTATACAGAGAAAACAGAACAATCTTTATCATATAAAATGTAACGATTGTTTCCTTCATTCCTTTATTACAGATCATGCGACATTCCAAAGGTTAAAGTGGAGAAAGTTCCCGCCCGTTTGTCATTCATTCTGTGCTTTCTTTGTTTTAGAGAGGTATGAACAAAGGCTTAAGGCTAACCATTCACATGCAGATCATCATAATGATATATATTATAAATAGTAAATACTGACACCTTGTATTGTCCTATAATGAACAATTAAGTTTACCAAACGTTCAGCAGCAAGAGCAGGTTTTTATGTCAATCCCTTGGTTTGCTTACGATAAACCTTGTCAGTGAGTTCCCCTGGAAACCAAAACCAGATGATTAATTTACATACAGAGCTTTGGTCGTGAAAGTTTATGGTTTGTATCAAATTTGAACTCTTACTTAAAGGACTTTTTTTCTCACAGGAAAGGCTGTAAGCCAGACATGTCTGTGTGAGTGTGTACCATGTAAATAATATGTGTACTGGTACAAGCATACAGTTACAAGTATATAGCTGTGGATAAGACAATATTTAGTGGTGGTAGTACTTTATAGCTTAGGTTTCCATGTGGAATAATTGCATACAGCTATTAACAGCTGTGTATTAGGGATTCTGATTTTCTGTTTAAGTTTCTAGCCCATATTAATTGAATAGAAACTTGAAAGTTTTCATGTATTTTCAAGTAATTTATGTTATTATCCTCAGTCATTTAAAGGTGCTTAGCCATAAAGCTCTCTGGCAAGAAGCATACTTTAATGGTGGTGATGCAAGTCTTTTTTGACCCCAGTTCGAAAATGAGTGACCAATATTTGACTTTATGACCTGTTTCGGTCAATGCAGATGATCTTTAAGTTGAATGATTACCTTTAATGATAGCAAAGCTCATACAATTAATTTAGATTTTAAGTTTGTTGAATTAATTTTTTTTCTTTAATATGTTAGTCATTAGTGATGTTTTAGTATAAAATTGGAATATTAAAATGTTACCATATTTCAGAGAGTTACAAATATGACTCACTAACCGCCATTTTTTAAATTCATAGCAAATATCAAAATTACTTGGAGTAAACTAAACGTGATCCTGTTTTTATTAGTTTGTATTTCTTTAGTTTACCTGAGTTGACTTTCTCTCTTAGCCAAACAGACAATTTATGAAGCAAGATTTGAAAATGTTATTGGTCCTTGCCAATGTATTTGAATTGATACTTTTCACACCTCAGTACTATATTGTTGATATGCCATTTCTTGTCAGTGTTCCAGTACTTACATTCTTATTACCATTGTCTGTGTATTACCACCAATAATACTCATCTATATCTATAATGAATATGATCAAATTATATGCAACAGGAGGATGGTTGTGAGGGGGAATCATTTACCCAAATTTTCATGCACTTTATTGCAATTGTATTTATTTTCATACTTTGCATATCTCTAAAAAAATCATGCTTTATTGTGCGGTATTTATAGAAATGTTTTATTGGGAACAGTTATACCTAAGAAGGAAATTACTTTTGTAAATGTTCATATGAAAAGATAAAGTCGACTTTGGTTAAACTTAAATTGCTTTATTCTGTTTGTGTACAATTGTTAAAATACAAGGCAGAGAAAGGAAGAGAGAGAGAGAGAGTTATAAATTAAATGTTATGATCTTTGACTGGAATGTTTACAGCTTTTACTGTTTATTCAACTTCACATGTTCTCAAATAATGTTCTGAATAAAATATCCCATATTAAATAGGGATGGGGGGCAGGGCAGGGGGGTGGGGGACTTCTTATTCAGGTGAAGTTTGGCACTGTATGGCCATTTCCAGATGTAACTTGATTTGTTTCTTTAAGGAGGGGTGGGAGAGGGGGGAGGGTGAGGGGAAGGAGATGCAGTGTCCATTCAACCTGCTCATTGCTGTAGATTATGTCAAATATTCACTCTTTCAAAGTGTATCTTTCCTTATATATGCCTGCATCCATTTTATTTTTGTTTTTATCATTTCGTTCTTCTTTTTCTTCTTCTTTTCTTTTTAAGTAATCTTCTGTTTTGGCTAGAGAAGCAGTTAAACACATTTGTGCAAGAAGTCTTAACATGGAATTATTATCATTTAGTGTTTAAGTATCATATTACCATTGCTTAATAGATTCATAGTGGGTAATCTGTTTCGGGGTTGAAGGAAACCTTTAAATAACCTCAATTGTTGTATCATAACCTTGATAACTTAACGGTTTTGGTTTGGTTGTCTTATGTTCAAAGGTTTTTTGTTTTTATGGGGGTGGGGGGGGGGTTAATCTGAGGCTTAATGTTTGAGGTATATAAACCTTATTCTTGGAGGTACCTTAGTGTTAATATTAGCTTTACTCACTCAGTACTTGATTCTTTATTGACACCACACATTCAATAAAGGTTAATAAGTATTATATATCACCTTTAGAGTACTAACACACAGTATCAGCCTCAACTTATTAATTGTGGATCAATAACTATATTATTGCTTACTGTACATTATTAATATGCATTTATCATTTTATTACATTATAAATAAGCTTAATATCTCATACAAGAGATTTCATGTTTTTTTTTGGTAGTAACAACTCTATGATTATTCATAAAGGGAAAGTGGTATAGAGAGTTACACATATGTAAATTCATAAAAGATAAATAAAAACAAGCACTGTAATAAGTAATGAAGATTGTATTGAGATGACTGTATGTCAGTATAGGCAGGAGATACTTGATATGGCTACATATTTTCATCATGCTAATTTGAAGTCAAATTTGTGTTTATTTTTCCATTGTATATTCATGTGAGAGAATTTTGTTTTGTACTACCCATTTTGAAAGGCCTCCAATATATGACGAAATCAAAATTTGACTCAACATCAATTTTTTTTCTTCACAAATGTTGTAAATTTGTATAAAGTGTATGCATGCTTCATTGCATATACCAGTTTCTGTACCTTAGTTAGACATAAAGTTTCAGGTTATATATCTGTGGGAAACTGTAATTCCATGAACAAAATAATGCATTTCCTACCATTTATCCTCAACATCAAACATTTCTTTTTATTTGCAAGCAAATATGAGGATCATTTGGGGCTTTTTTTGGCCTCTACTAGTTTAGTGTTGTATAGATATATTTGTAAGCAGGGATATAATATGGAAAGTGTGATTAAATGCCAGGAATAGCAAACAATTTCTCCGCAGTAAAACCAGCAATAGAACATTAATAGCATAATTTGTTATGAATGTTTATAAATCAAACTTCATCTTTGTTGTAGAGGAGGCTTAACAGCAAGCTGACAAGGACTACATTTAAAGGTTGTGTACATAAGCAGGCTATATTGAAACAAAGATTAGATCAACTTTATTAAACCACAAGGGTAATTGCATGCTCGTAGAAAACAGGATATGAGATACAAACATAAATGTATGTAAACCTAAAATGTACAGTATCAAACAATTGTAAAAATATGAAAACATAAGACATTTTAAACAGGATATGAGACACAAACATTAAAGTATGAAAACCTAAAACGTACAGTATTAAACAATTGTAAGAATATGAAAACATAAGACATTATAAAACATGCAGTAACACTACACAATATACAGCGCTCAGGACAATGGCAAGAGAGTACAGTCAGAACAAGAAACAGCCACACGAGATTAACGTTGAAAGTCTTCATTATAAAGTTTGATGCATTGTGGAATGAATGAGGAAGAATGTCGATTCGTATGAGACGGTGGTAGCCGCATCCTTCCACCGTTTCTAGGAATAACCGCTCTGTCGAAAAATTGATGGAGTGGGTGGCTATCATCGCTCATGGTTCTTTCTGTTTTCACTCTCAGTAGTTGGTGACATGTAGTAGGCAAAGTTAGCAACTAAAACTTTTCTTATCTTCTTATACGCAAACCTGGTGTCATTCATCAAATCATACATTTTCTGCAGGCTGCGCTACCGTGAGCTTTCCATTGCGTTGCATATCACTGTAACCGGAGTTGGCCCGAAAGTTTAGTCCGCTCTAAGTTTCGTATCTAATGTGATGGAATAGCGCCACGAAACCGGTTGACCGTCTGGCACAAGATGGCGACTTACATTTGCAACCTACGAAATAAGATTATGAGAGGAGATTTTCTTACAGTTGCCCTGTTCCTGTCCTTCTTCTTTCAACATACTGCTGCAGATGATACTCGAAATGATGTTCATAATTTCCGGCAAAGTGACTTTCTGGATAAATTGGAAAGGGACTCAGAAAGATTTTTGAATGCAGCGAACCCACAACACGGAAGTTCTGGGACTCCTGGGAGAGTTCGTCGTGCAACCGACGATAAAAATTGCCAGGTTATTCAAGAAAGTAAATTGAAGAAAGGTGTACATACCGTAAGCAGACACTGTATATTATAATTATATCTTACATTACGATATTTAAATTGGCTAAGTAGCCAATATTAACAGCTAACCAAACATTTGACCTAGGCCTATGCCTAACGCTATAGGCTACTGATACCATACTACGCAGTACGAGTATCAATGTTATGAGAACGTAGCACTAAGTCAGACCTATGTTACATGAACTTAGTTGCGATATACCACATAAGTTATACGGTAGAGTTTTGTTGATAGGAACAAAAGCTTTAGGGCTGTTATGCCAGGGAACCTCTTGTAAGGTAAGTTAGATAGGCCTACTTGATAGTTCATGTTTCTGTTATGGAAGTGGGGATGGGGGTAGGCTAGGGGGAGTTGCTTTCCACCACCTTTATTTTGTCACCATTACTTTTCTTAAAAGCATGCATTTTGATACAAGTAAGAACATAAACACATGATAGGCCTAAGTCTTTTTTTAAGTGATTGTCCATCAATGAAACGTCATATTTTTGTTGCCAAAGATAAGCAAAGATTAAATGGGCTACTATTGGGGTGTTACTAAAACGAATGACAATTGCGTTGCACAAAGCGAATGACAATATGTTGTACACACTAAAAAAATGCGTTGACTAAAACGAATGACAATAATGACAGCACAGACATTTGCTTCAACCGGATATCACAGTTCAGACATCGTGGGTATCTAGATCTAGTAAAGTACGGACAAGATAAAAACGCACCTTATAGTAAGCGAAATTGTAAGTCTGATATTAAAAAGTAAATTTAACGTCATTTTTCCGATATTAATTGTTAGAAACTAACAATACTATAATCTTGAAACGGCTTCAGTTATCTTTCTATATAAATCTATACAGAGGTAAAAAGCACAGCACTCAAGCGCATTCTCACACAAAATCTTTCCCTGTGGTTTCTATCCGTAAATTACACCAAAACCCTACAACCACGTAACATGCGATTTTCCTCCACATTTACTCCACTCCGTTAATCATTCTATCTCCACTCAACACTGTCCTTCGTTGTCATTCGTTGTCATTCGCTGTCATTCGCTGTCATTCGCTGTCATTCGCTGTCATTCGCAAATGATAATTTACCCTGTACAAAGTCAATTGTCATTCGGTCATTCGCTGTCATTCGTTTTAGTTTGTCCCCTACTATTGTAAGCCTGTACAGTCACTGGTGTGTTAGTCACTTCTTTTTTTTTCTTAGCCAGTGGCTAATATTGCTAAGTGATGGGAGCTATTCATCCAATCATTGGTGTAAAAAGACGGTTAAATAAGCATTCCACTAGTTCTTCTTTTACAAGATAGCAGTTAAGAAAGCACTGCACTGTGCTTATTTCCCCGATCGTCGGTTCAATAAGGATGGCACTCGTACTTATTAACTGATGATCAGGCAAACAAGAGATACTGTACACTGGTGCTTATTTTATACAATGCCTGGTTAAGTAAGGACTACTCATAAATTAAAATCTACATAAATATATCTGATTTAAATCAAATAAATCTAAATTGCTTCTTTTTGGTTGTTTGCATAAGTTCTCAAATGATATAAAGAAATCATCAAACCTGAGGGAATAAAAACTCCATACCTCACAAATGTTTACAGCTTTGGAGAAAGGTACTTATTTGCATCATTTTTGATCTTCATGGCAGAAACTAACTGTGGTAGAAACTAACAGTGACTGGGTGAGGGTGAAGGGTCTCTGAAACATCACCATAATGAAATAAACCTATCATCTAACTAAGCCCTTCTTTTACCTTAGAACATGAACACACCCCAAATGTCAGAAGGTGGCTTTTGGGTGACCAGTGGAAACTGTAGAATGCCACACAACCTTTGAACTACCCAGAGGTTTCAAAAACATTGGCCTTGCACTCAATTGTAACAATAGTACTAAATTCCCCATATTTCCTATTTCAGAGGGTTTTTGCATCTGGCTATATCATTTGTCAGTACTACTGGGTTTATATGAGTGCTCAATAGTGTGTCCTTGGGTGCCATACTTGCTGCTACAATTGTTTGATAGGAGATACGAGGGACAGATTACTTTTATCTTGCTAAATGCAGACTTCTTGAGCAGTACTTATTGTGTGGCTGTGGAGGCTAACAAAGGGGGATGATCTAAGGGACTTGGTGGTATGAAACTTATAAGAAAGCTGTGCTACTCATTAGAACCCCTCATCATGTGAAAAATACTATCTCTGTAGACTCTGTTACACGTAAATGGTTGGAAGACTTTTTTAAAGTCAAAAAACATTCTTGGTGGCTTATTATTTTTTATTATTATTATGATTACTATTATTTTAATGAGCAGGTGCTTATCAGGCAATGTCAGAAAATGAACCACTTCTCATATTGTTTTCTTATATTTCTGTTTCCACCATTGTAGTATGCATTCAATGACTCTAATGCGAATCTAGCATTGGTGTGGACAGGGGAACACGGTCAGGTAAGCTATCTCACAGTCTAGCATTTTCCATAACAAGCTTTTTTTTTACTTTTTTTTTTATGGTGAGGTACCTGTACATTTTGGTGTTCGTTTGAGGATGTAAACTATATTCTCTTCCACCAACAATTGCATTACTTAAACTGGAATCTTATTTTTTTAATCATAATAGTTTTTTGTTGTTGTTATTTTTGCAAGTTTTTGTTTCTGGCCTTCTTCTGCCATGTATGGGAATCCTAGGACAATTTAATATTTGTAAAGGAGGGCTATAGGCAGCATTGAGTTCACTTTCCATGCACCTTATTATGCGTGTTGATTTAAGTCTCGCAGAAAATATTCAGAAAGTCAGAGCTGCTTATCGCCAGGAGTCATAACCTCTTCCTTAACCTTGAATTGTTTCATCTGATATATTTATGTGTGTGTGTGTGTGTGTGTACATATGACAACAACTTTAAATGTTGATACACAAATAACTGCAGGAGGCGAATATGTTTATTTTTTAATTTCTTCCTTTTCTTGGCATTTCAGAGCTTGCTGGCTTTAACCACCATGGAGTACTTCTTCTTTTCTGCTGAATCCCATGTTTGGGTCAGGTAAGCAGATCAAGGAAAGAATGTAGCTGGCATAACAGTAACATACTATTCACGAAAATGCAAAGATTGTAGCAGGTTTGGCACACAATACACCTTCAGTATCTTCAGCTCTTTAAAAGTCATCAGTACTGGCCCCAAATTTACCACCGTAAATATATCTCTGGAAAGTATCAAACATACTTTCTCCGAAGTTTCTATGTTTCCTATTATTTCCAGACATCGGGAGCTTAACATTAGACGTGGTGAAATGTCTCAATGAGAATAAATTCTTTGACAGTCGCAGTGAAATGCTTGTTGAAGTTGGATCATGGGTGACCATTATTTGACTTGACTAGCAAATTCCCTGTATTAATCTCTGACATTCAATAAACACAAAAATCTCACACTGGGTAACTTTTTTCCACCACCCCCCCCCAGTCAAGTTTCGCTGTATTAATCTCTGACATTCAATGTGCACAAAAATCTCACACTGGGTATGTTTTTTTTCCACCCCCCCCCCCTCAGTTTCCAAATTCATATTCTATCAAAATTGATAAGTGTATGCAAAGATAAAAGCTGACAGCTATTTATAGTGGTTATTAAAGTTGTACAAGTAATCTGTACAGACCAGAAGCAGCCATATCTGTGTATTTTAAGTTTTCATTGTGCTCTGGTTGCAAAATGAGTGTGCCCTCCATCAAGTGCACAGCTCAGAGGTATTACATTGCTTTTCTAGCATATTTTGACATTGCTTTTCTAGCATATTTGGATGACCATTAAGATGAAAGAAATTCATAGAACCACAAACCTGTTAGCTCTGCAGGAATCTATATTTGGATGGTTTGTTCATTGTATGCTGAACATTTCAAGTAGCTAGTTAAACATTCTGCATTTGTAGTTGTCAGTGCTCATCATCTTTATCTGATCATGCAATCTAGGCGGCATTTTGCAAAGCAAAACTTCTCTGTAAAGTGATATGCAAGCGAGTGCTACAAAAAAATGCAAAGATGTAGAGAGCGGCATATGAAGACAAATGCTGAGCCTTATTCTGTATTTTTGTGATAAATCTGTTCAAAATGAAAACAGCAAAGTAAATTCCTGTGAACTTTTGCCCGGTTTCAAATAAATAAAGGTAACAATATATCAATAATCACTTTTTAATTCTTTATTTGCTAACTCTCCCTGAGCTCCATTTTTGTGCCATATTATTATGATTATTATTATTATGATTATTGTGTTGCTGACATTATCCTTCACAGCCATGACTTTGGCAGGACATTTAAAAATGTTGATAAAAATCTCAACGGAGCCATCATAAAAGAACAACATGGATTATTGCGACACAGATCAAAGTATGAGAAGGTGAGTTATGCCTACCTCCTCCCCCCCTCCCCCTCCATTTTGTATTATCCAGTATGAGAACAGGAGAGGGGGAAGGGAAGGGGAAGGGAAGGGGAAGAATGTTAAAGAATCATTAGCCTGAGCATGAAAGTTTTAGTCTTGAGCGTTTTGAAGTAAAGAGAAAGTTTCTCTGGTAAATTTAATACAGTGAACAACACAAACTTATTATTATTTGTTTGATTTTTTGCCAGAGGCAAAAGGAATGTATGCGATGGTGATGGCGTGTGTATGTGACACTTGCCTGTAAACATGGTAACTCAAAGAGTAAATGGTGGATTGACTTTATGCTTGGTATGTGGATCCGTCTTTTTGAGTACAAGAAGTCTGTTGTTTTCGGTGAAGTTCAATGGTCATTTGGAGTCAACAGAGGTCCAAAGTCTGAAAATTTTGATCTGCTTCAGTGTTCATGTATACTCTTGCTTTAAACTTCCTTATCAGTTTTCACTCTCTGAGCTTCACTGGGTCAACAGGTTATCTCAAATGGGCACAAACTGGCTAAAGGGGTTCAAAAAGGATATCTCAAATGGTGGAAAAATTGGCCAATGTCTCAAAAATATTTCACAGTGTATAAACAAAGTCATTTACCTCTCAACAACTATTAAAGGGATTTTCTAGCTCAAAATTGGTAAAATGTGTCTATATTTCACATAGGAAGGTCTCTTCTTTCTGGATATTGAAACATTTTTATTTTAAATTCTATACTGTAAAATCCTGAATAATATGGTTGATGCCCACAAGGCATTGCTATTTGTATAAAATTGTTTGGCAAGGAATCACAAAGCTAGCTGGCTTTCTGGTTGTTATTATTATTATTATTATTATATGACTCTAGTAGGTCAAGAACAATATCAGAGTTTCCTTACATTGTTTATTACATTAACTATTGTGAAGGTTGAGAGGAGAGGCAATGGCCCTATGGAGGGATAGTTGGGTATACTTAACCATGAATTCCATCCAACTGCAACCCCCCCCCCCACCATACCCTCCCCCCACCCACCCACCCACCCACCGTACCCATCAGCCTTGGTTATTGGTTACTGCTGCATCTATTACTTTTGTAGGTCATACTGGTGGCTTATCCTGAAACAGAGGACCCATATAAAACCAAGCTCTACATAACAGAAGATGGAGGCCGCAGCTTTGAAGAGGTTGACATCCCCTTCAGCCCAGATGGACAAATCGTTCCAAGTGAAGGGAATGATGATTGGATCCTTGCTCATTCCGTCAATCAAGATGTAAGAGCCATACTAAAGCTATTAGTACTCTGGTTTTTGTTTGGTTAATTGAATTGGTTGGGGTGAAAGGTCAAATGTAAAAGCAGTTCTCTTTGTCAGTGGTTATTTTGATATCATTGTTAATTTACAATCTCACTGAGAAAATGAGCCTCTGGATCCCGTTGGTGCTCAGGTTGTGCTAGTATTCTCTGCGTGCTCTCAAGATATTTGGACTGGCTTGGAATCACCTTTGGCAACAGATTGGGCTCACCTGTAAAAAAGAATATCCAGAGGAAAATATATGTTTGACAAATGAAAGAAGAAGATAAACTGAAGCATCCTGGTGAAATTAGCCTGCCATTCCTATGTTTACCTATGAAATCTAGTCTGTACCGCAAGTGAACTTGAAGCAAACAGGCGGGTATGATGATGTCAAAGATTCACACTGACAGATTTGTTCTATGTTCTATTTTAAAATCTCCATCCCATTTTATTCAAACTTTGGATGCATTAACAACATATAGATACAGTACAGCCACTGGGTTATTGGTAACTTCACATCCCTTATGAAAGCAATGTTAGAAACATTTCCAATATCATATTGAAACAGTAATGTGAAAAACTCAAGAAAACAAAACAATTTGCTGTCAGTGTACATCTGTGACATCACACCCAATTCACTTTCAGTGTACATCTGTGACATCACACCCAATTCACCCTCAGTGTTCATCTGTGACATCACACCCAATTCACTGTTAGTGTACATCTGTGACATCACACCCAATTCGCTGTCACTACATCTGTGATATCACACCCAGTTCACTGTTAGTGTACATCTGTGACATCATACCCAATTCACTGTCAGTTGGCATCTGTGTCTTCACACCCAATTCACTGTCACTGTACATCTGTGATATCACACCCAATTCGTTGTCACTGTACATCTGTGACATTACACTTATTTTGGTACAAAACATTTCAAGATGACTAATCTTGAAGATGATACGTAGGAATTGAATTCAAATTACGTAAGTGCTAGAATATATTTGTCTTCCATTGGTCAAAAATAATTGTTTTCTCTAGACTTTCCTTTGAAATTGATTAGTTCTGTCAATGTGTGTGATATTGTAAAGGCAATATGGAAACAGTTTCACTTGAAATGCACAATCACTAACACCCTGCTGCACTATCTTTCCATCTTATTTCAGAAGAGAAAAATTATACATATCACCACTAGCTAGTTCCACAAAATACGAAAAGCTGCACTCTTTGACTGCAGATCATAACGATACCACAAGTTGATGACTCATGGTTTTCATATTTTCATTTGTAATCATTTGAAAAAGAGATCTTTTGAAACATGTTTATGAATGTTTAAGTCACACTTTCACACAATCATGTGACTTCAATTCAGAGATTTTAAGCATTGTAGGTATCACACATTACGACCGATGTCACAGCTCCATCCGTTTAAATCATGGAGAGCCCCATTGTAAAGGGAACATTTGTTTATACAAATAGACAATATTAATAATATTACAAAAAAGTACAGAAAGTTGAGTGAAACCAAGCACTTAAGTTGTCATCTAGTTAACTTTTTTAATTGCTTGGATTTTGAAAATAGTAACTAAATGCCTACTTTAAAAAATGTTTTTAGTCATTCATCCCTCTTCCTTAAACTCTTCTCTCTCTTTTCAATAGTATAAACTCTGGTTTTCCGAAGATTTTGGTAAACACTGGCGTAGCGTGAAGGACAATGTTATAGAATATACTTGGGGAACCAAGCAACAGAAAACAGAAAATTTCATATTATTGTCCATGATGGATGCCAAGAAACGATTAGATCACCCATACCAGGGTAAGTTTGCTGAGAAATAACAGAATTTTTGTGTGTGTGATGACTGTTGAGTTCATTTATAGTATCGAAAATTATGTAGAGTATTAGGAATGGTTCTGCGGTTGTAACAATTGCAGTGCTTCTCAGGAAGTAAAGGAGTGCCTGTTGTTTTCTAAGGGGTGAGGGGGGGACAGTAGGGAGGTGGAAATGTGATATGGGGTGTAAGGATAATCCATTAAACTGTGTTCTTTGTTCTAGTAAAACTGAACAAGTTATATTGAGCCATGAAGTGGATAGGTGGACTGTGTTTGTGTAATAAATGTGCGTAAAAAAGTGGTCATGTCTTACAACCGTAATCCAGTTCCAACAAGATTCACTTGTGCAAATGCTACAAGAGCACCTATCAAGTTTTAAGGGTGCTTTGTTTATAGCCTCAAAAACCCCGATTCGTATATTCTTGTTATGAACTATCACATTGACATTTTAGCTTTATGGATAGAAATGTGATGTTAGGTTAACCAAGAAAACAAAAAATACTTTCATAATAGTTTCATAATCTGTAATAGCTATCATATTGAATGCCTAGTTTAATTTAAGTACTAGTATTTCTTCATTATAATCTCTGCATTTTCAGATGTGACTCTCACCCTATACAAGATGGACCCTGATGGCAATCATATTACAAGTAATGATCAGTTTTCTACTTATTGTTCATGCGTTTGATCTTGTAACTGTTTTAGGCTTGTTTATAAGTGCTAGGAGATTTATTGATATGATTTAACCCCTATTCACTTCTTTATTGGGAGGTATGCTGATCTAAACAGAAATTATGTTTATGCTGATATAGCAGAAAAGTAGATTTATAGATAAATTCATCTGCTCCTAATTGCTAGTGCTGTCCCATGGTTGTTCTATCAGAGTCAGTATTTTATTTTATTACTTATACTAGACCTTTAAGACCAAAAATAACTAGAAAACTGCATTCTTATTTAAAAAAGTTACCAAAATTGAGGCAAAATGCTGGTGTCAGTGAAGAATTATGTTCTGTAAAGAGTAGTAGGATAGAATGCATTAAGTAGATAGTCCTTAATGCATGTTAGTGTCGCTTTCCAGTGGCTCACCCGACGATTCATTTACCCCTGACCGTTATGAATTTACCTCCGCAGCTTTGAAAGAGAATATTTACAACTTTGGCAGTCAAGGAAAGTTCCTCTTTGTTGCCACAGATGAAGAGGGAGCAAAGACAAAGGTATCTTTGGTGACTTCTTCTTCTTCTTGTCAAAATCAGATGTTTGACAGCTCTCTTCTAAAGATCATTTCAAGATGGAAATAAGCTATAATTGAGTGTAAATTGTGGAAATATTGGAGGTTCTGTTGAGTTCCTTATGAGTTACGTGAGTAGGAAATGTATGTATAGGGATATTTAAGAAAGACCACACATTAGCTTGTACTTAAGCCGGTCTGACATGAGGTTCATGCAGGCATTCTTTTAGTTTGCTATTTCCAGGATTCAGTCTTGTTTATATATAAATATATATATATATAAATATCCGTTCTTTAACTAATCTTAATCATTTTAAAAGGGATTTGAAAACACATATTTTTTAAATATTTAATATGAACACTTTATACTTGTATTGTAATGTAAATATTTGCTTTTATGTTTTAATTATTCCTTTTTATTCTTTGTACTGCTATTTTTAGTTACCTGGGGCAATTTTTTGTATTGTTTGATATCTTTTAGGTATATATTTCTGTACAGCGCTTTGAGATTTTAAAGGAAAGCGCTTTATAAATAGCACATATTATTATTATTGTTTAAATTCTGTACTATCATTTTCATATCATTCTTCAGAACAAGATGAAAGTCTTGCACATATCCACTGATGGGGGCAATTCATGGAACCTGGCACAAATACCGGGTATCTATGGCGATATGGTAAGTTTAAGCTGCTATCTCGAAATGTTTACCCATGAGTACCCACCCTCACATACATGAAGATGCAAAAAACAATCAGAAATATAACCAAAAACAAAAGAGAATTTCTTTCATTGTGAGAAAAACTAGATCATTCAAGCTAATGAACTGTGTCTTTGTGGGAGTGTTGTGGCATGGAAATTAACCAAACCAATGCTGTAAAGAACTAATGAATGATTTACTATATGCATTGTACATGTAACAACGAGGTAAATGAATCTGGAGGATTCATGTCAATTGGGTGCGCGCGTACCATGTATGGAGGGTCATGTGATGTGTTCCAGGGTGGTACTATACTGATATTTCTCTGTAGCAGTTCGAGAACAGTGTTAGTGACTTCGTGAAAGATTGGTCGGTTCGGAAATGGGAACTAACGGCATAAGAAGATACTGGTACTTCAGGCCTACGAAATAGTGCTAATATGCTAACGTTCAACCTTATTCTCTTGAAGGAAGGCAGGCTTTCTACATAATCTTACTTATTAATACAGCTCTAGGGGCAAGCTTTGTCTACACGCTATAAGTGAATGTAGAAATGGGAAATGTGGGGAAATGTTTAGTTCAGTGCAACTACGGAATTCTCCATGGAACAGAGCCTAATGCTGCTTGACGGGAATATAGCTATCACGTTAGGCTACAGGCACGGTTATTGCTAGGTAACGGGTGTCGTCTGCTGCCCTAAGCACGCAAACACATTTACGTACTAGCTGGGTGAAATCATCATGCGTAATAGGGAGAGTAGTATATTAGTACCACCCTGGAACACATCACATGACCCTCCATACATGGTATGCGCGTACGCGCGTATTTACTGTGTGATAGTTTCTCCAGATTCATTTACCTCGTTGACATGTAATGTATGAGGGTGCATGTAGTTTATATGTTTAACTACTATAAGATTTGAATTCATTCCTTTCAGTTCTTTTCTGTATTGGATATGAGCGAAGGAATGATCTTTCTACATGTCGATGACTATGGCGGTAAGTAGTACTGTCTGTTACATATCACTATTTTAACATCATCAAAGTCATGTTGAAATTAACAAGGATGTAGGGTTCAGTATTTAAGACATATTTTTTAAAAGACCGGTCGTCCTTTCCAAGAAATGCACGGTTCTTTTGGATAGTTTTCAAAGCAGAATATAGCACAACCATCTTTCTTTGTCAATGGATTCAAATTCATAAGAAGGCATTGTTATTATGACAAAATATTGGTGGCCTTATCCCCCCTCCCAAAGTAGCTACTCCCCTGCTTCAGGATGGTGGCTGTATCCCTCCATGTAGCTACTCCCCTGATTCAGAATTATTTCAGTGGCCATATCCCCCTCTCACTTAGCTACTCCACTTCTTCAGGATGGTGGTTGTATCCCTCACGTAGCTATTCCCTGCTAATCCCTGCTTCAGGGATTATATCATTCACAGAAGATTCCATCCATGTAACTAGTGAAAGTAACACATATAGTACAAACCTGTAGCATGTAAGACTATATTCACACTATTCAGTGATATGAACTAGTTGTTAGGAGTTCCACACTGATCTGTATCATTCTATTCATCTACAGATACTGGCTCCGGCAAACTCTACACATCTGATGCAGATGGAATTATCTACTCTCTATCCTTGGATAAACATTTGGTATTATTCCTTTTTTTTTTTTTTTTTTCCAAATCTCTTTCACTGATTTTGTTGATGCATTTTAGTATTTGCTTGTCATTTAAAGCCATTGATTTGTGAAGCCACCATGCAAAATTTATGTAGAATATAATAAATACCATCTCTGGATGAATAGCAAAGTTGTTTTCCTGGTCTTTTGCTTATATGGTTCCTTTGAAGGATTTAGTTTGTCACATAGTGGTTCAGAAATTAAAAAGACATTTCTAAAACTAATCACACTTCTTCATATCCCATTATGAGATTAGTTCTTTATTTTGTACAGTTTCCTAATGGTGAATCGGTGACAGATTTTTATAAAGTCCAGAGCATGCGCGGAGTGTACATGGCCAGCCAGGAAGATCCTGACAATGGTGTCCATACCATGATAACGTTTGACCGAGGAGGGGAGTGGGATTACGTGGAAGCTCCCCAAGGAATGAATTGTCAGGATGGAGTAGAGGTGAGAATACGAACACAGGATTCCATAGTTATGGGTCTTGCATCCTCTGAAAGTGTTTTTGAAATGCATGTGTTAATTCTATCTTAGCTGATGCAACATTGTGATATCAAGAGAGGCTCAGAGGATCAATAAGATGCTACATGTAATGTTACAAGGAATACTTTAGAGGTATTTGTTGCCATCAAGAAATACAATATTTGTAAAATTCTATGTAGATTGGTTCACAGGTGTGTTGCTGTTAATAGATACGTAATATTTTGGAATGTGTCGCATAATAGAGGCTCAGTTATCTGTCAAAATTGTTAAATATGAAATACTTGTAGTGTTTCATTTAGAACGCTGAGATGTGTGTTGCTGACAGTCAAAGCAGAGTTTCTGAAATGTAACATGAAGCAGCTCAAGATGTGTGTATAAGTGTCAATAGACACAAATAATTTGTAATAACGATAATGAAATATTGTACGGAGATTATAAATGGTACCGAGTTTCATTAAATCAATAATTACCTGCAACGTTTACATGGAGAAGTGAAACTATTTTGTAACCGACATTCACATTCATTTTGTATATTTCTGATCTTCTTTTAGACCTGTAAGTTACAAATCCATAATAGATACAGCCAACAACGAGGTATTAAGGTTCCATCAATACCTCTTAGTATTCCTCAAGCTCCTGGTCTGATTCTTGCCCATGGTAAGTAATATGACATACATGTATTTGCCTGGAAAACCCATTCTTTTGTGTATTAGAGGGTTTCTAGCTAGATATAGTCCTGTTGTTGCTATGGTTGTGTTGTGCTACATGCAGCTGTAGATATAACTAGCTATATTCTATTTACTGGTGCTAGAGTAATGTTACATGGTGGGGGTTGAAATGATATGTAGCTAATTTTCATAACTGAATGCAACCAATATAACTAGTCAATATTTTGGATGAAGCAATTTTAAGTACATCCCATCTTGTTTGAATAAATGAGTTAATTTGTTGAAATTGATCTGTTAGGTAATGTTGCAGACGGTTTAACTGAAACAGAACCAGATGTGTTTGTGACCAGTGACGGGGGATACACATGGATGAAGGCTCGGGATGGACCTCATCAGTATGCCATCACAAACTTTGGAGGACTTTTGATAGCTATCCCAAAAACTGATGATACAACAGACACTGTTGTGTAAGTATTAATGATATAAACATTGCAGGGTATTGTAGCAACACTAGACTAAATGTAGGGTAGAATCATTAGAGATCACACTACACTCAATGTAGGATAGAATCATTAGAGATCACACTACACTCAATGTAGGATAGAATCATTAGAGATCACACTACACTCAATGTAGGATAGAATCATTAGAGATCACACTACACTCAATGTAGGATAGAATCATTAGAGATCACAGTACACTCAATGTAGGATAGAACCATTAGAGATCACACTACACTCAATGTAGGATAGAATCATTAGAGATCACACTACACTCAATGTAGGATAGAACCATTAGAGATCACACTACACTCAATGTAGGATAGAATCATTAGAGATCACACTACACTCAATGTAGGATAGAATCATTAGAGATCACACTACACTCAATGTAGGATAGAATCATTAGAGATCACAGTACACTCAATGTAGGATAGAACCATTAGAGATCACACTACACTCAATGTAGGATAGAATCATTAGAGATCACACTACACTCAATGTAGGATAGAACCATTAGAGATCACACTACACTCAATGTAGGATAGAATCATTAGAGATCACACTACACTCAATGTAGGATAGAACCATTAGAGATCACACTACACTCAATGTAGGATAGAATCATTAGAGATCACACTACACTCAATGTAAGATAGAATCATTAGAGATCACACTACACTCAATGTAGGATAGAATCATTAGAGATCACACTACACTCAATGTAGGATAGAATCATTAGAGATCACACTACACTCAATGTAGGATAGAATCATTAGAGATCACACTACACTCA
The DNA here is from genome assembly GCF_037975245.1 of Apostichopus japonicus. Lineage (NCBI taxonomy): Eukaryota > Metazoa > Echinodermata > Holothuroidea > Aspidochirotida > Stichopodidae > Apostichopus > Apostichopus japonicus. Next base: position 5,704,883 of record NC_092580.1, read on the forward strand.
ATGTAGGATAGAATCATTAGAGTTCACACTACACTCAATGTAGGATAGAATCATTAGAGATCACACTACACTCAATGTAAGATAGAATCATTAGAGATCACACTACACTCAATGTAGGATAGAATCATTAGAGATCACACTACACTCAATGTAGGATAGAATCATTAGAGATCACACTACACTCAATGTAGGATAGAATCATTAGAGATCACACTACACTCAATGTAGGATAGAATCATTAGAGATCACACTACACTCAATGTAGGATAGAATCATTAGAGATCACACTACACTCAATGTAGGATAGAATCATTAGAGATCACACTACACTCAATGTAGGATAGAATCATTAGAGATCACACTACACTCAATGTAGGATAGAATCATTAGAGATCACACTACACTCAATGTAGGATAGAATCATTAGAGATCACACTACACTCAATGTAGGATAGAATCATTAGAGATCACACTACACTCAATGTAGGATAGAATCATTAGAGATCACACTACACTCAATGTAGGATAGAATCATTAGAGATCACACTACACTCAATGTAGGATAGAATCATTAGAGATCACACTACACTCAATGTAAGATAGAATCATTAGAGATCACACTACACTCAATGTAGGATAGAATCATTAGAGATCACACTACACTCAATGTAGGATAGAATCATTAGAGATCACACTACACTCAATGTAGGATAGAATCATTAGAGATCACACTACACTCAATGTAGGATAGAATCATTAGAGATCACACTACACTCAATGTAGGATAGAATCATTAGAGATCACACTACACTCAATGTAGGATAGAATCATTAGAGATCACACTACACTCAATGTAGGATAGAATCATTAGAGATCACACTACACTCAATGTAGGATAGAATCATTAGAGATCACACTACACTCAATGTAGGATAGAATCATTAGAGATCACACTACACTCAATGTAGGATAGAATCATTAGAGATCACACTACACTCAATGTAGGATAGAACCATTAGAGATCACACTACACTCAATGTAGGATAGAATCATTAGAGATCACACTACACTCAATGTAAGATAGAATCATTAGAGATCACACTACACTCAATGTGAGATAGAATCATTAGAGATCACACTACACTCAATGTAGGATAGAATCATTAGAGATCACACTACACTCAATGTAGGATAGAATCATTAGAGACCACACTACACTCAATGTAGGATAGAACCATTAGAGATCACACTACACTCAATGTAGGATAGAATCATTAGAGATCACACTACACTCAATGTAGGATAGAATCATTAGAGATCACACTACACTCAATGTAGGATAGAATCATTAGAGATCACACTACACTCAATGTAGGATAGAACCATTAGAGATCACACTACACTCAATGTAGGATAGAATCATTAGAGATCACACTACACTCATATGTAGAATAGAGTCATTAGAGATCACACTACACTCAATGTGAGATAGAATCATTAGAGATCACACTACACTCAATGTAGGATAGAACCATTAGAGATCACACTACACTCAATGTAAGATAGAATCATTAGAGATCACACTACACTCAATGTAAGATAGAATCATTAGAGATCACACTACACTCAATGTAGGATAGAACCATTAGAGATCACACTACACTCAATGTAGGATAGAATCATTAGAGATCACACTACACTCAATGTAGGATAGAATCATTAGAGATCACACTACACTCAATGTAGGATAGAACCATTAGAAATCACACTACACTCAATGTAGGGTAGAATCATTAGAGATCACACTACACTCAATGTAGGATAGAATCATTAGAGATCACACTACACTCAATGTAAGATAGAATCATTAGAGATCACACTACACTCAATGTGAGATAGAATCATTAGAGATCACACTACACTCAATGTAAGATAGAATCATTAGAGATCACACTACACTCAATGTAGGATAGAATCATTAGAGATCACAGTACACTCAATGTAGGATAGAATCATTAGAGATCACACTACACTCAATGTAGGATAGAATCATTAGAGATCACACTACACTCAATGTAGAATAGAATCATTAGAGATCACACTACACTCAATGTAGGATAGAATCATTAGAGATCACACTACACTCAATGTAGGATAGAATCATTAGAGATCACACTACACTCAATGTAGGATAGAATCATTAGAGATCACACTACACTCAATGTAGGATAGAATCATTAGAGATCACACTACACTCAATGTAAGATAGAATCATTAGAGATCACACTACACTCAATGTAGGATAGAATCATTAGAGATCACACTACACTCAATGTAGGATAGAATCATTAGAGATCACACTACACTCAATGTAGGATAGAATCATTAGAGATCACACTACACTCAATGTAAGATAGAATCATTAGAGATCACACTACACTCAATGTAAGATAGAATCATTAGAGACCACACTACACTCAATGTAGGATAGAACCATTAGAGATCACACTACACTCAATGTAGGATAGAATCATTAGAGATCACACTACACTCAATGTAGGATAGAACCATTAGAGATCACACTACACTCAATGTAGGATAGAATCATTAGAGATCACAGTACACTCAATGTAAGATAGAATCATTAGAGATCACACTACACTCAATGTAGGATAGAACCATTAGAGATCACACTACACTCAATGTAGGATAGAATCATTAGAGATCACACTACACTCAATGTAAGATAGAATCATTAGAGACCACACTACACTCAATGTAGGATAGAATCATTAGAGATCACACTACACTCAATGTGAGATAGCATCATTAGAGATCACACTACACTCAGTGTAGAATAGAATCATTAGAGATCACACTACACTCAATGTAGGATAGAACCATTAGAGATCACACTACACTCAATGTAGGATAGAATCATTAGAGATCACACTACACTCAATGTAGGGTAGAATCATTAGAGATCACACTACACTCAATGTGAGATAGAATCATTAGAGATCACACTACACTCAATGTAGGATAGAACCATTAGAGATCAAACTACACTCAATGTAGGATAGAATCATTAGAGATCACACTACACTCAATGTAGGATAGAATCATTAGAGATCACACTACACTCAATGTAGAATAGAATCATTAGAGATCACACTACACTCAATGTGAGATAGAATCATTAGAGATCACACTACACTCAATGTAGGATAGAATCATTAGAGATCACACTACACTCAATGTAGGATAGAATCATTAGAGATCACACTACACTCAATGTGAGATAGAATCATTAGAGATCACACTACACTCAATGTGAGATAGAATCATTAGAGATCACACTACACTCAATGTAAGATAGAATCATTAGAGATCACACTACACTCAATGTAGGATAGAATCATTAGAGATCACACTACACTCAATGTAGGATAGAATCATTAGAGATCACACTACACTCAATGTGAGATAGAATCATTAGAGATCACACTACACTCAGTGTAGGATAGAACCATTAGAGATCAAACTACACTCAATGTGAGATAGAATCATTAGAGATCACACTACACTCAATGTAGGATAGAACCATTAGAGATCACACTACACTCAATGTAGGATAGAATCATTAGAGATCACACTACACTCAATGTAGGATAGAATCATTAGAGATCACACTACACTCAATGTAGGGTAGAATCATTAGAGATCACACTACACTCAATGTAAGATAGAATCATTAGAGATCACATGACACTCAATGTAGGATAGAATCATGAGAAATCACAGAGTAGAAACACTGGATTCAATGAAAGGTTTTATCATAACAAGAATTTAAAACTGAAATTTCTCAATACTCTGCAGGTTTTCGTATGACGAAGGTCATTGTTGGCATAGCTATAAATTTGCAGATGAGAGTCTAGTCGTGACCGGTCTGTTACCGGAGCCAAATTCAAAGTCTCTTAACGTGACCATCTGGGGGTTTGGCGAAGAGGACAGAATGTGGAGAGCCATAACTATTGATTTCAGTACTGTCTTAACTCAAGATTGTAAGTATTCATCATATACTATAGATGATCACTCATCATACTTCTTCATTATTGTCCTATTAGTAGCTTATACTTGTACGCAATGAATATATAGATGAGTAGGGTAGACACAATGAATAGCATAGAGTACAATTGTCAAGGTACAGGCTATACAGATGATTGTACAGAAGGCATCGGTAGGCTGCTGTGTTATTTTAGTAGATGACTGTTGTCCAGACATTAGTCCTACCTTAAGATACAGCAAGTTAGTACACACAAGATTTGTAGTTTTCTCAGTGACCAAGAAGTTTGTTCTCACTTTTAAGTCACACTTGAGAAATGTTTTCATTCAGTCGTTTCACTACTCGTGATATTTCATACCCAACCCAGGCAACAGTGATGACTTTCTCACTTGGCGTCCTCATGAGATAAATGGCAAGGACGGATGCTTTCTTGGACTCAAGGAATCCTTCAGAAAAGTCAAACCTGATGCTTTTTGTCGGATTGACTATAAATTTGAAGTGCTGCCTACGAACTCAGCATGCGAGTGTAAAAAAGTTGATTATGAATGGTAAAGTGTAAACATTTAATTAGAACTTTGAATCATGAAAACAAAACTTCATATTTGAATCTGTTTGTCTTTCAGTGATGTTTGTTTCATGACCATTTGTGGTTGTTTAGCCAACACTGTGTAGAAATTTTTGAATTATGAAAACTTTAGACTATAAATTTGATTATGAATGGTAAAGTGTAAACATTTAATAAGAACTTTGAATCATGAAAACAAAACTTCATATTTTATCTGTTGTTTTTCAGTGATGTTAGTTTCCTAACCATTTGTGGTTGTAGGCCTACACTGTGTATAACTTTTGGAATTATGAAAACAAAACTTCATATTTGCATCTGTTTGTCTTTCAGTGATGTTAGTTTCCTAACCATTTGTGGTTGTAACCTAACCATTTGTGGTTACTGAATACCTAGGAGTATGCATTGATGATAATCTAACGTTCACGCCGCATATGTCGAAAATCTTGAAAAAAGTGTATTATTTTGTTTCAAGTCTTGCCTATATTGTGTCATTCTTTAATGAAGGTGCAAGGACAAATGTGTTCAGCTCCTTTATTCTGCCACATTTACTTTATGCTGTTCCCGTATGGTATCACTTTATATCATCTTCTGACAAGCATAGACTGATGAGATTCCTTAAGTATACTTCACGTATATTGAATGTAAGCCAGCTATTACTGAAGGATCAAGTAAACACAGCTGCAAAGAATGAATTTGTAAGGATGACAAATAAAATTAGAGATGACAAAGATCACCCACTACATGGGCCACTTAATTGTCTGTTGGTGAAAGCTACCAGGAATCTTAGGAACCCTCATATCTTGCCAAAATATAGAATTCAACTTTATAAGAACTCTTCCATCTACCGTGCTGCAATATACATTCAATTTGGTATTTTGGAACCTTTCATTTAATTTTACTCATTGTTTCACCTAGTTCTAGTAATGTATATAGGTTTAACGCTTTCTTGATGTGCAATCTTTTGAACATCTTATCTATCACGGTTTTCATATTCTTTAATTGTTTCACCTAGTTCTAGTAATGTATATAGTTTTAATGCTTTCTTGTTGTGCAATCTTTTGAACATCTTATCTATCATGGGTTTCATCTTTATTTATTTTTGAGTTTGACATGTGTACTCCTTTTTATAAATATGCTATATTTATACTGGTTTCAATAAATGAAAAAAAATGAAAAAGGGCCTACACTGTGTAGAACTTTTGAATTATGAAAACAAAACTTCATAATTGTATCTGTTTGTCTTTCAGTGACTTTGGATTCTTTCGGAAGGATGAGAGTGCTGACTGTGAACTTAGTCTCTCATTAGATCAATTGAAAGTGTGTGAAGCAGGAGAATTATCCTTAATTTCGACTTCGGGGTAAGAATTGTAAACTCATACATATTCATTGAGTTATAACCAGTCCATTCATTGTAATCTACAGCAGTAACGTTCCTATTTTGAATCTGTACAGTGAATCAATTATAATATAAATATGCCGAAAAATCTTATTAATCCTTTCCAGTCTGGCAGATGGTTGCCTCAAGTCTAGACTCCTAACAGCTTTGAGAAGGATACTTTTGACTAGTGTTCGACCGATAATCAGTGAGATAATCGGCATCGGGCCGATTATCCAACAATCGGTAAATAATCGTGATAATTGGTTCCACATAAGGATTGTAGTTTTCGTCGCTTTTGATTCACCACAACCACAACGGGAAAAGAATGTAGATCATTCCATTCAACACTATTGAAAGCAGGGGAAGGTATCACAGGTCCCTCACACGTGATGGTACTACTGCTCTTTGATATACTATCCAGTTTTTGGCAATTAATATCATACAGTATACCCGCAATAAGCTTAGGGGGACGACAAAGTTTTTATTTTTTTTCACTTCGCTTCTTGCATCTAACAAAACCTCCTGTTATCCATGTTTATCGATTGATAAGAAAGATTTATTGTCTTGACTAAATATGAAAGCAAAACAATATACTTTTTAACCACTTTGGCCATTTCACCGTAAGTGAAAACTGGAAAGAAACAATAACATTAGGCTTGCTCATTGTGAGTTTTACGTACATTAGGCTAGTCTGGCTAGAGAACAGTTGAGCTCATAATTGTTCAGTTTACAAATGCGCCCAAGATTTTACAGATGCGATAAAATGATGAAATCAAGGCGCCAAATACTCCTTATAATCCCTAAAAATGTTTGGCAACAGTCCTCAGTAGTTCTGCTGCATAACAATATTTTGTGATTAGGCCAACACACTGACACATATTTTTGGGGAAAAACACGAATCAACTTTTCTCCCTGACCGCATGTTACATACGTGCTAAAATAACCCCTTTGCAGTAACTGAACTCCTGCAACCGACTAAAGCAAGTCTGATTTCCAGCGACACTCGCGACAAAGTCAATGGGACTTTTAAACATGTAGTTAAGTCAATGGAGAGGCGCCATTGACTTACTGTGTAGAATTGAAACAACTTTCGATCAGACGTTTTCCCTCGCAGATGGTAATCATTGAAAACTTGAAGCAAAGTCCGGGATTGGTTTATTTTTCATATCAGATTACAAATTTACGAATATTCTATTTCCGTTTGGTCTACATTTTACTTTATTTACATTGGAGTTGCAACACTGATAATGGTTATGATACCAGTTGTAAAAGCTGGCCCTTTTTGCATTTCGTAGCCAATGGCTACTATTTTCCCCCTTCTGTAGTCTGTGTACAGCACTGCCATTTAGTGTGTGGTGGGATTGCAATATTAGACCAGTTCCACGAAAAACGATGAAATAATCGGTAATCTGCTTCGATCCGATTGTCACATGAACTAATCGGTAATCGGTAATAACCGATTATCATATAATTGGTTGGACACTACTTTTGACATGTGTGCCCAAACTAGTTGTGATATGTTTACTTTTTACATTAGAAACTGTTTGTGGGTGGTAAGGAAATTTTCAATGAAGCTAACTATGATAACCATTAAATGAAATTTTCCATCATATATCTCTATTGTTGTGACATAGCCTCATATATCTCTATTGTTGTGACATAGCCTTGTATATCCCTATTGTTGTGACATAGCCTCATATATCTCTATTGTTGTGAAATAGCCATATATATCTCTATTTTTTTGGCATAGCCATATATATCTCTATTGTTGTGACAAAGCCTCATATATCTCTATTGGTGTGACATAGCCTCATATATCTCTATTGTTGTGACATAGCCTCATATATCTCTATTGTTGTGACATAGCTTCATATATCTCTATTGTTGTGACTCAGTCTTTAACTGACCAATGCTCTCATCTTGAACACAGGGCTGAAACAATGAAAACAATTATCAAATTCCCATGTAACATATCCCGACTGAAATCTCTCTGACTAAATAAAAGACTAATGGTGTGACATATCATGCAGGTATCATGTAGGTATTATGCAGGTATAGTTTGAAACACGTTTTATGCATTTGCCTCCTTTCAAGGTATCGGAAAGTTCCAGGAGATAAATGCGAGGGTGGGTTTTCACCGAAGAGATCAATGAAGGACCTACAAGCGAAGTGCAATTCTGACAGCATTGTTAATAAGGTAAACAGGTAGTCGATCACTTAGCATTCCTTGAGGGAAATGTTATCAAGGAAGAATTATCATATTTCATCTGAAGAAAGGGAGGACAGGTTGTTGCGGACTAGGGAGAGACTAAGTTTGGTAGTCCCCCTGCTTTTTTTGTAGTGAAAAAAATTGCTTTATTAATTTTTTTTTAGGGTGTCTTCACTGATGTCAATGAGGTAGCCAAGCTTCACATCAATGAAACAGTTCTATATCTTGTAAGGTCAGAATGAGTTGAAGGAATGTTACTATTGACAAAGTTGTCTTCCTCTGCTCATGTTGGACCATGAATTGTTTGATATGTGGTGTCCTATTCTTCCTTCCCTACCACAGAATAGTTTTATATGTGGTGTCCTATTCTTCCTTCCCTACCACACCATAGTTTGTTTTATATGTGGTGTCCTATTCTTCCTTTCCTACCACACCATAGTTTGTTGTCTGAACTATTCATTTATCTTGCTTAATTAACATTCTTCAAAGATAACAAGACTCAATGTAAAATTTATGTAAACATACATTTATCCTGATCCACTCTGAGAGCACCATTTAGTGTGTTTAAGCACAAGTGACAAAGTATAAGCCAGCCACACAAGCATCTTATTTGGATTACCCTTACTGTAGCTTGTTTTAGCTGGACTGGACAGGTAATTCCATCAACCAATGAGCACAAGTGATATCATCTTTATTACAGTAGCTTACCCAGGTAACACTCTCAGGCTCATCTTAACCTGAGAGAAACAAGTAATACAAGGTATTTTCTTAATGTGCATCTATGACATCCGATATGTTTGCTTCAGGTTCCCTAGTTGGTACAAACACCTAACAGTTGTACATGTTTTTATCTCAAAACTAATATATAAGAAATGAATGCAAGTTTCACTGCAATGATTATAGTATGTGCCTCTTTCGTCATAGGCAAAATGATTTGACCACCTGGGACTAAGTAAATGTTTTCTTAGTTTAAGTACTGTTTGAAATGTAATAGGCTTCAGAGATGTTAATTTTCATTTAAAAATGATGCACCTCTAACTAAAATACTTTCTCCCCCTCCAAATACTTCTAACAATATTTTGTTTTGACATAACGTAAGCAGTTTTGGCTGTTAAATAAATCTTTTTTGATGTTTCTTTCCTCTCTCTTTCAGAAACATAAATCCGCTGGTGTTATTCTTGTCATCCTGTTTCTTGCTGTTATTCTTGTTGCTATCTCTGTTTATCTTGTTAAAGGTAATCCTCCCTGTAAGCGCAAAAGGTAAGAAACAGTTTTTCACAATCCATTCTATTTTCCAGCGTCCATGTTTTTCATAATATCGGAATGTACCCTAAGCAAAGTGGTCTCAGTACTGTGATGCTTCCGATAGGCAGAGTTGTTTACTGGCAGGAGATTATTTTTTAATAAATGACACTCAAATTGATCCATAACAGCGCTTTCCACCAGTTTGGACAGGTAAGCCAAATTACTCACGGGTCGATAATTCTTAAATTCAAGTGAAAGTCCTTGTTTCTTTAAAATGGGAATGACAGCAGCACACCTCCAACACTCGGGGGAAAACTCCATTTTCCATAGACAAATTGATGATTTTTGTTATCACAGGTAGTAAAATATCAATACATTCTTTAACAATTTTAGATGGAACAGGATCAAGTATGCAATGTTTATTTGCAGACTTATTAATCAGCTTAAGAACCTCCTCAGATGATAACTTGGTAAAGTGTGAAAAATCTGGGATTACTTCACGTGAATCAACTCTGACTAAATCAGACGGCAACAGATTTTCCTTTGTACAAGTGTCGCGAATATCTGAAGTAATTCGGTCAACTTTTTGCTGGAAGTAATCGCCGAAACCATTAGCCAGACTCTTGTTGTCAATGCTTGGAGGAAACAGACTGGAATCATTTTTAGCAATTAATTTGTTGATGAGGCAAAATAGCTTTCTTTGGTCACCACCACAATCCTGTATTTTACTGGTGTAATATTCCTTCTTCACACTCTCACATGCATTGGTGAATTGGTTTCTCGCATTTTTGAAAGAAATGTAATCATCATGAGAACGGGAATTTAGCCACCTTTTCTCAAGTTGGCGACGATGTCTCCTAAGAACGTTTAGAGATGATGTAAACCAGGGTCTTGAGGGCTTAACTGTGATGAGTTTTGTTCTAACAGGTGCGTGTTTATCCAGAAGTGAGATTAGCGTACCGTTGTAACAATCAATAAGTGACTGTAAATCATTTTGATTGTCATTGTGTAAAGCAGAGTTAACCAGGTCCTCTTTGAATTTATCCGTGTTAATACTGTTTATGCACCTAAACTTGATCAATTAACGTTCAAAATCAACAGGAATTAGTTTGACATTCGCGTGTATGAAGCAATGGTCAGAGATGAAATGGTCAGCATGGACTGTGGCCACATCAAGGCTGCCATGACATCTGGTTATCATCAGGTCAAGTGTATGGCCCGAAATATGGGATGGGAAGCACACTTTATTTTCCAGATCAAAAGCATCTAGTAGTTCCAGAAAGTGCTTTGCATGAAAGTCATCATCGATGTCTAAATGAATATTAAAATCACCTAATATAATAAGCTGATCAGGGCTTGATACCAAATTTTCCAACAGGTCGCTGAATTCCGACAAAAATGTAGAAAATGATACTGGGTGAGAAGCGGAGTAGGGGGGTCTGTAAACGACGACCACCCTTAGTCTGAGGTTTTTAAAAGAGAGTTGCCATTCAGAAAACTCAAATGACGTGACTTGATCGCCATTTTTTTCAACGAGGGTAAATGCACTTTTGAAGAGTAAAGCCGTGCCCCCTCCGGTGCGGTTCAATCTGCAAACGTCCTTGAATACATAACCGTTCATGTTTAAAGAGTCCCGTATAAAATCATCTTACGTTTTTAGCCATGTCTCAGTGACAGCACAAATATCAATGCTATTATCAATCACGTGATCTTTAAATGTTTCGAGTTTGTTTCTGATAGATCTGGGATTTACACAACCAATAGTGAAAGAATGTCGAGTGCTCACCGGTAGGTTATTAGTCTTAGTAGAAATTTCAACCAAATTTGATGCATTTACCCCAGAACAGCTATCCCAAAATCTTGTTTTATGCTGTCCGCCTCGCTTGCCTCTTCTTGTGGGGACATTGTATTTCAAAATTCCCAAATCTTTCAGATAGTCATAAGCAGTGGGATTAAGTCGCTGAACCGGAGAAACGGAACAATAGGTGTTCAGCCGAAAAAGTTCTTTAGCTGTGTACTGTATAATGGTAGAGTTGTTACTATGACAACACATAGTGCTAGGGTAACAATTTTCAAAAACAGCAGATAACGATAAAAGCATGCAAGACAGCAAATTCAGCATAATCTGGACAGTTCCGCGAGACACAGAATCCGATAGAAAAAGATGTCTCCAAAAATATATGCAAAAACAAAACAAAATGTCAAACGAGACAACCACAGGTAAATCAATAATATAAAGTTATCCACAGCTTAAAAGTTTGAGTAAAAGTCGAATCGTAAAAGAGACAAAATGGAGCAAAATCATAGAGCAAAAGTAGGATGCAGCCTCACACGGCGCAACGTTGCTCACGTTTATTATATTATATTATTATATTATATTATATAATATATTATATTGTATTAAAATATATATATACATTTAAAAATTATATATATATTAAATATATAAATATTTATATATTGTGTCATCTCTCCTTTCATAACGTGACAGTGGCGGAACTTACCGATATTCAGAGTTGAATCAAGGAGACAAGAAGGATGATGCCATAGATTTGTCGCCTGTGCCTAATACTTACCATGATGACTCAGATGAGGTGAGTCTCTTCTTGGTCTCTGGTTGCTCCCAAATCAATTTGATTTTCACCATAAAAGATTCTTGTATATTAAATGTATGCCATATATTAAGTTCTTTTCAGCTTTTCTAAGTTGTACCAAGTTTCATCTGAATTTCGTTTTTCTTATGATTATCTCCCTTTTTTTCTTTCTTTCTCCTTTCACAGGATTTACTAGCTTGATTTTAGTCCAATGTCTCTCTCTGTCTCTGAAATCTTTTGGTCTTCCATTTTGGTGTCTTCCATTTTGGTGATTGGTGCAGCCGTGCTGCAGTCTCAAGTATCTCCGGTTCTGTTTCGTATCTCACTGAGAAAATAGTAAAGTAATTCATCGATTCATTTAAATCTTACTGAAATGAGAGGTTTCTTTTAATTACTACTGTTCATAATTGCTATTCACATCTGAAATTCTATTTAGAAATTTGGGGTAGTTTCATGTATTTCATATCGTGTATCTGCGTAAGCAGAAGTCAGTGAGTTGTTACCACTGACTGTAAGTGGTAGTGGGGGTCTGTTTACACTACAGTCCAGATAGAATGAAGAGCCCTGAGTTTGACGACTAGCTCTAAATAAAATCCTTCCCTATAGACATAACGATATGTGGTATAAACTCAGAGATTATAATTGAGGGTATGAAGAATCAAAGTTGAAGTGTTCTCAAGATAAGCATCGTGTTTCTCCATTACTGTTATTTCTGTGAAGATACTGAGGGCAGCAAGAGTGTTCTTTGAACTGGTACCTAAATGACAGATGTCTTTCAAAACCAAACTTATGTTCTAACCTTATCTTGCAATATGTACATATTATTTGAATATTTGATATACTTCATATATTGAGAACAATTGTTCTTTCCCATTTATTCATAAAGTAAATGAGCTGTTGCTGTGTGTATGCCTGTGTCAGTTTATGGTTTACCATCTTGGTCGTAGTCATTTACCAGTAAACTCTAATTCATCCTGCAGTGTGTTAATGGTATTAGGGAGTGCAATTAATAGCAATTATGAGGTAAAAATCCTTTCTATAGTTGTTTTCAATACTCATTATAAAATCATTTGATTATTTTTCAACACTTTTTCTTTGTTTAACCAATCAGAGGGTTTACTCAGGTAATACAAGATTTATACTCTAGTAATTTCTTTTGCAAACCTGTTAACATCAACCACTTTTTTTTAAATTTTATTCTTATTGCCTTTAGAGAAATTCAACAAATGTTTACTTCTTACACTTACAACTAAAGTTGATATTTATGAGGACACAGGACAGTTTCACTGCTTACAGTGGTTGGGGGTATTGGATCATAGGGTATTTAATGTTACAGAGGATGTTAACTGCATAAGGAGGCTTTTCGAGTAAGTTGTATCGGAAACAGCAGACGTCGCTTAACTTATTTCCTGGAAATATTTTTTACATATGAATTTATCTGTTGTGGTACCATTCACAAGAAATGGTTGCTTTTCCTTTAACCAGATGCAAAAAAAAGCCATATATATATATATACAATTAATAAACAGTTCCTCGGTAATGAGTGGAAGAGATATGGATATTGTGGTCTTCATAACTAGGGGCTTCCAAAAAATTCCATTTTTGGCCTTCTCTTTAACTAGAGAATCATTCAACTTATTTCATGGAAATATTTTTACATATGAATTTATCTGTTGTGGTACCATTCACAAGAAATGGTTGCTTTTCCTTTAACCAGATGCGGAAAAAAGCCATATATTTATATACAATTAATAAACAGTTCCTCGTTAATGAGTGGAAGAGATATGGATATTGTGGTCTTCATAACTAGGGGCTTCCAAAAAATTCCATTTTTGGCCTTCTCTTTAACTAGAGAATCATTCAACTTCTTTCATGGAAATATTTTTACATATGAATTTATCTGTTGTGGTACCATTCACAAGAAATGGTTGCTTTTCCTTTAACCAGATGCTAAAAAAGCCATATATTTATATAAACAATTAATAAACAGTTCCTCATTAATGAGTGGAAGAGATATGGATATTGTGGTCTTCATAACTATGGGCTTCAAAAAAATTCCATTTTTGGCCTTCTCTGTAACTAGAGAATCATTCATATTTGCAACAGAGTTGCTGCATTAGTTTTTCTTTTTTTCTTTTTAAATTACCATGTGCCTGTTTTCATTTTCATTGGTATTCAAGAAAGAGTTTCTACTATTTTTTAATTAACACTATATCATCTTTTGTCACTTACTTCTGCTGTAACAAACTGCTGGTTTTTGTGTACCTGGTGAAACATCTCATAATTGATTGTATATATTCCAGTCTTCTGCAAAATGTTATGTTTGTTGCTTGGAAATAAATTGGTGAAAGAAATTTTCCAAAATGTTGGACATTCCTTTATTTTAAAAAGCATTATTTTAGATTTCTACAAGACATTCAAAATTCAAATCACCTCTTTGCAAGAAGTACATTTTGATATGTTTCTTGTATGCCTTTGTTGTTTTTATTGTTGTACTGTTATTTGTTATCCTTGTTGTTTACAAGCACTCTTGATGACATTAACTCCACATTGCAATTAAAGGGAAAAGAGATTCTGTATTTGAATTCTGTATGTGAATTGAATGGCACCTTAATAGGATGCTGATAGCACAGAGGAAAGCTTATTTTTGACTCGTGAAAAAGGAACTTATTTCTTAGTCTCCTGCGGAAATTTGTAAGCAATTCCTGCTTAGTGTTATACAGATATTGATCACTAAAATTATCACAATTAACTTGAAGCAAACAGGTGTGATGTCATACTTGCACATTAGCAGCAAAATGTTGGTTTTTTCTCACCTTTATTTTTCACTTTGTTTTGACTTGTACCGCATACTGGATACTGTTCCAACTTTACCTTTAAGTGGTGTAAAATTAACAATATACCAGTGACTGTAATGTCTTCATATTGAGATGTATCCCAATTTTGAAGTAGGCAATTAGATGTAAATTTTAAAGTGTAAAAGAAATTTTGTGAGTGCTCCTGTGACAAAACACCTGTTTGCCGCTTCGAGTCCACTTTGGCTACAAAACATGTCAACTTCAACTGCTGTTATTTCTAAAAAGGGGTCAATAGTTATTAATTGCAAACTTCACCATGATGCTTACAATATTTTCCTCTTTCATCACCCAAAACTAAACTCTCCTCTGGATTATGCTTTCAAGGAAGGAATGGTTCTATTCATATTTGACATTTCTGACATAAGTTTCCTGTACTCACACTTCTTGCCCTGTGGATTTTGTACTTTCCTTACAGACATTCTGAAAATCTAGTTTTGATTCTAGTGTAAGATTATACTCAGTCCCCCCCCCCCCCCCTGTGGATTTTGTTCTTGCACTATCCACATTCTGAACATCTAATTTAGATTCTATTGTAAGATTATACTCTGTCCCCCTGTGTATGTTGTTCTCGCACTATCGACATTCTGGAAATCTAGTTTTGATGCTAGTGTAAGATTTACTCAGTCCCCCTGTGGATTTTTTACTCTTAATATGGGCATTCTGAAGATCTGGTTTAGATTCTAGTGTAAGATATGTACTCATGCTTGGAGCATATCCTTTGTACACATACCAGCAGGGGTTTACTTGTGCTCGTAGTTGTACTCTGGTACCCGCCCTATAATCTGCTGTAGATAACAGACTTTAAATGGGAGTACAGTTACTGTAGGTAAGTGTTGTACACATAATAAGAGAGGATTGGTTGCCAGATTGATGAAATGAATGGGAAATGAAAAGCTAATGGTGTTAACCTGGTGCTGGTAGCCTAAACATAAGAAAGGATTCCATATCAGGGATATAATAAATGAAAGGACTTGTTACAGTAGCAGGCATGCAGGCAGTAACAGCCAATTTCTCGTCAGATGTGAATCAAGAGCAGTCTTAAAACTAAATAAACAAATTTCATCACACACATCTTGAACAAAGTGAGCTGAAAAAGGAAATTACACATAATACATAATTTTTGATGTCATCAGTAATACCAACATTTTAATAAAGACAGTACTAATGTACAAACAAGGAAGCTTAAAGAGGTATTGCACTCTTTTATTGATCTATCAAGACTGAAAAAAATGACGAAAATACATTATTTCTTGATATATATCCTTCTATACAAAGTTCTATTTTGCACTTAAAAATGTTTCAAATTCAGTCAGAAAAAGTAGCCTCATCCTTAATTTTTATTGAAAAAAAAACATAACTGTGAGCTGTATAATATTAGGAATGCAGTGTTTGTATTTAACGCAGGTATTGTCAAGGAATCTGGGATATCAGCCTGTATATATATATATATATATATATATATATATATATATATTATTTGCTTGTTTGACTTAAATCTCTTTGTCATTGGCTGCAAATTTGTTACAATTTTACAAAACCCCCAAAGTTATTCAGAGAGAAAATAGGAACAGAGATCAGAACGATTAGCTGACCGAGTTCAATATCCTCTGGTCCTAATGGACAGCAAATCCTTAAGATAGCAATCACCACTGGTCCTAATGGACACCAAATCCTTAAGATAGCAATGACCGCTGGTCCTAATGGACACCAAATCCTTAAGATAGCAATGACCACTGGACCTAATGGACAGCAAATCCTTAAGATAGCAATCACCACTGGTCCTTATAGACAACAAATCCTTAAGATAGCAATGACCACTGCTCCTAATGGACAGCAAATCCTTAAGATAGCAATGACCGCTGGTCCTAATGGACACCAAATCCTTAAGATAGCAATGACCACTGGACCTAATGGACAGCAAATCCTTAAGATAGCAATCACCGCTGGTCCTAATAGACAACAAATCCTTAAGATAGCAATGACCACTGCTCCTAATGGACAGCAAATCCTTAAGATAGCAATGACCGCTGTTCCTTATGGACAGCAAATCCTTAAGATAGCAATGACCACTGCTCCTAATGGACAGCAAATCCTTAAGATAGCAATGACCACTGTTCCTAATGGACAGCAAATCCTTAAGATAGCAATGACCACTGGTCCTAATAGACAACAAATCCTTAAGATAGCAATGACCACTGTTCCTAATGGACAGCAAATCCTTAAGATAGCAATGACCACTGGTCCTAATAGACAACAAATCCTTAAGATAGCAATGACCGCTGGTCCTTATGGACAGCAAATCCTTAAGATAGCAATGACCACTGGTCCTAAATGGACAGCAAATCCTTGAGATAGCAAGGTCCCATGTCAGTAGCTGACAGAGTTCAATGACCACTGGTCCTACTGGACCAGCGATGTGCAGTATCATAGATTATTAGATTGCTTAGTCAAGACTTCACGATGGAGCATTTGGAAAGCGTACGACGTGTAGCTGTCTGCCTTGGTACGTGACAACTGAACTCTGTAATTGCACCATTTGGTAAATCATAAACCATTTAAAATATGATTTATTCTTAACATACACCGAGTGTAGCATAAAGGTACCCACACTACTAAAGCAATAACTAGTACAATAAAGTAACAGTATAGGATAACAATTTATAAATGCTCCCACATATGAATACTGATCTTTTTAATTTATTTGTGCTTCATATTTTAATTACAATAGACATGAAAGAGATCATAGAAAATTTAACCTCATAATTATAAGAATGAATATTGATTTAAATGGCATGATTTTCAGATATTTTTGAAAGTTTTGTGCAGTTCACTGAGAGTTTTAAAATAATTTTAATCACACTGTAGAAAAGTTGAATAAAGAAACCTAGTCAGCAATGAACTCAGTCAGTTGCTATATCACTTTTTATTTATTGTTATCACTGAATATGCATATTTCCTCTTTAAATACATATTCATATATTCAGTTATCATGATTATATCATGACATTCCTCCATTCTGTTATTTCTTGGTGATATTTCATGTTCTTAATGGTGGTCTGTCTATCTACAGAGGGCTTAATCCAGCCTCTTTACGTAAAAACTCAAACAGGAAGAAGGATATGATGGTGTGAGGGCCTAGACGCATCCAATTAGGTATAAACCCCTTGTATAAACCGTTGAAACCCTCTGATCTGAGTGTCTTCACCAAACAGTCCAAGGTACTTTTGTACCTAAGTTCACTTTTCGAAACACCTGTAGGTAATCATTGAAAATGAAAATGGAGATTAAAGGGTTGCAACATTTGAAAGGCTTTCAGGTAATAAACTAATCATATTCAAAAGAGACCACTACAAAACTTAAAAAGTTGTTTTATGCAAATTCATTAACCTCAAAATATTAAACCAACCAAATAGGTTGTGATCAAGTTGTAAGAATCAAGTTGTAAGAAAGTTAAACAAGGTGCAAGGAAGTAATGGGGCATTTGTGTGTAGGTAGGTCCCTTTTGATTAACATATTATTTTAGGATTAGCAATAAATGCTATGTAGGTATCATTAATGTTGTCTACCTTTAATTTGTTGGTTCATGATTCTTGTTTTGATAACATCCATAGGTGATGATGTCACAGCTACCATAAACCCTGCCATCATGGCCGATGTAATGTGTAATGCTGACCCTTCAGACATCCAGCGATGGTTTAGGATGGTATGTTTAGCATGATCGTAGCATGGCACCTACAAAGAAAATTACATATAAACCATATTATTAAAGATGTTTGGCATGATGGTAGCACGGCACCTACAAAGAAAATCACATATCAACCATATTATTAAAGATGTTTGGGTATGATGGTAGCAAGGCACGTATGTAAAAGAAAATCACATATAAACCATATTATTAAAGATGTTTGGTATGATGGTAGCAAGGCACCTACAAAGAAAATCACTTTTAAACCATGTTATTAAAGATGTTTGGCATGATCGTAGCAAGGCACCTACAAAGAAAATCACTTTTAAACCATATTATTAAAGATGTTTGGTATGATGGTAGCAAGGCACCTACAAAGAAAATCACATATAAACCATATTATTAAGGATGTTTGGTATGATGGTAGAAAATCACATATAAACAATATTATTAAAGATGTTTGGTATGATCATAGCAAGACACCTACAAATAAAATCTCATATAAAATATATTATTTAAGCAGGAAATAATAACAATAATGACTAGCAGCAAGAATTGGTGTTGTTACTCGATATAAACTGGTGAGGTCCAAGTAAGTACAGTTTGGATTAAATAGATTTGCACACATATATTGGTTAACATAGCTAATAAGAAAGTAGAAACCTTATGAAAGAATAGCAGAGTGAGTTATTTTAATAACATTTTAAATTAGGTCATACATCTCATCTGAAAGGATTGTGTAGATTAGAATCAATAACAGCACATATACACATATCAACAGATCTATGTCATACTGAATCAACATAAATGGCATCCTATGATATAAAGTAACCATAAAGCAATGCAAATAATACGCCATAAATATAATCCCAAATCAAGACCACTTTAACACAGAGTATCTTTACTGACTACATAACAATAATTCACCCTATTACATGTACAGAAACCCTCCTACTTGCATTGACTCAACACATCCAGATATATATCTGACCAACTTAATAACTCTTAAATAAACAAAGATCCATCTGCACACACACCAATGAAGCTTTCGGTACATTTTTAAGTCTTCCTCCTACCTAAAAAAATCAAATTAAAAAAATATTATTACTGTACCTGTGTTGCAGTAACTATCATTGCTCTTTGCACTGTTGGTGATGTACCCCGGTATAAGCCTCTTAACCCTTCTGTTTTAGCAATGTCTGTTAATGCCTGCCAGAAACCTTGGTATCTGGCATGCTGTCCTATTTCCAGTTTTCCTTCGGCCTGAAACCTGACTCTGATTAAGTCTGTGGGCACAACAACTATGCTTCCAATAGCACCTGAAACAAAATTTAAATGATATGTTCTTTGTTGATCTTTCTTGTGAAAAGTCATTTTTCCCTCAAATTATTTCAAACAGCCTTTCTTACAGTGGCCCTGGCAGACAAAATCTCATTATTACTTCTCTACTTCTGGAAACTTGCAACGTAGTATAAGAGTTGTCTGGGTTATAACATTCAATTCATGACTTTATGTCAAAGTGAAAAGTGGGCACAATGAAGTGAAAAATATGAGTAACTGTATCTAGCACATTGGAAATAATTGATACTATCAAAATTAAGAATGAAACACATTCCTTGGCATTATGGGACTATTTCGTGTAATGAGAAAAGCTCAACTAGATTTCAAATCATGTTTTTTTTTTAATTGATTGCATCCATTCTCAGAAATTATTTTGATGAGAAAGTTTCACTTATTTATTTTTTTTCATTTATTCTCCTTTCATTATTATCTTTATATTCCCTATTGTTTTCAACAATTACTTTGAAAGTATTTTACCATTATTGGAAAACATTTACATCATTACAGTGCTGACAGTGTAGCTACATTACCAGCAGTGGCACCTGCCATGATTTTCTTATAGAATGGAGTATTGGCAGGATCTGTGGCCCCTAGTAACCTCTTGATGGGTTCATAGGATCCTACTCGTATCGAACTGTAAGTAGCCTCTCTGATCAATGCAGGTGTCAAGCTGAAAATGAAAAAAAGCTAAACTAGATTTCAAATCATGTTTTTTTTTTTTAATTGATTGTTTCCATTCTCAGAAATAGTTTCTCACTCCTTCCAGGTTTTGTAAAGAGAAAAGAAAACTTTGGCGAGAATGCGAATTGAGCCAGTGACTCTAGGAAGTAAGCTTCAGATTCTGTTCTAGCCCAATTTATTTGCTCTTGTCAATGTTTCTTCTCATATATTCTTACATATATATATATATATATATATATATATATATATATATACATATATATAGTATTCTGTCATTGATAGGCAGAACTCTTCCATATTTTCACCAAAATTTGCTGGCAATCAACTTGTCATTTACGGTTTAACTTTGTCAATGTCTGGGATGATTATTTGAACTGTATTATGACCGTTTAAATGAAGATAAAGCAAGTGCAATGATTGTGCAAATTAAATGCATCATTATTATTCAAATGATTGAATTCTCAGTTATACATTTATCTTGGGTGTTCTTATATATCTTATGAAATAATCAATTCTGATGAAATATTAGAACTTAATGAGTTTTAAATCACATTGTTACAGGTGACAGGTCAATTAAATAAACAAATATTACCCTTTGAACAAGCCTTTCATACCCTCATCCCTTGCAATAGAGACCATTCCTCTTAAGATTCCTTTGTAATATCTCTGCTGGTAGGCACCCTTCAAGTCACCCTTCTGTAGCTTTAACTCCCCATCAATCTGCATACGAACTTTGGTAACATCGACAGGATTTGTGACTGTTGATGATGAAGGAACTCTAGATAAGCATAGTACGTAAACTTAGCTCACAGTCATTACTTGTTCTTTCTATAAAAAAGTGTAAATTAACTGGAAGGATCTTTATTCAGGTAGCGGACATTAACATCAGGAAACCTGGGCATAAATAACTTGACTTCAGCATCTGCTCAACGAAGCATAATGTATCAAAAACACTTTTTAGACCACATCTTCTATTTATGCACATTAATTTGTACTTACCAAATGATCCAGTAGAACATGAAATTCCAGCAAAAGTGTATCGAAGGACATTGTCTGCAAGAGGTCTCCTCTCTAGTGAAGCCATGATTCTAATAAATGGGTTGCTCCACCAATGATGCACATAAACCTAAAGAAAGATAAATTTATCAAGCAAGCAATTATAACACAAGTTTATTCTGTACTTTGTCTCTTAGATCCATTGGGCCCTAGAAAGGATTATTCAACAGTTATAATCTATTGTTTGTTTGAAGTTTGAGCTCAGAAGTTGTAACAATCAATGAATACTGTTTACATGTACTTTAACAAATGACATTGAAAGACAAATTGTTCAATTGACAGAGTTTTCATCAGTAATAGCTTAAGTAAGTTAAAGCGTTACCAAAGTGGATGCCTTTAAAGTGCCTGTGAGTCTGAATGGGGTAGTAGGTTGCCTACAGTAAGTTGATATTATACAATTCTAACCCGGGCCTACCTAATTCCAGTAAACTTACCTAGGCGCTATAGCATTTAATTCACCAGTGTGCAGTTAATGTCTAATATATCTGATGTTAAGATACATTTTAGTCATTAAAATTAACCACAAGCCAGTCAAAACGACCAACGAAACTTTCTTT
This sequence comes from Apostichopus japonicus, assembly GCF_037975245.1. Classification (NCBI taxonomy): domain Eukaryota; kingdom Metazoa; phylum Echinodermata; class Holothuroidea; order Aspidochirotida; family Stichopodidae; genus Apostichopus; species Apostichopus japonicus. The sequence goes on from NC_092580.1 coordinate 5,727,118, forward strand.
GATACATACTGTAACACAACACTACAGTTTCACCCTGTGCGTTACAGAATTCGCAAAACTGGTTTGTACTGAATGAAAGATTCCATGCGTGTATTATTAAACTCGTGAAGCGGTATTCAACTACCTCACCTTCCAACCACTTCAGATCAATTGTAATGCTCTCATTGGTGTGGCAAAATCGTCTACCTAATATCACATTCATAACGGATTGCTACCTTCGTAGTCTCCTTGGTGCCCTGGTGCCCTGGTGCGGTGAATTGCTAGAGGTGACCAAGCGCTGATAGGGTGTACTCTACCGTTCTACAAATTCCCTCTCACATGTCTTTATAAAATGTGGGACGTGTAACAGCAGCTCAACAAGTTCAACCCCAACTACACATTTTGGTGACTACGCTCCACTTGCCTAACCTGGGATACAATCTCTTCCACAATAATGCACCAAGGTTACCACTTACCAGTGAAGCTGCTAAAGGGATGACTTCTGTCAGAATGATAATCTTGATACTTAAAAGTCAAAGAAACGAGAAAGAAAATGAAAAACTCAGTGCGAGTAATGTAATGTAATATCCCTGGATGAGGGCGAATAATGACTCTTTGAACATCTCAGCTCATCAAATCGACATATAATCTAAAATATGCAGACTACTCTGTCAGCTCCTCAGATGAAACGCCAAACTGATATCACGGTGTAGAAGACCATAAGAACTTACGCGTTTAGGATGCATAAATGTGTCAACGGCAGATGACGATTGATTATACTCGGTTTATATAATGGCAAAGCAGTAAATTGTGAACATAACTGTTTAATGACACTTGGTACCATCTTGGTACTTTGTCACAAATCTTAAAATTGATCATTTTGACAATACCTACGAACCCTTCAAACCTCTGTTTCCAGATAAGCACATTAAAAAAAAGTTACCTAGAGAAATGCGCCTTGGAGTTCTCAAAACTTATCTTCAGGAACGTACGTATGTTACTCTTCACTTAGTTAAGGCTTAATTTTACATGCATGCATATTTTTATGACTGCAATGTTTTAGTTTAAGCGCATCGTCTATAGGCTTAGCGATGCATATCTTTGAGCATATTCTTCAAGTAACATACACCCATTAAAAGCCCCATTGACTTACACACTAAATCACAAAAGTCATGGGGTCTAAAGTCTAGATATAGAAGTTCTAGCTAGCTAAACGCTACCCATCACTTGATAGCTGACAAGTTAGCCTTTCATGACACCATAAACTTTCCGTATCATAACCATGAAGATTTTTTTGCTATCAGAGCCTGAAGCTTTCGTCACTTGTAAACAAATCTCTTCACTCAGTAATAAAGAATTTTCGTACGCTGCTCCTGCGCGGGAGCCCTAAGGGGTCTAACATTTCCTCAATTGACCCAATTTTGGCACCACATGTACTTCCATTCATGCTCGTCAATATGCAAGCCACAAAAAACACATCACATTTTCAAAAAGATGTTCTCCTACTGTATTTTGGCACTTTTCCTGACATAGGAGAACATCTGGGCGGATTGATATATAAAGACTGTTATAGAGTATGCCACCTTTTGCAGAAAGCCATAAAATAGTGAAAAGTGTGTGTGTGTGTGTGTGTTGGGGGGGGGGGAGGGGGAGGTATTTCGCACCGACTGGGTTTGGGACACTTCCGCAGGAAAATGTAAGTTTTGTTGATACTTCGGGGGCCCAATAGCAACTAGACATTAAATTTCTACACAGTAATATTTTTCTAAACTTACGACTGCTTGGTTAAAATGCACACTTTTCCTTTCAAATTTCTACTTTCAATCTCAAAAGATGTACTATATTCACAAACTTAACACAAAAAAATCACCTGCTGAATTGAAAACCCTTTCCCTGAAACTTTATATTATATTTGTTGAAATATATATTATATGTTGAAATTTTGACATACGTATGCGAAAATATCGAGTTGAAGGTTCTGTTTGGAGATTGCGAATTTTTTAGCGAGTTTGAAAAACAGACTTTCATATAATGTGGCTCTTTATGCAACATATTCATATAAAATGGGCAACATGCCAGGTAGGGGGAGGGGTGACTGATATTTCAACCCTTTAAATTGGTCCCTGATAGAGGACGCTAGTCATCTTCTTTATGGCTTTTTGTTTCCCGCGATTTGCCGTCCGAATAATACATACATGATATGTGTACGGAACGACTGTTACCAGTGTAATATCAAATGCATAGTTCTATATAGGCTAAGCCTAGGCTTTCATACGCTAATTTACTGCAGAAAGACTAACTTACGCGTTGAAATTGTTTCCCTTTGTACATCATGCAAAATTACTAAATCTGCTGCCCTATTGATTCTCATGACTCGGTTAATCACGTAACATCGGGAGTGGCAACATCGCACCATGGGGTACCTAAGGTTGATAACGTTGGATAATTTTAAGTCTTATAAGGGCAAGCAGACGATCGGGCCATTCAAACCCTTCACCGCTATCATTGGACCTAATGGAGCTGGTATGTAGCCTAACAAGCTGAGCCTAACATTAGGCTGTTATCATTATAACCTGTGTTAGTGTTACTGTTAACACTTTGGCATCAATTTTAAATAATCTGACTGGAAATAAATATCCAAAACACTCCGGGCAGTAAGTGAGAAACACACTATGCCTAGCCTAGGGGCTGCATATGCCTAGACCCGGGCTTTCTCATTCATTAGCCTGTTCATTCGTCAGGGCTAGCCTAGGCCATACAAACACTTACTATAAAGTTCTACTAACTATAGAAGTTATAGTCATGGCCGTCTAGGGGGCCTAAAGTTAGGCCTAGTCTAACTTAAGCTTAGAAGGAGGCAATGCCAGCATTTAAGTTAAACAAAGACCCTGTGGAATTGAGAACATGCCATACAGTAGGATGGTGACTTCGAAGTTCGGCCACTTAAGATTTAAAACACCCAAAAACTAAATCTTCTGGTATCAATCATTTGAAAATATACTTCATATGGTGGGAGAATTTTGTTATAGTACGATACACGGCCAAACTTTCTTTCCTGCAAACTGTTTTCACGTTGTTTTCCAAGAAGATTCTTCGTGATTGTGGAACTGGTATTTCTTGCTAGAGTATTGCGAAGTTCGGACGCGCAACCCACAGTGTGGCGATGGTGATAAAATTGGGGGCGCAGTTGCTTTTTCAGTAATTATAACAGACTTAATAGATCTTCGTCATTTTATTGACAAATATGTAAGTAATTTCTTGCACACGGGTCATTTTGGAGAGAAAATAACTGTAGCTTCGTACTTTTTGGTGAAATTTGACTCTTCCTGTAGATTTTCATGGTGAAATCGTGTATTTCTTAAGGGTGGCCGATCTTCGCAGTATGGCGAACTTCGCAATACTGACTATAGAGGTACAGACTGCAGTTTCCTACATAGCCTACAAATACAATCTTAGTCTTAGCAAGCCTATTTGGAAATATGTGGCTAGGCTTTGTTGGATACACTATTTAGGCATTGGTCTTTTGTCTGTTTTCCTTACAAATATAGCTTTTGGAAAAAGAATTATTATTAGATATTATTAGATATAATTAAAATAAGGCATTTAACAAATAGAAATGTAAACCGCCATGGTAATTACTTAAGTGGCATGTGATGTTGATAAGGGAACAAAATGTTTACTTTTGTTTTGTTTTTTGTGTTGTTTTTCTTTGCAGGGAAGTCCAATCTCATGGACGCCATCAGTTTTGTTCTTGGTGAAAAAACATCCAATCTTCGTGTGAAGAGACTGTCTGAATTAATTCATGGAGCACCTATTGGCAAGCCAGCTTCTAACAGAGCATCTGTGACTGCAGTTTACACAGAAGATGATGGAAAGGAAACCTCATTCTCTAGAATGTAAGCATCAGGCAGTTTCGCTAAATGAAAAAAAGTCTCCCGCTTTTACTCAATTGTATCAAAAACAACCAATGTAGTCCTGTTTTTTTCTTGGTTACTTCAAAGCACCCGGTTAGGTTCATTTCTAAATTATGAAAGCAGTAAATATCCCTTATGACATGCATCCAGCAAAGTATCAAGACATTTTGTGTAGATATTTATGATTTGCTATTCACATTGCATTAATGCAGTGGCTTCACAGGATGTAATGTTCGTAACTTGCATAGTTTATTAATATAAAGTTGTATTTACTCAATAGCTTGTAATCAATGCAGACATAAGGCTGAGGAAATGAAAAGTCATGTTAGATGGCTGAACATAAGTTAGCTTCTAATTTATAGATGGCACATAAAGTGTAAGATAAGTATGTAGTGTCCCACTAATATAATTACATCTGTAATTGTACTTTTTTTTGATAGATAATAGTGATAATAGTAATTTTCTTTTTCTTACAGCATTCTTGGGGCTTCCTCTGAGCACAGAATAGATAACAAGGTGGTTTCCCTCCATCAGTACACTGAGGCTCTCGAAAAGATTGGCATCCTCATCAAGGCCAGGAACTTCCTTGTCTTTCAGGTAAACATTTTATAAGTCTTGTCATTGGATGTCATTTAGAGGGAAAACTGACTGTGAGGATGTCATAATGTATTGGCTATCTTTGTAGGTGTGCTATGTCTGGTATATGTTCGGTGTGCTTCACTCCCCTAATAATATCGATCTATTAGAGTGCAGGCAAACGGAGACCTTATTATTGCAGTAGTTGTGCATCTTACAGTATTATGCAACTTTCCGAGGGTCCTTGACAACATTTACATGGTTGCTTTAATTTAAAACTGTTTTAAAATATTTCATTGGCAGTGTCAGCTTATACCAAGATTGTAAAGATGTTAAATTGCATTTATGTTGGGTTCCACAACATTTACAAAAAAATTGAAATTAATTTCACTGTCATTTAGTCATTGCCATTTGAAGGTCAGAAGAAACAATTTCTACAAAACAATGCATGAATGAATATGGTGGAATGTGAAATGTCATTTTAGTATAATTTGAATTGTAAGGAAACCAATACTCTGAGGCATTATCATGGAGCATATGCTAATTGTTCTTACAACATAGCTGTTGTTATGAAGGTGTTACAATATTTTGCAACCTAGTGGTATTTATGCTGTTTCTGCCATATAGGGAGCCGTTGTTTCCATAGCCATGAAGAACCCCAAAGAGAGGACAGTATTATTTGAAGAAATCAGCAACTCTGGTGAATTGAAAGGCGAGTACGACAAGAGGAAGCAGGAGATGATGAAAGCTGAAGAAGATACTCAGTTTAATTATCAGAAGAAGAAAGGCATTGCTGCCGAGAGGAAAGAAGCTAAGCTGGAGAAAGAAGAGGCAGAGAGATACAGCAAGCTCAAAGAGGACTTGGTAAGTCTTATTCCAGCTGGTTTAGACTAATTCTTAATATATTATATAATATATTATAACATTTCAGTGGATTGTGACATGGCATGAATTAACAGAGAAGTTTTAAATGCCTTAGCATGAGGTACGACTGGTGTTTGCAGCAGATAGCAAAATTTTTAAATTTCATTAATGGCAGTAGCAGAACACACAGGTCTTGGATTAGGCAAGGTTAAAGTAACCTTGTTAGAGTGTGAAGTTTAGGTAATCCCCTTTCAAACATGTTGTAAATGCCATATTAAAGTTCTTCCTGTTTTTTGAAGTGGAAAACAAAGTTATATATACAAAGGAAAACAAAACGGATGTTGGGAATTGGTTGTTCATTCCTCTATAGTTTCTTTGAGTTTCATAAAACACTACACTGAAACATTTTGATGAATGCTAAAACAAATAGTGTTATTGGCTACACTGTTGGGTTGTACTGTGGCATATCTGCCCTGGCATGAATCATTTTCACACTGAATTGGCATAATCTAGTATCAAATTTTGTAACCTGCACAAATTCAGACCATCAAACAAAACACTTTGTGTTGTATGGTTGTGACAACATTTCATCACAAATACCAGTATGCAGAAAAGTAGGGTATCAAAAATTAACATGTCACTTCAGATTCAATATTGTAAATTGTCCCGTTTTCTATTGAAAGTACAGTGAAGGCTCTGTTTGTATTGTGAGAGAACCCAGACATCCATTAAGATAAATTTGGTAAAATGTAATATTCCCAATTATGTCTTTATTCATTTTTTGTTGTTCATGTCAGTGTGTGATATCTTCCTCCTTCTGACAGGTTCAAAAGCAACTGGAATATCAGTTATTCAGGTTATATTATAACGAGAAAGACATCAGCCGACACTCTGAGGAGCTCGGAGAACATAACGATGAACTTAAAAGAGCTATGGACAAGAGAGAGGGCGTAGAGGAAGAGATTAAAGGAAAGAAGAAAGAACTTGGACAGCTGACTAGAGAACTTGCTGGTATCGAGAAAGAGATGAGAGAAAAGGTACCCAAGCTCTTAAATGCCTCTTCATTTTGTTTCTGTGATCAAGATTTGGAGAGCTGTTGGTATCACTTGTAAAACTGAGTTTTTTTCGTGGTAATAGGCTAATTGGAATGTCTAAAAGGTCATCAGAGATATTTTCAAGTTAAAACATTACCTTTGAAAATGTTCTCATAGAACATACCAATAGGCTCTCACAAGTTGTCCGGTGTGTTTTTTCACTCAGAGATTGCATGTAAGTTGATCGAACTTTCAGTCAGATGTATGTTATTGTCAAGGTGTTCATACATTGAATAAAATGTTGATGAGGATAATATTCACTTTGACTTCACTAGATATGTCACTAGATTCACTAGATATGTCACACTTTTGTGTGTTTGTGTGTGTAAGGTGTGTCAAAGGGAGATCATGCATGTGTGTGTGTGCATGTGCTCCTTTTTCCAGATTTGTCTCCCATTGTCCAAAGTGACATAGCATGTTGTTTCTTCACCTCATTATTACAGGAAGTTGATCTGAACAAGAAGAAACCATTGTTCATCAAAGCAAAAGAAAAGACTTCTCACATGAACAAGAAACTTGAAGCTGGAAAGTAAGTTTGGAATGATTGATTCCTTTTTATCAAAGTTTGCAGAGATTTTCGTGTAGCTCTTTACTTAAGATCAGTTTAGGCCTTAACCAAAAGCAATGACTGGTGTAAAATTTCATTAGGCTCACAGCTCCGTTTCTGTAACAAATGTCACTTTGTCATATTCCATACGTTGAAAGTTCTAACTGTTTTAATTGCCAAATGAAAACAATTTTATCTAAGCATTAAAGAGTAAATGTCATCTTTTAATGCTTTCCAAGGAAATCTTTAAAGAATGCCAAGAAGACCCATGAGAGTCACTTAGGTGACATTAAGGAACTGGAGGGAGAGTTGGAAGCGATCGACAAAAAGAAAGTGGAATTTGAAGAGAGAATTGAAGAGGAAAGTCAGAGCCAGGGAAGAGATTTGGAGCTTGAGGAGTCACAGGTCAGTTAACCAGTTAACACCATAAAGTAGTCTGATTCTAATGCAGCACATTTCAGTAAAGTATCAAGAGTCAATGTAAAAAACTATGAAAATTATCAACTCTTGGCTAAAAGTTAATATCAGCATAGATTGTATTACCAAATTTTGTTTTAAATCATTGCGTATCTTATTGTGCTGTAAACATTATGATGAGTGTAATATTGCAGATCAAGCAGTTGTATATGCAGCAATCTACTAAAGTTGAGGAGTACCAATGTATTACAGGTTGAGGAGTACCATGTATTACAGGTTGAGGAGTACCATGTATTACAGGTTGAGGAGTACCATGGATTACAGGTTGAGGATTACAGGTTGAGGAGTACCATAGATTAAAGGTTGAGGAGTTTATCATACATTTTCATTTCCATTTTCTTATTCTATTTAGGTTTAGAAGTACAATAGATTGCATGTGTCGTTATTTCTTATTCTTATTCTATTTAGGTTGAGGAGTACCATAGACTGAAGAAAGAAGCTAGTGTAAAAGCAGCACAGCTCCTACAAGAGTTTGAGAAATTGAATCGTGACCAAAAGTCTGATCAGGACAGAATGGACAGTGAGAAGAATCGGAAACAAGAACTTCTAGCTAAGATCAAACAGAAAGAACATGAGATGTAAGTATGTTATAGTTATAGCTTAAAGGTTGGTCCCACTGAAGAAGCAGGATTATGACAGGGAAACTAGTTACAACAAACTTGTGATACAATTGCAAGTACTACATTAATCTTGCTTCACAATAACTGAGACCAGTTCACCACTTAATGTATTGTCGTATACATTCCAAGTTGTTCCATGAAGGAGCAGATCTGTAATGGCTGCTGTAAAGAGAGACATTATATCATATCAATGATGTTTATTACTTGCCCGTCATAGTGATATGTGGACCACTTTGATGTTTGCAATACAGCTAAAACTGTCAGTATCACTAAACTTGTTTGAGAGCCATTAATCAATCCTGACTTCAACCCAAGTTAAAGGTTCATTTTTTTGTCACCCATTCGATCCATTCGACTGAATGGAAAGTAAAAAGTAATTGTATAACATTAATGCCAAACTTTTCTTTTTTAAAGTGTTACTATTTTGTTTATCTTTTGTGATTTCGTCTGACAGGGATGAGAACAAGAAGAGACTCGATAAGCTCAGTGACTATATCAAGTAAGTTTTTTGGCAAGGATTGTTATTCTTTGACATTGGTTTTTCACTTCTAAGGTTTAAATATAGTAAATCTCAATTATAAAGTAGCAAAAATATATTTTTTCTGCTGGACATCTATGTTCCAACAGTTTCTTGGATTTTGGTAACTTCTTGTTTATCCGTTCAATTATGAAATCATTATTATCTGTTATTTCCACCATCAGCCCTTCCCTCTACCTACCCCACCCCTTTGCATAAAGAGATATTGTCATATGTCATCAAGTCATTGTAGAAACTACCTTGACTCTATTTCTTCAAAGCTTATTGTGTAATTCTGGGTTGATTTCTAAAAGCATCCTGGTATTGAAGCAAACCATTAAACTTGTAGTAAAGTTTTGTGATTAAATTTGCACTATAACACCATCAATCATTTATTGCATTGAACAACCTTAAAGGAAAGTGTAGGACGTGTCAAAGAGTGTTCATTCCCAATCCTTGCTCATAACCTAATGGTAGCATGGAGGAATGTAGAATGGTCAATAAATATTATCAGAGTGAATTGATGTTATCAGAAACATGGTCAGATTAATCCAAACCTGTACATTGTAGGTAGAGTTTTGTGAAACCATCGTTTAAAGTTATTTTGTTGTCTATCATTCACAGACTGGTTAGAAAGCATTGACATTTGCCTTTAAAAATTTAACAAGATTTTCTAGTGACCTAATGTTGAATAATAAACTCAGAAATAATTAGAATAATTTTTTGATCAATTTAGAACGAGTGAGCAAGCGATTAATGAGCAGATTCAGCTGAAGGAGCAGCTAGAGGAGGAGGTGCTCGGAGCAGACCAAAGGATTCATAAAATCAACGCCGAATTAGAATCCATCGTGGAGCAGCTTGGAGAGGCCAAACTGGACAAACACGAAAATACAAGATATCAGAAAAAGAGAGAGTTGATTGATAACCTCAAGCGGCTATTCACTGGTGTTGTAAGTGTTACATATATACATTGTAATCTAAGTCAAATGTCAGGTTAGCTGTAAATTACTAGACGCGGTTTATAAGTTAGTTATATACTTGAATGGCATTATTAAATTTGATGGAGGTGATTAAAATATGCAATTATCTGTTGATGGCTAAAACTATTAAATCCAGTAAACCAGTTACATCATTAAATGGAAAGTAATAGATAGTGGTATTTTGAACAACTGTGTTTAAATTGTTTATATTAGTAGCTGAAGGTTGAATTGCCTGGTCTGTCAAGTGTGTATCTCTGATGAGTGAATCATTCTATCTGCATTTTTGAGATGACAAATGTATCAATGCAACTTTACCAAAACAGAAGTGAATTTGTCTTCTTTTAGTGTTCTAGTAGAATAGTTAAAGTCTGCACTATGTATACTTCATAGATTTGAGCATACTGGAACTGAATAAGTATAAGCAATGACAATCACAGACTGACAGTAACATATTCATTGCATGCAAGGCATTGCTACTTGCTAGTAAGTTGTGACACCTATCTCACTTTCCTATTACAGTACGGACGCTTGATTGATCTCTGCGAGCCTAGCCAGAAGAAATACCAAATAGCTGTTACTAAGGTCCTTGGTAAGAACATGGATGCCATCATCGTAGACTCTGAGAAGACAGCCAGGGATTGCATTCAGTACATGAAAGAGCAGAGGGCTGATCCAGAAACCTTCTTGCCGTTGGATTTCATCGAGGTGAAACCAACAAACGAACAACTTAGGTAAAGAGGGTCATTTGTTGAGAATGTAGCATAGCTTAAGTTTTGAACCTTTCAAGTAAAAGCATCGATATCTTAGTAGATACATCAAATGTTATCAGTATAAAATAGTAATCAGTATAAATGAACTCCATGAGCATGAGCAGAGAGCGATATCAAAATATTTGAAATTCATGATTGAGTAATAAGAAATACTGCCGCTCCCTGTACAAAACCTGCTAAACATCTATATGTTTGCTTAGTAATTGGATCATTTTGCACATCATCTTGAAGTTTTTGAAATCATGTTCCGATTTGTCTATATTATGTATTCTTGATAGGGATATCCGTGATCCTCGTGGAGTTAAACTTGTGATTGACGTGATTCGCTACGAACCTGCAAAGGTAAAGAAAGCTCTCCAGTATGCCTGTGGTAATGCTCTCGTCTGTGAAACTGTTGAAGATGCCAGAAAGATTGCCTTTGGTGGTCACGAACGCCACAAAGCTGTCGCTTTGGATGGAACAATGTTTCAGAAATCTGGGATCATCTCTGGTGGTGCTTCGTAAGTTTACTTGTCATCTCAAAGAGAAAATATTGATCATAACATTAGCTGTAAAACCTAATCTCTGCTGACAAATCATTGCATTTTAGGATATATGTTTGTATTACAATATAGCATTATTATGACACATTACTTTGTAAACTCTTCATTTTATTTGCATATCCAGGTTTTGGTATTTAGGTAATTCAGATAGTGTTTATCCATGTTATGTTAATTTGTATCTTTGCTGATCAACAGTTGCATTGCAGTTCAGACACTTGAGTGTCATAGCCACAGACATTGGTGCAAAGAGTTTGTGAAAGCAATTTATTATCAAGCTGTCAAGAGAATATAAGTTTAAATCAGTTGCACAAGGCAGTGGTTGTTATTTTCTAACCATTTGAGTTGTTTTCTCTCCGTAGGGATTTGAAAGCCAAAGCAAGACGATGGGATGAAAAGTCTCTCAATAACCTGAAACAACGAAAGTTATCTCTGACAGAGGAACTAAAAGAACAACAGAAGAAAAAGAGGAAAGAATCTGACCTTAATAACATCCGCTCCCAGATCAATGGTCTGGAAACAAGGCTGAAGTACTCCATGAGTGATAGGGATAACACAGTAAGTACTCAATGAGTGATAGGGACAACACAGTAAGTACTCAATGAGTGATAGGGACAACACAGCAAGTACTCCATGAGTGATAGGGACAACACAGTAAGTACTCCATGAGTGATAGGGACAACACAGTTAGTACTCCATGAGTGATAGGGACAACACAGTCAGTACTCCATGAGTGATAGGGACAACACACCATGAGTGATAGGGACAACACAGTAAGTACACCATGAGTGATAGGGACAACACAGTAAGTACTCGATGAGTGATAGGGACAACACAGTCAGTACTCAATGAGTGATAGGGACAACACAGTAAGTACTCAATGAGTTATAGGGACAACACAGTAAGTACTCAATGAGTTATAGGGACAACACAGTAAGTACTCCATGAGTGATAGGGACAACACAGCAAGTACTCCATGAGTGATAGGGACAACACAGTAAGTACTCCATGAGTGATAGGGACAACACAGTCAGTACTCCATGAGTGATAGGGACAACACACCATGAGTGATAGGGACAACACAGTAAGTACACCATGAGTGATAGGGACAACACAGTAAGTACTCGATGAGTGATAGGGACAACACAGTCAGTACTCAATGAGTGATAGGGACAACACAGTAAGTACTCAATGAGTTATAGGGACAACACAGTAAGTACTCAATGAGTTATAGGGACAACACAGTAAGTACTCCATGAGTGATAGGGACAACACAGTAAGTACTCCATGAGTGACAGGGACAACACAGTCAGTACACCATGAGTGATAGGGACAACACAGTAAGTACTCCATGAGTGATAGGGACAACACAGTAAATACTCCATGAGTTATAGGGACAACACAGTAAGTACTCCATGAGTGATAGGGACAACACAGTAAGTACTCGATGAGTGATAGGGACAACACAGTAAGTACTCCATGAGTGATAGGGACAACACAGTAAGTACTCGATGAGTGACAGGGACAACACAGTCAGTACTCCATGAGTGATAGGCACAACACAGAAGTACTCAGTGAGTTATAGGGACAACACAGTCAGTACTCCATGAGTGATAGGGACAACACAGTAAGTACTCCATGAGTGACAGGGACAACACAGTCAGTACACCATGAGTGACAGGGACAACACAGTCAGTACACCATGAGGTACAGGGACAACAGAGTAAGTACTCAGTGAGTTATAGGGACAACACAGTAAGTACTCCATGAGTGATAGGGACAACACAGTAAGTACTCCATGAGGGATAGGGACAACACAGTAAGTACTCCATGAGTGATAGGGACAACACAGTAAGTACTCCATGAGTGATAGGGACAACACAGTAAGTACTCCATGAGTGATAGGGACAACACAGTAAGTACTCGATGAGTGACAGGGACAACACAGTCAGTACTCCATGAGTGATAGGCACAACACAGTAAGTACTCAGTGAGTTATAGGGACAACACAGTAAGTACTCCATGAGTGATAGGGACAACACAGTAAGTACTCCATGAGTGACAGGGACAACACAGTCAGTACACCATGAGTGACAGGGACAACACAGTCAGTACACCATGAGGTACAGGGACAACAGAGTAAGTACTCCCTGAGTGATAGGGACAACATAATAAGTTCTCCCTGAGTGATAGGGTTCAACACAGTATACCATGAGTGATAGGGACGGAAGCAGGACACTTCACCCAACAACCATTTCGCCCAACTGCCATTTCGCCCAACCAGCCTGGTCATTTCGCCCAACCAGCCTGGTCATTTCGCCCAACCAGCCTGGTCATTTCGCCCAACCAGCCTGGTCATTTCGCCCAACCAGCCTGGTCATTTCGCCCAACCAGCCTGGTCATTTCGCCCAACCTGGATTAAATATGATGCTTCAAAAGGAAACGTTCGGGAATTGTTAACGTTACAGGATACGAACCGAATATTAAGGAAACTTGAGGATGGATCAGTGTGTTAGGGGTTGGGTTTGATAGTAAACGTTCGAATATTAAGGAATATTAAGGAAACTTGAAGTCCTTTACTTTGTATAACTTAAGTAAGGAAACGTTCAGGAATTTTTAACGTTACAGGATACGAACCGAATATTAAGGAATCTTGAAGATGGATCAGTGTTTTAGGGCTTAGGTTTGATAGTAAACGTTCGGGAATTGTTAACGTTACGGGATACGAACCGAGTATTAAGGAAACTTGAAGTCTTGGTTAAATTGATTAGGCCTACATATGTGATTACATATGTGGTTACATTGATTAAGTGGTTACATTGATTAAATATAGTACTTCAATATTACGGACGGGTTTTATATATTTTTTTTTTCAATTTAATAAGGAAACATTCAGGAATTGTTAGTCAGTAGGATGGATCAGTGTTTTAGGGGTTAGGTTTGATAGGTTTTTATGAAGACCGATTCCCCTGTGTTTGTTTAATACTATAACTTCCATTGTATGCGTAAACGCCTAAAGTAGTGTAATCCTCCCATTATACCCGAAATAACTGCTCAGACTCCGATCGATATCGAGCGGACCTCACTTTTTTATTTACCTATTATGAAGTAACCTAACCCAAAAAAAATCAAATTGAACTAGTGGAATAGAAAAAGTAAAATTATTCTGACTGAATATTAGTAAAAATAAGGTTGGGCGAAATGACCATGCTGGTTGGGCGAAATGACTATAATGGTTGGGCGAAATGACCATGCTGGTTGGGCGAAATGACCAGGCTGATTGGGCGAAATGACCAGGCTGGTTGGGCGAAATGGCAGTTGGGCGAAATGGTTGTTGGGCGAAATGACTAGAAAGCATAGGGACAACACAGTAAGTACTCAATGAGTGATAGGGACAACACAGTAAATACTCAATGAGTGATAGGGACAACACAGTAAGTACTCAATGAGTTATAGGGACAACACAGTAAGTACCCCATGAGTGATAGGGACAACACAGTTAGTACTCAATGAGTGATAGGGACAACACAGTAAGTACTCAATGAGTGATAGGGACAACACAGTAAGTACTCAATGAGTTATAGGGACAACACAGTAAGTACCCCATGAGTGACAGGGACAACACAGTAAGTACTCAATGAGTGATAGGGACAACACAGTAAGTACTCAATGAGTTATAGGGACAACACAGTAAGTACTCAATGAGTGATAGGGACAACACAGTAAGTACTCAATGAGTTATAGGGACAACACAGTAAGTACTCCATGAGTGATAGGGACAACACAGTAAGTACTCCATGAGTGATAGGGACAACACAGTAAGTACCCCATGAGTGATAGGGACAACACAGTAAGTACTCAATGAGTGATAGGGACAACACAGTAAGTACTCCATGAGTTATAGGGACAACACAGTAAGTACCCCATGAGTGATAGGGACAACACAGTAAGTACTCAATGAGTGATAGGGACAACACAGTAAGTACCCCATGAGTGATAGGGACAACACAGTAAATACTCAATGAGTGATAGGGACAACACAGTAAGTACTCAATGAGTTATAGGGACAACACAGTAAGTACACCATGAGTGATAGGGACAACACAGTAAGTACTCAATGAGTGATAGGGACAACACAGTAAGTACTCAATGAGTGATAGGGACAACACAGTAAGTACTCAATGAGTTATAGGGACAACACAGTAAGTACCCCATGAGTGATAGGGACAACACAGTAAGTACTCCATGAGTTATAGGGACAACACAGTAAGTACCCCATGAGTGATAGGGATAACACAGTAAGTACCCCATGAGTGATAGGGACAACACAGTAAGTACTCCCTGAGTGGTAGGGATAACAACAAGTACCCCATGAGTCATGGGGACCATTTACTTAAGTATTCCATGAGATACTTCAATGAACACTCATAAGTACATAGAAGGGACAAAACAGTGAGTACTCCTTAAAACCACATCATGCATTGTAAACTGATAATATGATTCATAACTCTGCAGGTTTGGCTCTATTGTGTAGTAATTATTTTTTACCCAAACTTTGGCTTGTTTGCAGGGACTGAGTGAATGAATAATTCAGACAAAAACATATTGAATGGTGCTTTTGTTTTTCCAAAACCTTACTTGGCCGTTGTCATGATCATGTGAATATTTACTACACAATAGACCCATAAAGAGAACGTTTAGACATTCAAAATTGAATGCATAACAAGGCTTCAAGTTATAGGGACAACACAGATACAAAATCTGTTCCATTACTGTTCCAAAATAGAATGTTTACAAAGAGCTTTTTAAAGAAGAGGCATAAGTGTTATGTTAATTTTAAACAACATCTCCAAATGGTCATTATAGGTGTACATCATCAGAGGGGAATGAATGGTGACTTAGATGTTATGGGATATTAGAAGAGTTACGGTTGTGTGAGGTTACGGCTATGTTGACAGGATACCATGTATGAGCAGTACATTATCCAGAATTTCTTAAGTTGAATTTGATAAGTTCAGAGTTATATCTGTAATATTGATTCAAGACTGCTAATCTCATCCCTTCCGATTATTTACAGCAAAAGAAGATCCTCACCAATAACCAGAAAATCATCTCAAAGTTGAACCAAGATCTGGAAGCCTTTGATGTAAGTAGTTCTTATCCACATTTGCTCTGTTTTGTCTGGTTGGTTCCCTCTCTATTTACTGTTTTATTTGTGTTTTTGTTGAAGAGCATTGTTATACAGAGAAGTGTATTTTATGCAGGATTGGGCTGTAGATATGCTGAATAATGCTTAGGAAATGTAGCAAGTGTTAAGTGCTTGAATTGTCAAAGTGACAGATGTTAACTCTAAAATAACGTACACTTGAGTAAAAGTCCCTTAAACCTAACAGTTTATTTTGTATGAAACATGAATTGTGAAGACATTTTACTCGGGATGGCCTTAAAATACCAGACTATTGACCAAATTTGAGATAATCTCATTGTTAGTCTTACCATTGTTGTCATTCAATACATTGTTTCATTAGAATGTTTTAAGCTGTGCAAAAACAAGTGTGAACTCATTGTGATGCAAGATCCCCCTAGTAATTTCCATAAAAGAGTGTATGTTCCTATCCAATTTAAGCCTTCAAAATTTTCAATTAATTGAAAGCTATTTGATTCTTTCCGCAGCCCAAGATAAGTGCCATAGAAGAGCAGATAACACAAAGAGCTGAACTCATCACAGAGAAGAAAGGAGAGATGAACAACGTGGAGGATGAATTGTTCACTGATTTCTGCAGCCAAATCAATGTCCAGAACATTCGTCAGTACGAAGAGAAGGAGCTAAGAGCTCAGCAAGAGAGAGCCAAACGAAGGCTGGAGTTTGAGAATCAGAGGTCGAAACTCGTCAATCAGCTCGAGTATGAAAGGTCCAGGGATACAGAAGGTATTATTGTTCTATCTAAATTATTTATCAAGTATTCAGTGAGAAAGTTATGGTAAACCTACTGGTGCTTCTTTTCAAGAAAAAAATTAAAGATGAAGACAGTTTAGTATTTAGGTTGGACAATACTGTCCCGAGGTATTCCGTAAGGATAGACTAATTCACAGCATGTTACATCACTGAGACACATTTATTACCTGCTTTAAGTCTCCTCAAAATCTATGAATATTTAGAAAGGTAGAACCTCAAGAAAATTGTCCAGGACACTTTTTGTAAGTGTTAGACTTGCTGACCTTTGGAGTCAATACTGATCACCTTAACTACTGCTGGTTGGATTTTATAATCATGTTCCAATTGTGACCAGATTTTCTTGAAGTTTGCTGGTTGTCATGTTCAACAGTCACACAAACTAAGACTGCTGCTTAATTCTTGTTTGTAAAGTAGGTTAGGTAGGTCTGATGGTATGTCTAAGTAGATCTGAATGAAGTGAGATAAGTCTAGGCTAAATGTTGATGTTTGTATTCAAAACCAATGGATGGTGAATACCTCTTGTAACATTAAGCCAAGAAATTAACTAGTTAACTAATTAACTAGTTTCTGTTCAGATTTTATATCACAGTAAGAGAATTTAAACCACAGATAAAAACAACTTACTTGTCTATGCTATAGCCTTTCATTCTTTTGTGTTGTAAATACCTGTCATGTTCGGTCATATTTGGTCATGTTTGGTCATATTTGGTGTATAATTCTATGGTCTGATACTCTGTGCCTCATTACTGCAGTTAATTGATAAAGTAGATAATCAGAGTCTGAAAGTAAAACACCTCTGAAAAAGAAAACAAATTGTATGGGCATAAAATTAAATCAATTTGAAACAAACTTCTTTGATGTAATGAACATAGAAATAATCATCATCTTTTTCATGTATGCAGCAAATGTCAAGAAATGGACCAAGCAAGTGTCTAATGATGAAAAGGAGTTGGAGAAACTGAAGAAAGAAGAAGCTAAACAGATGAAGGTAAAATACCATCAATAATATTATTTTGGGCAAAAAAAATACAATTTGGGACATCTTGTAGTATGGAAACTAATGTACAGCTGTGTATATATTGTTGTTGGTGTAGTTGATTTTACCTTTTCAGCCTTTTCTGTATCTCAATAGACTTTGGGGAGGCTTAATTGAGTTCAGAGAATAGATTTAATCAGCAGAATTCGAGATAATTAATTAGAGTAGATAAAGAAAGAGAAAACCTTGAAATGTTTGTTATATAGTCTGAATGGTAATATTAATCCTCTTTATTCACTGGTGATGATTAAAATATGAGGTACCTTTCATATCAGTTGTAAAAACTAATTATAGAAGTTTAATATTTCTTAACCTTTTCGTTCATCATTTTCTCAGCTCATTGATGAAGAATCAGAATCTATGACTAAACTCAAATTTTCAAAGACGACCAAGAAATCTCAGATTGACGATAAGAACGCCGAAGTGGAGGAGATTCGAAAGCAACTCATGACTTGCAACAAAGAGATCACAGGTTTGTCTTTCATCTCTTAAATCTCATTAATATATATATATATATATATTGCAAAGGATTCCTTGATGCAGGATTTACATTGTAAAGGTGTGAAGAGGCATTGAAAATAATTGAATGTGTCGATCACAAACAAGTTCAGACGATTTCACATGTAATACGAGTTTCTGAATCGAGTATTGATCAATGCAGACAAATTAATTTACATAATGAATAACTTCATTTCATAACTTTATATATATCTGGGAAGGAAATAATCTGGAAATAAAATATATCCGGAAAGAACAGTTTGCCAAAATATTGGATATTTTTGCCCAACCTTGACAGCCATCCAGAAGCATATCACAGCAACCGAGACTAAACTGGAACAAAAGAAGGCCGACAGACACAGTTTATTGAAGGCTTGTAAAATGGATGACATCAAAGTACCGATGAAGAGAGGCTCCATGGATGATATCTCGGAAGAAGGAGAGGTAAACAACTAATTAAATCCACTGGTTGTATTGAATTCACAAAATTAACATATTCAACAAAATTAACATATTCAACAATAAGAAACTAACAAAAGTCAGATTCACACAAGGTATCAACTGCCAACCTCTGTACAAATGTTTTGTATACATTCTTGTCACAGAACATGCAATGAGCTATTGTTTGTCCATTGGTGAGTCTTGGATGCATTGTTAGCCAGACCTTGGTATATCTGTGTCGTAGGTCAAGGATCGCTGTTGTTTCCTTTTGAAAGTTATGGAGCTTGTCAGATTCCTGTCTTTTCACTTGTGACATTTCTGCATCAGAGTACCTAAATTGTCGGTGAAGTGTTTTTGCATCACGGAAGACGTTCTACACAAACTGCTGCTTTAACACAGTATTGTCATTAGCTGAATGCATTGTAGTGAAGGAGGTATTGGAAGTGAAATGCTTTGAAATTGCTATTAATTCGATTCTGTACCAGAATATATCACTGAAGCTGAATTTATGGTAAGGTAAATGTTATTAAAATGGATGGAAAGAGGATTGTGTTGGGGAAGGCATGGTGTGTCGCATTCTTTATATTGTTTAGATTTCTATGTTTATTACAGCAGTCATAAAATGGGTTTCTTGTCAGTTGCTTCTGTATATACATCCATGGGTTCCCTTGTCATTACTAATATTACGAGATATTCTTATTCTTATTCTTCATCTACAGGGGTCCAGTCAGAGGGAGAGTGGTGATACTGGAGAGAGTCTTAGTAGTCAGGGCACTAAGAGCATGTATGCTAGAGAATCACTCATTGTCATCAACTATAAGAAACTTAACCAAGACCTCAAAGATGTAAGTCATTCAAGGCAATTATTTATATTTTCTTTCCTTTTTTTTCCCTTTTTTTTCGTAAGAAAACTAAGCATTTTACAGGATATGAAGATGATCGCTCTTGTGTCATCAGCCGGATCCCTGCAAGATATCTTGTCACCTCTGTCTCATTAAATGTGAAAGTGAAGTGCATCTAACATGGATATTAAATTGAATAATACTATCTTGTTGTAATGTTATCAGTTTAATCAACATCAAGGCTGAAGAAGATGTTTAAAGAAAGAAAAATAAATTTAACAGGACTGTTACTAAAGATATACTTAGTATGTCATGATGTTTTTTACTTTATTTTATACAATTTAGAAAGCTTTGTTTTTTGTTTTAAGCAAAGAGTGTTTGATCTACCGTTATTGGTGCTTTTATTTGTGAGTTGTAGAATGTCAGCTGAGTTTAAAGTTGAGTCATTACCAGTGATTTGAGTTACTGTATTTCATCGCCATGGAGATACACTTCACATACTTCCTTCGAGACAGTTCACTGTTTAAATTGAGAGTCATGAATCGTTATAGCAATGGTGGACTCTAGTTATTAATTAGAAGTAGTAGAAGAGGGAGACATCCTGTTATACTATTTACATTAGCGGTGTAAAGATACCAGCAATATGATAATGTATAGAAAAGAAGATAAAATTATTAACAGAAATAACATAATAATTCTGAACCACAAGTTATGTAATATACTAACTTACTGGAATTTATACTGAGATTAAGATCAAATAAGAATCCTTTACTCTGGAGACGTAAGGAATATTAATTTTTTTTTTGCCAACAGCTGGATCGAGTGGGTGAAATCAAAGAAGCTGGTGATAATTTGTCATCTGAAGTATCTAGTATGCAGGCAACTCTACAGAGAATTGCTGCTCCCAACATGAAAGCTATGGAGAAGTAAGTAGAGTTTTTATTCTACCCCCTCACCTCCAACCCAACTCTCCCTTGCTATTTTTGGTTTAATTATTTTTGTGTTACTTATTTATTGACTGTTTTGATTAGTAGTCCAAGTTTCTGTTGTAGTGCTAGGGATAGGAGGCTGCATGGTAATGGGATAAAGCTATTAAAACTGGTTTAGGGTAAACATGGTTTTAATTAGAAATTGAAAGAAACTGTATGGAAACTCACAAATTAGAATTATGACCTCAGAGAATACAGAAAGTAACAGACAAGTTAACACTGTTGCGTTTCTAATCAATGTTCTATTAGACATCGATAGCTTGTCTGTTTTTTTTTGTCGGCTAACAGCACAAGTTAGGTCTATCCTACTTGTATCCATTAATGCAATACAGCACTTCTGCTCTGTACTGAAACAAAGGCTAATTGTCTTTATATATATATATGCAACAATGGGATCACAACTCATATTGTCATATAATCACATCTTGACAGTATGTCAATCTCCCCCCCCCCCCAAATTTTTTTTTATTTTGCCTTCTGTTCTAAAAACTGCTTACTATATGACCAAAATTTCTCGTACTTTCGGAACATTTACTAGTTTTTGCACTTCGTACACAATTCGGGTTTGCATTCAAAGAACTCTTGTCTGGCAACTGATAATTTGATGCACAAGACAAAGAAAGTAGTGCATTGCAACGCAAGTCGTCTTGAAAACCAACCGTTTAGAAGCTAGTATGATAGTGATGCAGCCCTAGAGATACAGCTTAGAGGTAAAGATAAACAGTTCATTACGGCTAATGAAGTAATTAGATTAATTATTAGCTTAATGTCTGACTGCTTTAAAGGTCTCTGTATAGTTGTAGGGCCATGTATTAAGCTGCTCTGCTGCTAGTACTAATTTGTACTGTATGCTATACCAAATTCAGCACAGGGTTCGTAGCACAGTGTTCAAACTATTTGATAGGCTTTATACGTAACTGTTTACAATTGTAATAGCGGTAGCGCCTCTATTTGCATAATATCATAATCCAATGAGTGATACACATCTACAAGATTCTTTCTTATACTTTGGTTAGGCTTGATGGGGTGAAGGAAAGGTTCCAGTCGACTGCTGTAGACTTTGACGCGGCCCGGAAGAAGGCGAAGAGAGCCAAGCAGTCCTTTGAAGTCATCCGCAAAGAGCGATTTGAAAGGTTCAACAACTGTTTTGAGCACATCTCCAACAGAATTGATGATATTTACAAGGTTGGTTCTCTACTTTTATCTCTTGTGTTTTGTATTTCATGTATTGAGTATGTTGGAGGTTTGTGTCTTATATGTGTATATGTAGGATTGTACTAAGGTGAACCTTAAGGATCAATATGAGATATGCAGTAAATAATTGTAATGGGGGAAAAACAGAAAGGTTGGTTATATACACATCAGGTTACCAATAACAGACACAAGAGGCCTCATGTGAGCTTGTTGGTGGAGTATGCATCTTGATGTAACAGTTAAGCAAGTAAGTTGTAATGAGGGAATGACATGAAGATGACCTTGTTCTGATGGCCAACTGTTCTGATTTTTGGTGGAACAAAAGTAAAATGTTGATATCTTTCTTGGTGCTCCTGCTGTAGAGAATATTAATACAAGACAGTTTGGCCAAGCAGAGCAATCATCCTAAATATGTTGTTTCCATTTCCTATCATTTATTTGTTTTTTTTTCTGCAACAATAAACTACAAAGATGTTTGCATGTATCAAATGTTCGAAAGGCCCTGTAGGAAGCCTTAGGGCTTGCCAAAGGAGACCACTGCCAGTTACAACATTTCACTGTTTGTTACATGGTTGTATAGGTTGTATGCTGTTTAATGTCGTAACATCTCATGCTTTCCTTTCTCTAGGCTCTTTCTCGAAACCAGAGTGCCCAGGCATTCCTTGGCCCTGAGAATCCAGAGGAACCATACCTAGATGGGATCAATTATAATTGTGTAGCCCCTGGAAAGAGATTTAGACCCATGGATAACCTGTCTGGTGGAGAAAAGACAGTTGCAGCATTGGCTCTGCTGTTTGCTATTCATAGGTATGTTCAGCTTAAGATTGAATTACACAAAAATAGTACGTCATAGGAGAGTACAATAATTAGAAGGCATGTTCCAGTTGTCTTTGGTTAAACGTGGAGGTCTTGGAAGTGATGAGTTTAAAACTGTGTGATATATCTTCCTTCCAAGAGCTCTTTGCATCTGCTCGCCAATTACTAGCAATCTTACCAGCATTACTTGAAATAAGATTGTAATTGATCTACCTAGCCCTTCTTCCTTCATTTTGCTGTAAAAACTAATTTTAGTTGACTCCTTAATGATTTCATTTAATTTTCATATTAGTATGACTCACATGAATAGAAATATTCATCATTCTCAGAATTACTAGTTGACATGCCAAGCTAATGAGCTTGAATTTTAATATAGTATAAAATGAAACAGTATATAAACTTATTCAGAAAGTTGCTTAAAAGGCGAAATCGTTGACTTTTGCTGTTGAGTGTGAGGGGGCATCCCCAAGTTGATGAAATTTGAGTTTACTCTGATTTGTGTCCATTATTGTCTTCTTCAATCTTGTTTTGTTTCTCAGCTATCGACCAGCGCCCTTCTTTGTTCTGGATGAGATTGACGCTGCCCTGGATAACACCAACATCGGCAAGGTTGCGGAGTACATACAGGAGCAATCTCAGGGACACTTCCAGTGTATCGTCATCTCACTTAAAGAGGAATTTTATAACCATGCCGATGCTCTGATTGGAATCTACCCTGAGGTGAGGCCACTCTTAATTCCACTAATACTACTAATACTATAGCATAAAGTACTCTAAGACATATCTCTGAACAGTACTGTTTCACAACTATCAGGTACTTTTCATTTTCTAGTGATGAAAAAAAACAGTGTACTCTCATCATGGTAGGTTATCAAAGAATACTTTGTCTAAGAGTGTTCTTATTCAGGATTATTCAGTATTCGTCATGTAGTCCACTAGCAGTCTGCATTAAGTAGCAAGTGTTGAGCAGTACTTAAATAATTTTCAGGTTTCTTAGCCTGCCTGCCACCATCAATCTGGCAATACTTGAAGGTACAAACGTTCGCAGCTGTTAAATAATCAATGACTCATTTCATAAATGTGAAGCAATCGTGAACAGAAACATGGAAAACTTAAGTATTTCTTCTAGTCATCTCAGGAGTGAATGCCCCCACCCATCCACCCTCCCTTCTGTCTCCCTATTTTAGTTCTTTTACCATTGTACTGTGTTTAATTTTAATACCTTATTTGATGTCATGTTTTCATTGAATCTTTATATTTACAGCAAGGAGAGTGTGTTGTCAGTAAAGTGCTTACCCTGGATCTGACGCAGTACGCTGAGAACCCTCTGGTGACTAGCCCAACCATCGCTGCTCGATGATGACCAACTCTACCATTCCAGGGCTAAAGGTTTTTTAAAGGAGCTGTTAAGGCACTCCACTGTTTTAATGTAAATAGTACATTTTTTGCTTCTTGTGTTTTCTTATTGTTGATTCTGTAAAGCAAATAGTTCTGGTGGTATAAATTTCCCAGTCTTTACAATATTTAGAGGAGGAAGTTGACAGGTTGTGTTGTACTGTCTTGGAAAAAAGTTTACTTCTCCTTAAAGTATGTGACACCTTAAAGTATGTGACAATGACTAAGAACCATGCATAAATGAGAAGTAAATCGAAAATTAAATCTAGGTATGTCATTTTTATGATGCATTTCCTTCTTTTGGTTGGAACATCAAGTAGAGGAGGGGGAGGGGGTTAAAGGATGAGGGGAGGGAGGGTGGAATCTCTTTGCTCCCTCTTTCATTAACATCTGGATGTGTGTTCATATAAGGTTAATAATGGAGTTCTCTGTTTAAATTTTCCATCACCTTTGCTCTAAGTCGGCATCAACTGTGTGATATGTTGTATTTTAGTTATGCTGCAGGCTGTTTTTGTGAAAACAATTTTAAATTCAAATGATTTGATAAAGCAAAGAAATGATGTGATTCAAATGATTTGATAAAGCAAAGTGATGATGTGACACTTATTGATATGATATGTAAACTATGTAAGTCTTGGGTGATTCATATAGAGCTTTGCATGTCTGTATTAAGGAGACATAAACATTATTACCATTAATAACCTATGACATAGAGATGATATTGATGAAAAACAACCCCCAGACAGAGAAATAAGATTCCCTTGGACAATTTCAGAGTTTGGATGGGTTTTTTTTTCCTTTTTCTTTGCATGCAAGATTGAAAACTTGAGTAAGTCTAAGAAGGCAATTCCATAGCCATAGGGGCTGCCATATTTGTTAACTTTTCATTGATTGATGTCTGCTGCTGTTGTTGTTGTTGACTACAATAACATTAATGTTCATATTCAATCAGAAATATGAATGGACAAACCAGAGGGAATAGATTTCACTTCCTAGTAGCACTATTACATAACTCACTGGACAACACCTGAAAGCTCATTGTAATGACCTAAAGTTATGATGTCTTGCAAGTGAACAAAGACTTTTGTTAGATTATTAGGTAAGCTGTTCAGTAGTTAGGATTTATATCATATTACATAAGAATGATCTTTGTGTTAGTGCCACCTTTAAGAACATCTGAATCGGTTAAAAGTCTTCAGGCCTCTAGTTCTGTGTTTTGCATAGAATCTGTTGCAGTCTGACAGAACCATATATGGTCCTTGAAAGATTAGACACTTTTGATACACTATTTGAACAAAAAATAATCAGGAATCAGAAAGTTAGGTTTGCCAAAAAAATATGAAACACAGACAACATAGCATTTAATATGTAAGATTTTCTGTATTGGATTTGACAGTTGATAACTCATGAATGAGAAACACCCAAATGGTTATTAATAAGTATTTCTCTAGTCTTAGTTAGATTAAGGGGTATTCAATTTCCTGTAAATATAACAAAATGCAATCAAACTAAAAGTTACTGAAAACTACAGTTTTTAAGAACATCTGAAGCCTCTGAATTGTAACGTTTAATCTCTTTGTAGAATATTTCTAATTTGTTTCATGTTCTTTTCTGATTGTTTTACTACAAGACTGTTATTGTTAGTATTTGGGCTTCTTGACTGGGTGTAGGTTACACTGTACATGTATAAAAACACTTAATCAGTTCAAATACAAAATGGTGTCTACAAACCTGCTGTCAAAGTCATCCCTTTATTTTGTGATCATATCCAGGATGTGGATAAAGTATTTCATTTTGAAACACTGTCCATCTTAAAGTAATAAAATGTGTTATGTGAAGAACAAATTTCAGCTGTTCCCTCCTTTCCACACCCAAGTCCATCCCTTCCTCTATACCCCTTCCCTTTCCCTATACCCCTTTCCCTATACCCCTTCCCCTATACTCCTTCCCTTCCCCAATACCCTTTCCCTTCCCCTATACCCCTTCCCTTTCCCTATATCCCTTCCCTATACTCCTTCCCTTCACCCATACCACCTTCCCCTATAACCCTTCCCCTATAACCCATTACCCTATACCCCTTCCCCTATACCCCTTCCCTTCCCCTATACCCTCACTGTCAACCCCTTTCCTTCCTCTATACCCCTTACCTTTCCCTATACCCCTTTCCTTCCCCTATACCCCTTCCCCTATACTTATTCCTTTACTCCTTCCCCAATACCCCTTCCTCTATACCCCTTCCCTTCCCTATATTCCCTTCCCCCAATACCCCTTCCTTTATACCCTTACCCCTTCCCCTATACTTCTTCCCTTCCCCTTTATGCCTTCCCCTCTCCTATAACCCCTTCCCCTATAACCCCTTCCCCTATACCCCTTCTCCTATACTCCCTTCCCCTATACACTCTTCCCCTATACCCCTCCCCTATGCCCCCTTCCCCTATATTCCCTTCCCCTATACCCTCACTATCAACCTGCATTTTCTTTCGAAAGAGTATACTGACAGTAGAGCTTCCTTTACTTCTAAATATGACAGTTTACATACTAGCCTTGTGCACTTCTATATATATAACAGTTTATATATAACAGTTCATATATAACAGTTTATATAACATATATATATATAACATATATAACAGTTTACATACTAGCCTTGTGACTTCTTTACCATCTTATGTGTGCATCACAAAGCTGAAATGAAAAACGTTATACTTTCCTCTCTTTTGATATTGCTTGACAAGTTAAAATGAAAGACACTTGCTATTGCTAATTTGCAATAAAACTTTCCACTTTCGAGTTGGTGAGCTCTATGAAAACCATGACAGCACCCTCAAATTCATAACTATCTGCTGCCACATATTATCACAGTAGGATAAAAGTTGTTCAGTTTGTGACTTCACTAAGGGTACAATAAGTTACTTGGTACCTCTTCTCTGTACTCTTTTTCTGGTCTTTGGTTTACTTATTTCATAAGTACATAAGTTTGAATCAGCATAGCATCTGCTATGTAAAGTTGTCAGTAAATTGTAAGAGCAAACAACATAGTCCCGCATTATAGTAACTGATCATTCGTGATTTAAGTTGACGATACCTATCAATAACCAATAGATGCAGCTTCGAAAAGGTGACCTAGTGACTCAGGGCGGATTAACTTGTCATACCGACTTGGTACCGAAGCGTGGTGGACCGAGGCGCCGAAAGCGACACCAGGTTGAGTTGCCTAAGGTAGCCCGGATTTCCTCTTACGCATAAACTTCTACTTAGAAGGCCTACGGTATACCCCATCCGCCCATTCATGTAACAAACGTCATGTATCATTGCTATGCCACCCTCAAAGGCAATTGTCTAATTCCCTGGATACTTTGAAAAACCAGTACCGTCAGGAAAGTAGGCCGATTTTTTTTGAGAAAAAAATCCACGTTATATGCGGGCAATACTGATGACCTCTAAGATATAGAATTGTAACAACTTAGTCACATCCGCTACCTTACTTTGTGGTCCGATCGGCGTTTCCGAACAGATTGATATGTCCTCTAAGCTTCCTTTTATAAAACATACTTGGAAGAAAATTATAGAAATACTAAGTCTTTTGGTAAGAAAAATTTAAAAGGTCAGTCACACCTGTTTGGTATTTCCACAAAATTCAGTTTAGCTTGTTAATTTCTGATAGTTCTCTGCCGTACCGATGCTAACGCTATAAATCCAAATCGTTGCCAGACATTGATTTAGAGTTCTATATATCTATCTGAGGAGTCAAAGCAACTCTTAAAGTTTTCCCTGACTAATACTGCATGTGTATTCCAAAGCCATCTTTTGTGTTTGTTCTACAATTTTGCCAAAAGTTGCGGCGTTTTTACTCAAATATAAAATTGCATTTTATTTCACATAGGTACTAATAACATGTAAAAAGTAACTTGAACTGGGAAATTTCCAAAACAAAAATCTCCTTATGTTCGTCTTTTGAAATTTCCTAAACTGCTAATTATCGAATAGTATAGGAAGGATAATCAAAAATAAATAAGGGAAACGGCTGTTTTGAAGACCATCTGTATTACTCCGCGTGTTAAACTCGTAGATCGTTTCTGAAGTCTACATTTTTGAGGTGGTTTGAACCCTTCTTACCTTTCTTCTGGATATTTAAGTAGACCCTTTTGCACAAAATATTTTCAGGCAGGCGCGGTGCCTCTACAGGTGGCAGTTTGAATATCAACATTAAAATCAAATTAAATTCAATCCTGCCCCTGCCCCATGCCCCACCCCCGCCCCATCCAATCTGAAATATATAATAGTACTGGCATATGGGGTTTCTTCCCAAAAAAAAATAAACGTTTTTAGCGTCAATGGTAGCATTGACTAACCCGCATCAGTGTGATGTTCAAACTCCATGAGTGTAGCAGGGGTTATGTTGGTTTCGATGGTGTTTGTGCAGGGTTTTCTGTGTCTCAGACACAAAATGTTGTCGCTTCGATGATTCTGACGCATCAACACCAACATTGTGACGTATATCAGCCTGTCACAAGACCAGGCATATGCTACTGTGAGAGCGGCTTTATTATAATATTCACCTTATAAGTAAACAGTTATAGTTCTTTGCAATGTTTACTTTTTGTCTGTAAATAGTTCATAGGAATATAATGACTTTGCAACAGCGGTTGTTAAAAAATAACACAGTGGTTACAAACTGGTTATCTCATGAATGATGCGTATTAATGTGGTCGTAACGCTTAGCTTCTTTGACTTCAGTGTTAGTCTGTAAACTTTATAACGTGAAAACAAACATTGTATGCTAATGGTACAGGACACTTATTAAGAAAAATATTGCTTAAATTATCCAGAACTTTATTTCGAGTGGAAAAAGGAAAGTAAACAAGAAGAAGAAAGTTGACTATCGTATTTCCTTTCGACGACTGGTAAGCCCACCCCACCCTCTCTATGTACCGAGTGGAATGTAATATGAATTCATGTTATAACACGGTACCGTGTTCGCTAGCGATCACTTTGGCAGGCCGTAGCCAGGACTTGGAGGGGCACCAGCAACAACCTGAGCACCATACATTTTAGGAGGGGAGCAATACTCGTGTCCTGTAACTGATGATGATCTTGTACACATGATAGTGGCTCAAATGTGGGCGAGGGGGTGGGGTGCAATATTCTGGCCGCCCTGTATCGCGGCTTGGTTAAGGGCCTGCTTACCGTACTCCCTTTTCCATTTAGTATCCTAACTTCGACAATACCTCCTCATCCATGATGCACCCCACCCCTCCCCTCGTTTGGCATGACAGTGACTGATAAAGTGTCCGGGCGCTTACTCATTGGTGCAATCAGGACCCCCACGCTTTGTATTTTATTTTAAGTATAATTGCACACAGAACGGAGAGGGATTATAGATGGCATCAACCAAAATACAATAATATATTATATATTCCATTGTATAACTTTCTGTTCCATTGATGCCCTGTATACCTATAGATCTACACAAAAGTCAAAGTTACAATCGACAGCCTTTCGATAAATACATGTTATGGGAATATCCCGTCTTTTATCACTTCCGCTCACCTTCTTAACAAAATGCATTTCCATGCGTAAAGTTGATTTTGTTCCCTTGGAAATACAACTAACAACGCAATAGAATTGTTTAATAAGCAGCCCGTAAGATAGATATTGTTTCCTCTTAACACGCTTATATTTTGGCCACAATCTTTCAATCAGCTTCCGAAAGCCTAAAACTTGACCTTCCTAAGTATTGAGCGAATAAAGTATACACATAACCACCTCCTGCCTGCCAAACATTAAGTTGCATTCCTTCTCAAACAAGCCAATCTTACTAGGTTTGAATGTTATACACAAACTATACACAAACTCAAGAAAGTAATAGGAGGCGTAAATGTGACTAAAAACTTAAACGGTTTTATCAAGTTTAATTATGTATGATCATTCAGTCTTTTGAATTATATCTCGACACAACTATAACACGGATTTACCGTGCATAAATTTAGGACTAATTCAAGCAGATTTTGCGTTTCCGTGCAGGTTTTGTGTGTAAGTTTTCTCGCCATTGAATACATACGATTAGATACTTTGTTCTTACTTTAGAATGTAACGACATTTATATAAAGTCTTTAAGAAAGTTGGTTGTTTATCAAAATGTTACAAATTGCTTTAAGTTTTAAATACCTTTCCGCTAGTTGATGACCCTGGCCTTTTCTTACCTCCGAATCAACTGATTATAAGTTGTTGACTTATTTGTTGTGAATTTCAAGTAACCAGGAACTTCGGATGAGAAATCACCGTCAATTGCATCCTTAATTCCACTTCAGGATCCTTGGTTTCCAATAAACGTAAGAAAGGTACCACGCCCACGTCCGCCTCTACCCATCACATGGTTACAATTTTTTTTTTTATATTTGCTTTAATCTTGATTTCTGTGCCTGTCTAACTTTTCTTGAGACTGGGATTTTGTTGTTGTTGCCCAAACCGACAAAGTATATGGTTAACGATGATGAAGCAATACTGTGTACAGTGTATAGTTTGCTATCTGTATGTTGTAGCTATAACATGTTCACGTGATTTCAAGCATAACTTGTTACTAGCACAATTCACTCACGACCGAAAGGAAATGTATACGAAGCTAATGGTGCAAGTTTTCAGATAAGTTGCCACGGTGTGATGGTCCTGTTTTCAGATTAGTTGCCACGGTGTGACGGTCCTGTTCTTGGTAGTAGTCATCACGGTGTGACGGTCCTGTTTTCAGATAAGTCGTCACGGTGTGACGGTCCTGTTTTCAGATTAGTCGTCATGGTGTGCCGGTCCTGTTTTTGGTAACGATGCCGAGGTTCAGTAACCTTTGTAATCGTGATGGCGTGTATGCGTGTGTATGTGACGGCCAGCTTGTAAACACAATATCTCGATATATACATTTGGAATCGGAATAACAATTTATTCTGTAAACTCCTTACCAGTGAATTAAATGGTTGATGCCTTGTCGACATAATAACTGATTCCTGATACCTTTCTTTATGTGTTGCTGATCATCCTCTTTATTTTGGTGTGCACAAGTTCACGTATATTAAAATGTATGGCTTACCACACTGCGGTCTGTTTAGGCATCGTAACCACTTAACGTTTTGGTTTTCTGGTTGTGTTCATGGAAAGAGGGGTATACTATCTGTGCGCTAGGCATACTGAAGGAAATGCATGTTAGATCTGAGATGGGGTTTCCCCCTTAACAGTGGCAAACACTGGAAGGCAATGTAACTTCGTTCACTATATTTGCAATATCTAAAGTTGAAATAACGAACATATTATGTCTTTGAAGAGTGGAATTATGTGAGAGGGAAAATATAGTTTAGAAACTGATATTGGACCATCATCTGGCTAACTGCTAACTAGATTTTGCCGTTTGCCAGGAGTAAATAAAGGCACTGGGTCATTTCTGCCAGTAGAACACATGGAATGAATGTGGAAAGTCAGAAATTTCGTACCTAACATAATAAGCCCTGTTAGAATTACTGATTAAATATCGGTAAGTATGGGCTTCACTCAATGCCTGTGCAGTAACCGATGCGCGTTGTCATTTCAGAGAAAGGTCAGTGAGAAATTGATTTTAACCAGCAGATTTTTTTATGCACTGGTAGTATTTTTTTTTTAACCAAGTGGCTAAAATTGTTAAATTCTATACCTGTATCGTTACACTCATAGTACTGTTATATATACGTATATCGTTTTAATCATAAAACATTACGAGATAAAGGTTGTCTGAACCACAAGGAGGGGGGGGGGGGACTTTTTCAAAATAATTTGTGAAATTCCTTAAAACATATCAAAGGCCAGGGTGTGTCAAGAGGTGAAGGAGTTGAAAGATATTGGGGTAATTACTTAGTTCCATGCTCCCCGAATCTTTCCCCATACAAACATGTATATATAGTCCATTTACACGTGGAGTTTTCTTTCAGGCGACATTGTCAATCATGTTTTTTTCTCCCATTTCGGAGTTCTGTCTACATCACAAGGAATTTAAACAGACCAAGAAAGTTAAGTCTAGTCCTACTCCAAATTATGACTGGCATGATGTACCTTTAGGGGTAAAATCGTTTGTAATCAAACCAAATGCCTCCACGAAATCTTCAGTTAATGGTCATTCATACCAGTAGATTTTTTATGATTATGCCATTTTTGCATTCCTCCAAATTTGCCAATGGTTTGGCATTGTCATCTCTAATATTGTTCATTGTCTTTTGACAAACAAAGACTCGCTGTCAGTAGGGTTTGAGACTTGCTGTCACATCAAGCGCGTCACACCCCGCTCTCCTGACCTGTCACAATCAATCAGGCTAGAGCGAAGATGACAAGCGCTGGTACCGTAAATTGAGGGACACCATGCTAGGGCTTGTTTACAATTTCAAATTTGGGATTCTACCATCTCCGTTCCAAGTACAGACCTACGGTAGTGGATATAGGCCATCCATAAATGAATGTATAGGTTTTGAAAGAATTCAGAACGTTCTTGAAGCATGCAGGCTTAATTAGAATTGTTTACCGATAATCTCTTCAGCGTGAAATTATGCACAAAATGAATAGAAAATGCCGTCTTAAAATTAGTGAATATAATATAAAGTGTCGTAGGCAATGCACAATTGAGTCATATTAGGAAGTGTCAAAAAATGGTCGCTAAACTGCTTCATAGTTATATATGTTGGATGCAGCGATAATGCCGAGGATTTGAACTTGCTAGTACTCCATATCTTGTTATACAAGAAGCGGTGAAAGTGTGATATTAGTCTTAGACCGTGGTAGTTCTGTTTTTGCTTGAAAATGATTAAATAAATTCACCGTACGCCACCCCTTTCCTCCACATCCCTCTCCCCACTCCCACTTCCCCACTACCCCACTCACGAGGCTAAATGTTAATCCGGAATGTTATATTGAGTTTTGTATTGCTTCTGAGGAAATAACTAAATGGTTTGTAGGTGTCGCACCGCAATTATTTGCTCCATTGACTTACCCAAAAAATTGGTCGCTTATCAGGCCACTAGAGCATAGAAGTTCTCAATTGACATGTCCTACCCACCATATCATAGCTGATTTCTTGGGATATCGCAGCACATTCGACGTTTGCCACCATGACCATTTAGATTTTGAGCTAGAAGTACACAAAGTTTAGCATAGTGCTCCCCAAACCATCTGCTAGCTCTCGCTGCGGAATCTTCTTGTTTCACCCGAGATTTTCTAACATGCCTAAATCACTTTCAATCCTGAAGATTTTTAGACCATCAGTAGTTTATTTCGTCCTCTTCAACATCCAAGCATAAAAAGAATGATGATGAAAAAAAGAATGATGATGAAAAATAATAATACAGTAGGTCAATTTAGGGCTATTTTCCGGTTTACGTGG
This sequence comes from Apostichopus japonicus, assembly GCF_037975245.1. Taxonomy (NCBI): domain Eukaryota; kingdom Metazoa; phylum Echinodermata; class Holothuroidea; order Aspidochirotida; family Stichopodidae; genus Apostichopus; species Apostichopus japonicus. The sequence continues at coordinate 5,760,547 of NC_092580.1, forward strand.
ACGTGTACTACTCTAATTGTGGTGCGATACCTGTATGTTAGACTAAGTAGCTCAGCCACTTTAATTAATTAGCCTCAAATGGTCATTTTCTTCACATTTAAAAGTGGTATAGCTACACAACGTGAACTGAGAGCATTGTTGTTTTTAACTGTATTCAACGTATGAATATTAATTTTGTTCTTTAAGACACAATTTAAGTTGGTTGTGTTCTCCGCGTGTCCTGTAGACCCCAAAGTGCCATGTATGGCCCGTTGGGGTTTCGGTAGATACGGTGAGGCTGACTGTTGCTGTATCTCATGCCATTGACACGAAAAAGGTTAAAACTTGACAAGAGCCCAGCTTGAACAACAATAAGTTGTCAATGGCAATCTACGTAGACGAATTACAATTTTATTGGACCGGTGCGGAACATAGCCTTACCCCAATTTTATATGTGAATAGTTGACATATTTCAAGAACATTTTTTTGTCCTAAATAGCCTACAAGACGCCCAAGTTTTTGCTCTTGGCCTTAATCTCAATCTTGTTTCACGTTACATTTTTTTATAATTTGTCACATGTTTCTTTTCCCGACAAGAAAGAAAAAAATTGTCATGCACGCAAGCACGGCTTGTCAGAAGCTATGCATGCGGCAGTCTTCGGAAGTAACCTGGACGTGTCATTGTCATCGCGTGGAAACGAGGACGTCAAAACAAATTAAAGAGAAAAAACAACTAAATGCAGGAAAAGTCTCAAAGGGTTTTGTAACCTCCATAATGATATAAGATGGGTGTCGGCTGGGAGGGGAGGGGGAGGGGGTAGGGAGGCTCTAAGGGTGGTGGTTGAGGGGTGAAGGCGACAGGAATTGCACCTTAATTGTATATCATCCTACACCTGTTGGGTGTGTTCTTCTGACATAGTTCTATCGCTAACTATACTTTCACATGCAAGTGTCAAGGTTTGAAACCACCATCTGATTCTGCGCAAACAATGGAATACCGGAAGCGAATAGAGAAATGTAAGATAGGGGACATCTGGTCATTTCCCTAAATTCCTTCATCATGTGATCTCGATATACAAATAACCAAGGTATATGTCACGTTTTCTCACACTTCGAGTGTGCCCTCATTGTACTCACCCCCCCCCCCATACCCTGCGGGATCACATCATGGTCGGACTTAGTTGCACTCGTAGCAATATGCCTGAAACCTTTTGTTCTCGTAAAGTGAACTTTAAACCCTCCAAGTAGATCCTACCCGAGTTCTCATAGAGAGAACCTTAGACTCATTACCAGGATATCAGAACCTCTGTACTCGCACCGTCATATAGACAGGCACTCTTGCACCGTCTGACTAATATGGAGGCCTTGGAGTGCCTCTGTACTCTTACTTACAGCCTATGTACGCATACGGAAAGCTGCATTAGTTTTAGAAACATCTTCACTCTTTACGGTAGTCAAGGCCGAAAGACCCTATACATTCATATGGATGGTTTTAGAGCCACTGTACTCATAGGGCATATTTACACGGGGAGGGCTATATATCCGTTTAAGTTTAATCGCCACGGTAGTTTAGGCCCATGGACCATGGCACAGGTTAATACATGTATAGACCTTTAATTCGTATTTAGGTTCTAGAGTGTACTTTGTACTACTACGGAGAACGTTATAGTCTCTGTACTTGTACATGCAAAGGGCCATAACAATCGCTGTACTAGTTATGGTGTAGCACGCATAGTCCTTAACTACGAGTACACAGTGGGTATACGGTCCTTAGCTACCGTAACGAGCAAATAGGCTCTAAAGCCCTCCGTACGAGTACAGCGGCTCTACAACCCCTCCATAAACGAGTGCAGAGAGTCTATGAGCCCCATATCCTCTATAGCCTGGCTGCATGCCGCCGTTTAAACTGATAAAATTATTTAAGTATAAATGCTGATATCATGCTCGTTATTGCCATGCATGAAGTTTGAAAGCACCAACAAGAATTTTATTTGACGCTACGGCAAGTCGGTCATTTTGAGTTTTTATCAATTCCGTGAACAAATTGAAGGTGTTTCGTTTATGGTCGTAACAAATTCATCACCATATTAAGTAATAACTCGTGGACAAACAACTCAAATGTGTCATGTTTAGCTCAAGGGCATGATATGTCAGAGTTGATCAATAACACCGATATAATTGAATCGACACCACCCGGAATAACCCTGTTGACCAGAATGATATGCCGTTGCCGTGCTAAGCGGCACCACAGGACATAAATTGTGACCCGAGGTTACCGATGCATAATCGCCCAGCTTCCAGCTGACCGTAACAAAATAAATGGAACGGGAAAAGTTTGACTACCCAGCATATTGTAAAGCGGGTGCTGGAACGTTCTCTTGTGACGTTTTATATAGGTAATCCTCCTTAGAAGAGGTGTCTGACTTTACAGCGGGGCCATCCTTGATGACAGTATAAGGACAAACGAACGCATAAACGCATCATTTTATTTTCCTTTCGTCTGCAAGAACAATGTAATTTGATTACTATATCGAAAACAATAAAACATGGTGAAGGGGCATAATGTTTTGGCAAATGTGCCTTAATTTGATTGTTCGATGAATAATTAAAATCTATATTGGTATATTCATTTTAACTTCGTATTCTGTCGCGGCATGCCGTTGAAGAAAAAAACGTCCACTTCTAGTGGGTAGGTGGTTCGATTCACCCTGACCAAAGATTCGACTTTTGATTTATCTAAAAATTTGCACGATGATCATGATGCATGATAATAGTTGCATACCTCAAATTGCCTCAAATTGCTTTGAGAACAGAAAGCACATTAGGTTGGTGAATTAGTTTGTAGTAGGGATAGAGGCTGGGCGGGGGGGGGTGGGGATGGGGGCGTACATTGTAAGTGCATTCTGAAGTCACAAGTATTATACACAAAAGGTTTTTCTCTCTAGCTACACCTATAACACCTAAAGACACCCACTAAATAAGACAGGCGCTCTCCGAGTCCGGTCACTTTTATGCGCTTTACATATGAACCCCCTTCCTCCGGTTATCTCAGAAATCAGGGGTTAACCTAAAGCTTCACTATATATCAATCACAGTGGTGACAATTATTGGTCACTTATACCAATGACATATACATATATGTCTATTGTCTGGCACCACAATGCAATAAATGTGTTTTTAGAGACATAAGACAGGTACCCAGGTCTCAGTTCCCTACTTCATGAAGGTGTGTTCTGACAACAGCTGTTTGGTCTTGCTACGTATAGTCTATGTAGTGTACTCAGCCTAACATGCATATCGTCACAAAGGTTACATTGTTAGGTTTTTTTTCCATTACGGAATGGTGTCAGTAGGCTATGCGTAATTACCCCTCCCCTTCCCCACCATAATCCGTTTACACTCAGCAAGACATAGATTATCGGCTTAATTTTTATTTATGGCGACCCTCGAAAAATATTGGCGACCGTTAACATTTTTTTAATGATTTGAAATTTCAATAGTTAAGCTAATGACCTTGTGTTAAAGTTATGTTGTGTATCGGACAAATTTTCATTTCCATTACTGAACTGATGCTCTCGTGTTGTCTGCCATCTCAGCCTGCTTTTACACAGTAATTTACTATTAGTCAATGCTTCCAGTTAGTAACTTTAGATCTTTTTGTTGGTACTGTTATCAGTGATATAAAATATAAATATTGGCATGGTTTCAAGGCCATTCTATACCAATAGGTCTCAGCTGATTATTATGGTAAGCCATTCTATCCTTATCTAGGTTAGCCATACCTGTTTTGATGGAGAGATTATCTTTTCAGTTATAACCATGAATCAATATAAACTGAACTTCTAATCTTATCGCTCTTTGTAATGTGATCTCAGGGAATTTATCGAATAACAATAAAGGCAGGGTGAGGGCTTAAACTATTGATATCTTTTTAGACTGACATGAAAAATAAACAAATATCAAATATCGCTATATATCACGACTGGATTAGACTTCCGTGTTGATGGTTTAAACTTGACTGAAGTGTGGTGTTTCATAAGGCCTATACACAAGACACGTTTGATGTTGTTATGAATGTACGACCATCGTATGATCGCATTATCTGTCACGCGTTCGATTATGTTATCTTAACCATCTCATAAAAGTACCAGCAACACAATTGCAACACTAGACTGCTAGAAGGATCCGATATGAGTATAGGATCCGAAAACTTGAGAATCTTTCAAGCCGCTGATGGTCATATTATTTTAGGTCCCCCTATACCCATTACCCAGGTGACGATGTACTATAGTGTACATCCGTCTAAAAGGTTATAAACATTGTCGAAGTACTTCTTTCTTGGCATGTTTTCAGTCATCGGTTGTGATGCTTGTAAGTTTAAATAAACTACTATAGCGGTCTACAAATCAAGGATTGAAGGCGTTTTAGAATTTTTTGGGTGAAAACAGGAAGGATGGGTTATGGGAGAGCCTACTATGGTGTGCTCGACATTTAAATCTTATTGCTCCTTATCTAAACTGTCATGATGGTCTATTGTGTAAGTTGCATGATATATATATATGATATATATATATATATATATATATACACGCACATGCTCAGTACCGTAGTAATCTTGGAACAGGTAATTGTTTTACAATCTTCTTGATCAACAAATGTGGTTTTCATTTATCGATATGATTTGTTTATTTTTGTTTATCTGCCGTAATTGAAGTTAATATTTAAGTACGTTTATAAAGAGATAATTCGAGTGCAGACAATATAAAACGGGAATCAGATAACAATAAGTTGTCGAAGAATCAACACTACTTTAGATAATAATAATTATAATAATAATAGGGTTTCGAAATCGATAACTAAGGTATCTATTAGTATCGCAGATAAACCACCCGGGAAAGATATTATTGTTATTAGACACAGTGACAAATGATCTGCAAAAAGCTTGACTTTCCTCTTGTAATTTTGTTGTCGCGAGTTCTCCTTTAAATGGAATGCATGCGATATATCATTGCATAGAACTCAAAGCGTCATGAAAGTCTTCATCAAAGTACTTATTTATCGAAATACCTAGCTCTTTATCTATCTACATATTTGCATTCATTAACTACTTGATAACATATAGATGTCTTCAGCTCTCTTAGTATACTGCAAGTGCATTCTTTACCCCATTTAGCCTCCTGTATAGCCTGATATATCTTCAAGACTATAAGTTCAACAAACTTTAAACAATCATATCTTTTTCATGATAAGACATGTTATATAATTTAAATTATTTATCTATCGATGAAGGAAGCGACTGGGCGCAAACGATGTGCAACGATGTAAATTCAATAACATGTGTATTGTTTTGTTATTTAATAGCTTTTTCAAGACGTTAATCTTCTGACTAGATATTTCGCCTCTACGTCCCGTGACTTCCAATTTAGTGAAGATAACGAGATTGCGTAACTATCTATAATAACTTGAATGTTACAACAGTTATTTCATGTTTTATTACACTATAGTTATGTGGATGTTACAAAGTTATTTGGATCTTACATCTGACAGTTGTACATAAAGTTTAAGAATGCACAATTTCGTTTTCCATGAAAGTTGAAGTTTTGGCTTTCACGGAGAAACGTTTATTTTACTTGCAATAACCTATAACGTTAATCTACAGACCTATATAGCTGTGTATATATATACGCCGAAGAACTTGTAGATTCATTATAAAGTAAGACCACTCACACTGTCCATGTCCACAAGACCACTCACACTGTCCACATCTGTCCATGTATATGGGGAGGCTTTGTATTCTTTGGTTTTAACTAAATGGACAACTTTCCAAACCTGTTCAAGCTGTTGAATATTTTCGTATTTTCATATCACCTTCGTCTGTCGAAAAATTTATCAAATCTTTTGATGTGCTCAAACATTGCTGGTGAGTATATAAATATATATTGTTTACTATATTGGCCAGTCAATCAACTGAGATGAATTTTGTTTTACTTTTTCTCCTCAAAGACAAAAGTGGTTCTATGCAGGTCATTAACGTTTACTGAAATTCATTGAACGAACAATCTTCTTAGTGATTTTATTTCAAATATCGCGTCGGGTTCCACAGATCTCCAAGGGATTGCGGTAAGTTAAAATTACATGGCGTGTGCATGTGCAGTCTCGGCTTGAGCTCCATGGTGCATTCTGTCAACTTTGGCCCAATAAAAAGACCAAGAATTAGCTGGACAGGAAAACAGAGCTAAAGTTATTTCCCTCACAGAAAAGTTGACTTTTGTGTAAGCCTATATAAGTAAACTTTATTGATTGTATAACGTGTATTCGAAGTGCTTGAATATATATTATATTGGTTAAATTTCTCGACTTCTGATGGAACAGTGAATAAAATAAGATAAAAACTGGAAAAAACGACAAACACGTCTTTCTGCATTGTGAATTGACTTCATTCAGTAAACGAAACATCGCACGAATTTGATAAAACCGACATTTTTATTAGGATGAACTGATTCGTTTGCAATAATCTAACGAATTTACCCTTTGCTATGCATATCAAAAAGTTTCTTGTATATACAAAATTAGGTGAAAATTATCTCTGACAACAGTTTCAAACATTCCTCTCAAATGTTTATCCTCTAAAACTTTCAAAATTACGTTGATTTGAATAAATAAAAACGTCTTTTGGGGAAGAATGTTTATCGAGAAATGTATAGGTTTGATCTTCACTTGCTATAGGCTAATTATTAATTTATGTTGCAGAAGAATTTGATTAGCATCATGAGAATTTGCGTCGACTTGGGCTCACTAAAATGTAAAATGATAAAATAGAAATTAATTGTAACTTTGGTAAACATGATAGAAGAAAAAAAAAAGACAGAGTTCCTCTTCCTTTTGATAACAATGTCGATCTTGACGAGAAGAAGAGGACAATTTGTTGATGGTTATTTTAAGCACGTGTGATCTCAAAAAGGAAGTGTTGGCTCGGTTCGGTGCGGTCATAACGTAACGGGAGAGAATGCTGGCATGCCGAGAGTGGGCGGGAAACCATTCTCTGCTAATTGCTCTGTCGCCATACAGATGGTCTGTTTACAGTCTGCTTGGATATGAACACCTACAGATCCTGTTGTGACAGTTTTTGTACCGCCGCGGTGAACTAAGTCGCAAATAAACGCATACGTCAGGGAAATTAGACAAAATATGTTGCCAAATTTAACGCATCTCCCTTTATTTTAACACACGTAAACATTATGTAAGGCTTTTTTGTTTTAAATCAGGGCAGATAAACGATTATTTGGGAACTTCAGGAGCACACATCACAGTTAGCTCCAACAATATATATATATATATATGTACAAACATGTATTATAAATAAATTGTTTTCTTAGACAAATACCGTATAGCTATGATTTTTTATGTTATAACCATCTTTATCATGATGGTTGCATGTTTTTAATGTACTTAAAGATATTAATACAGACAATGTTGTCATACACGTAGTAACGGTGTGTAGTGTATCATGAGCAAGATCAGAAGTTTTAATTAGAGCAGTCAGATTTTGTCATCACCAAGAGTATACCTGCTTTCGCCAGAGTTAAGTCTGTTTTGCCACGATTAGAGGTAAGCATGTTTTGTTACATCTCTATACCTAAGCATTGTATAGGCATAAAAGTGACTAACTTTAATTTCCTCCCTAAATTGAACCTTATAAATATTTAGGGCACTATGCATATTGCACCTGGCCACACTTTATTCTTTTTCTCTATAGCAATAAGAGGTGATGAGATTGATCGGTCAGTGACCAACTTTTCTACCCAACTTAACATTTTTTTGAGAGAAGTAAAGATTTCTGTTCCGCTAAACCCCAAGCATGTTTTGTATACCTTAAAGAGAAGCGTTTCCTTAATCTCGAAATTGATTTGGGGTGGGAAATAAAAGGAATTACCTTGATCGCTGTCTTCGTTTTTGTCTAATTATTGACAGCTTAATAGGACGGGCTTTGTTTGTTTTCTGTATGAAATATGCATAAACAATGGCGGTAAAATGATGATATTTTAATTGCCAATTTTCGGGTAGTTTGACATTATTATATAGATACCCTTTAACGGTCGTAAGCGTCATGTCATCTTGACTCCCGGGAAGCCTGATGGGTATGTCGTGCAAACAATTCTAAATAATATTCTTTTTACAGGAAAACAACAACTTTATCCCCGCCATCTTTCATCAGTATCACCCCGTCAGGTAGAAGAAAGAATCGAACTTGAATGGCGCGCTGGGGAAATTAAATCATGTAAGTTTATTAAACCTATACATTTCCATATAAGGTGTTACTGACCTCTCATTATATGAACCATATTAGTTAGAAAAAAAAATAACCTGACATTGTTTCGGAAATAAGTTACAATTATCGCTATAATTTTTCATTTTATCTCAAAAAAATGTTAATGAAAATAAAAGAAACTTTAAAAGTAACTTGATAATTTTTTTGAAGTCATGACAATATAAGTTATTCATTATGTTTGCTATTTGGTTTCTTATTTCATGTAATGAAATCTTTTCCATAGACAATAAGTCTTCGTTCAGTTAAGTTATATATTGAATGATAAAATTAATATAAACCTCCTCTTTATATCAATTTATTGGAATCTATATTTAGGGAGAACTTGAATCTTATGAGCAAATTTTGCTGGTAGATTATAGCTGTAAGAAATAAAGCAGAAATTCAATATATAGCTACCAGAAAAGTTGATTCAACTCATTTACGTGGAGATGGAGAATGACTTTAAAAAATGCGGTTTTATTTTACAGTTATAAAAAGTTTTATTTTCAATTCTAAACGGTCTTAGAGTGACATTTGCAACGGGGTTTTCTTTTGTGATTTTCTCTCTAAAAGAGAAACGTTAAACATGCATTTTACCCTGAAATGAGCAAAAACAAATATTTTTGTGAACATTCGCAGCACTAATAAGTTCAAAGACGAGAACCATTCCTGAAGTTTGATTAGTGCTTCTTAAAAAGATAATTTCTGGAAAATTGTGAATTCTTCCGCATTACCGGCAATGATATTTATATGTGCCATCAACTTGGATTATCCGTATAGTGGTAATGGCATTTTTTCCCCTGCCAAATCATTGCAGAAAAAAAGCCTTTAAAACGATACTTCGAAAATAGTCAACCTTCGTAAGATAAATAACTCTTTTAAACAACAAATGTTTTACTATCAGTGTCTTGTCACCAATGCGACTTATACTTGAGCCATTTACCATCATTGTGTTCTTGTCTTAAAAAATAGAATTAAAGCATAATTAATCTGGAACTATTAGAATAATTTTCATTTCATCTGCGTCATCTGTGTATATGCAACAGTATATACCATATTCTTCTTGTAATTGATTAAATTCATTCATTTAAGATGTGATGTCATTAAATACTTTAATTGCCGTTCATATGTCATGTAGTTACTTAATAATCCAACGTAACCAACTAATATATCCTAAAACAATGGCAACGTTCGAAAACTAATGTTATAGTGGCTGAGTGAATTTTTCCTCTCGTTAAAAGCTAACCAGTTTCCGAGGGCAGCCTGCTACTCGATTTAAGCGGATTCATTTGACGGATAATGGATCTATGGTGGATAAATAATTTTACTACGGTAATGGAATTGTCATTTGACATTGTGGTCATTTTCTCCAACTAAGTTTTCAAACCACTAAACCGCCCTTTGGTCTACCTGTATAGTAACTGTGTAAGAATCAACCGTGTACAAATTATCCGCGTGTTATGTCGCAAGTAATTTTTGAGTTTGGATGTGGTTTCTCCGATGCATGACTGGACTAGTGATGCTTGATACATATTGATGTTTAATACATCTTGTTCTTAATATAAGACTCCCATAAAGAACTAGTTTTGACATAAGTATATAAACTGTTAAACCATACTCAATGTAACACGTTTTCAGGTCAGATAGATAAGTATATCTGTATATATAAATTATCTGATGGAAAATGCTTACTTAACTGAACAATTTAAAGAAATTTTTTTTAGGTTAAAAACAGCAAGTACGTCATTTATTAATATTTTAATCTGGATGCAATTTGAACATTTTGATGTGCCAGAGTGTGTCTAATTGGCTACATAAGATAGCTTCTCATTTTTTTTGGGGGGGGGGCAAGAAATGTGTACAAAGTTCTACGTGAAACGTTATAGTTATTTTTATAGTTAGTTTTATTCTTCAAAAGGGTAAATTTAAAGTAATAATACTAATAACTTCTGGCCGGTCACGTTGTTACGGTTGCTACCCTGATGACCTGACGACGGATCTATTCACGCTTTCGTGGTCTCTTTAAGTTCCGACACACTTGTTATCAAATAGTTACACAATGCAAGAAGGGTCCTGGATGAATTGAAAATTAGATACAAAAAAAAAAACGGATCCATTTTATGGATGAGCCATCGACTGTTTACTGTCAAAGAGGAATCAGTCACCCTGGGAGATAATCGGCAACCCTGGAAAAAGCACTGACGCTATAAGAAACCACAATTAATGAATAGTAGCCTAGTAACCGCCATCGAAAACAGACTAATCCATACACTTCTTATAAATCATCCCCACACAAGTTATAATATCTACGTGATCACTCAGTTGTGTGGCTTGTCACTCTAAAATTGATATTGGAAACACAAAACTCACCGCTTGATAATTTATAACTGATTAACTCTACTATTGAGATGTCTCTGTTGTCATGAATATGAAAGTCGAGATGAGGGCAATTGTTTCTTGTGTATGTTTCAGGAATAAAGTTCCTTTTTTTAGAATCGATTCGTTTTGATAGCGCCTGCACTTGCTTGTTGGTTTGTTGAAAGATATTCGGTTGAGTGTTCGATGATAGTACTACATTGTCATGATAGTATTAATTCATTTGCACTTTACAACGGCAACGAAAGAGCTACGTACAATGGGGCCATAAAATTAATATTATTGAAACCATAAACAGAACAGTTGGTATTTGTGTTGATAGAGAGAGAGAGATATTTAAGTTAAATTTCTGAATTGAAAAAAACAATTAAATATGATATAAAATGTACCATATCATATAGCATATATTGTAATAGGAAAATAAAAATAACTCAAGCGACAACGGATTGAAAACTACATAAAAATTCTTCCTTTTTTTCGTACAGAAATTAAATGCTTCCAAAATCATTTCGTTTTCATGTGCAGTAATGAAATAAATGTTTATGTCAGCGTTGTCTATATTATATTGTTAGTAACTATTTCCATCTTACAAATTACGATATTGAGCAACTAAATTAAATAGAATCATAAGTTATATTTCATAATCCATAATGTTGCTTCCTTACAAAACTACATATGAGATAAAGGGGAAACTAAGTAAGATAAATATGTAAATTAATCATATACATATGCAATGATAACAACCGTGTTGAAAAAAATTGTCGCCGTGAGCAGAAGACTATATGTTTTGAACTTATAAAATGTTTAAAGTGCCATAAAAAGAGGAAGAAGTATGTACACACACATATATACACACCCACACAATGCAAAGATGGTTTCATCGGACAAGGTCTCCAGTGATTAAGATGGTCGTAATGTTTTATGTCTTTTCGTTGTTTTTTGTTTTAATATTTTTTTGTTCTAATTCATTTACAGAATTATTATCATTTGCCGAATCAATGGCAAACATGAATGACATGCGATCTGATGTGAAATGAAACTTGAAAACAGAAAGAAAGATGAATGAACGGGATTTGAATTGTGATTTTCATTTCCAGTGGCAGATAGCATCAAAAAACTTGTAAAATTCAACTCCGAAAGCTCCTTTAATTATTTCATAATCCATGCATTACGACAACGTCTGCCAATGCAATCAAGCTAACACACGATCAATATTTCGTACCTTGAATATTCTCTATAGTTTGATTCACATGAAAAAAATTATGACGGGGAACATTCTTATAGTACAAGTTTTCCGTTACACAACATATTATATATAGGCCTATATATATGTGACAGTTCTGTGAGTAATTTCAACTGATTCCTATATATAGGTTTAAAAGTCAAACCGGAAGGGATCTAAACTAAGTCCCTATACAATACGTCGTGGTGAAAAGAAAACCACCAATAACGTCCATTGTGTTGGTCACTCCAATGAATATATATGACTGCCTTGTTCTTTGAACACCGTTATACGTTTGTCATCCTGTGAGGTCGAGGGTGGGCTAGCCCCTCGATCTGTGACTCAAAGGACCCTCCCGTTTCATTTCTATTCATAGAAGAGGATGACTTCAATACTGCACCTCAATTATACTTTAAATGTCCCTTTATTCGGAAGCCACAGAAAGACTCATCAAACCCTTTCAGTTCGTCCATGATGTCACTTACTTAGATCTTGATGGAACAGATTGGTTTACCAAAGGTCTTAAAGTACTATTGAAGGACCATGGGAGTTGGTTGCTATAATAAACTTTTTGGACAATGTTTTATTTAGATGAATACAAAGTTAGTTTTGATTCAAGAAACCTTAAGACAGAATGCGAAGGCGTAGCTTATTATTTGCAATTTAATTTTTTTTTCCAACACAGTAATTCCCACCAACCACAGATTCACTTTTAGCACTGACCAGATTAACGGTCCGGTAAAAGTCTATCTTGGTAAAGCCAAGAAGGAGGAACCCAATCAACTTTGCATATTATGAACATTAAAGTAAATGATGTTACTGAACGATAAGCCAACGCCTTACGAATATAGTCCATTGCTTTGACCAGGAATTGACGATTGGGGCTTCAAATTCTACCGATTCAGTGGTGCGACCAGTCTAGTTGGGCCTTGAAACACGATATCTTTGCGACTAAGCGGAAAATGGCACTTCAGACCCAGGGGCGCACCACTTTAGAGGCGATATGCCGTTAGGACAATCCGCCCCTGTATAGTAACCCATTATCTATTCCAACTCCCACCCTCGTCGCTTCTCCTGCATTGCTGCCCGCTATATTCAGCTGATTTATATACAAATATCACCGTGCCGGTCACGGCGAAAATAGGACGGGGTATGTTTATATCTACATGCGACATCTGACATGAGATATATAATATTGTGCCTAAATAGTTTTATACGCAACTTCTCGTCCCAATCCCTACTTCTGTATATAATTCCATTAAATTTATTCGTGCAAACAAACCGATGTCTGGATGTGATCTGGATTAAGAAGCGTTATTCTGGTTATGTTCGACAACTTCGATATGTTCGATAAATTCTGGTAATGTTCGATAATTCTGGTAATGTTCGATTGAAGGGAACCGGGAGAAGTTTGGTGCTGTTGCAAAATATAATGAAAAAATATAGCCCTCCCCGCCATGTATAAACCCATTTTAAATTTCTGCTGGTTGAAATGCATGACAGGTGGGACCATGTTTAGCCTTCAAATGGCCATGGCCAATTTTGTAGCCTACACTCGGATATTTTTTTCAAGTATACTTTTTAAGAAAAGTCACGCAAGGTAGAGCCGGTACACGTAAACCATAAGTACTAAGTAGCTCTATCCGCAACCCCCTATGCATAGAGACTGTAACCATGCAAGACATTCGTTTAACGATTTTCGGTATTGCTCCTAATAACTTGAACAATGTAATGCTTTGAACGAATACGTATCCAAGCATGATTGAGTGTTTTTGAACGTAATATGTTGTTTATATGATTTATGTTGTTTGCATGATCCGTATGTAACAGTATGTGGAACTGTTCACTACTATGAGGGGTAAGCAATTATTAAACAATATAAATGAGGCGACGTTAAGCCTTATTATTACGTAATCAGGGGAAAAAGAATGAGCTTCAGAATAAAATATTACAAACAGTAGACATTTGTCCGCGGTACCGAAGTTAATTGACGGAGTCCTATAAAATGTCACGGGAATGAAGAATTAGAATCGCTACATAAAATGAACCGCAAAACTTCGGAATGCTCCACTATTTTGAGCGTCATTTTCCTTACTGTCCACATTGATAACTTTTTGGCAACAATACTTTGAAATTTTGTGTAGCAAATAATAGCACTCATATTTATTAAATAATAGCTGTGTGTTGAATTTCGATTTGTCTGCCATGTTATCCTAAAAAGTATTATATCACATGCTCTTGTAAAAATTATCCCCTACAGATTGAATGAACAATTCCACAATATCACAGATTTATCGTAGCAGCAGACAGCTGGGTTTAGAGGAAACTAGTCACAGTGTCTGTAAACTCCTCAACGTTCTTACACGTACTTTGTATTGAGTGTAGGTGTCGGGTTATCACAAGTTGTTGGTGCATATATGATCGGGACATCAGCGCAGCTGATCTTAGACTGATCCTGAAAGAAGCAGAGAACGTCCACATTTTGACTAACATCTTGAAGTTTTGGAAAGCAGATGTTTCTAGCTGCAAGGTGTAATATATAAACAACTGCAAGTCTAAAAGTTACTTCTATTCTGACCCACACCTGCCGGCATTTATCGACTAATTGTCCACGGGACGAGTACTGCTATTGTTGCGGAATCTCTAACTTCTTAGTAATAGTCGTGGTTAATCCAAACCACAAGAAGTGAGTCACTTAACGATTACACAGTTCCAATTAGTACCAGGGAGAAGTACTTTTACACGGCACCCCAAATCTGCTCTGGAAATTGAACAGTTAGCTGCATTGGCTGCCTGGTTTAAATTACTGATAATATATTTCCTGGATTAGACTACTCCAGAATCATTCTGAGATAACATGGATAGACCTACTACAGCGGTTTTCATAACTTTTTCACTGCTGATAATAGCAGCCTCCTCTCTTACAACAGGTGAGTTTTTCTATACTCCATACAATAACTTGGTGGGGCCTAACAAATTTACAAAGTAGCAAGGCTAGCCTAGAATAGAATAGATGTCTAGCCCAATAGAGGAAATATTTGGGTTTTCATATGGCTGGTTCAATAGTATTAGTACTTAGTAGGCTCTGTACCAATTTATTTTTGGCTGAACGATTTCCGGACAAGGAAGATATGAAACTGAATCAGTAGGGCCTAGGCCTAAAGGCTATCATGGACTGACATGCTATTAACTTAGGCTAGGTGAATGAAAGGAACTTATGCCAGGCATGGGGCCTAGGCAAACTGGTCAAACTGTAAGGTTATGTCAGGGCAGGTATCCTATAATTAGGCTCAACTATACAGGATATCAAGGCCTCAGCTATTGATGTTGATGTTATCATAAGAAAGTAGAGCTTGAGTTCCTTCCCTCCCCCATTCCTCCTCCCAGTGTGCTACTGCTAGCATGTCTCTCAATGTCAATGGTCAGTACTAAGGTGTAATTTTTCCATCGTTGCCAACTGAATGAATGGTCCACAATGTAGTGTGGCCAGTCAAAATCATTAAGCAGTTGCAACTTGCAAGTCAACGTTCCTTTAAATGACACCTTGTCATACGGAGTGTTAAGGTGTGTTAGCTCTTTCATAAGGAGTGTTAGCTCAGTGGTTACCGCCAGTGCCTTTCAATCATAACTAAAGGTCCCCAGTTCGAGTCACTCCAAGATTAATGTATGTTGTCCAGTTTTAGAGTTGTTGAAAATTCATAATCATGGACGTTAAATATGAATCTAAGAGACTGACCTCGGTCATGCAATACATATAGTCATAGTGTTTCAAATTATGCAAGGATTATAGGGCATTTTTATCTTTCTATTTTGTAGATAGTCATGGAGTGAAACCAATTAGAGCTTAAACTGATTGAGCAATTAAGATATAGTTATGAAAAAATTCATTGAACCACAAACCTATGCTTTCATTTTGGGATAACTAGCACCCTTGGTTAATTGATAATAAAACATACTATAGAAAGTGAGGAACTGGTTTTTCCAATTGTTGTGAATTTTTGAAAAACAAAACCTTAGTTTACTTCTCCTATATAGGTATGTCTTAGACGATGGATAGATCTTAAACACCTTACAGTTCTAAAGGTTACATTCACATCAGGTAACATTCTCGTCATCAGGCACTGATTTCAGATCACCGACAAAAAAAAACCTGTATGTGAACCCACTGGTGATCATGATCACAAGCGAGTTTGTAAAGGATCAGATCAATGAGTGTATTATCAGATGACACCTATATACTGCATCTCATGGCAGGAATTTCACAATGTCACCGCCAAATGCTGCCCTCCCTTTATACATTCCAAATGAAGTTTGGGGTACCCGGCCCACTATAGGAGGTTTTGGGAGGTTTGTGGGAGGATCAGACCCAGGATTCAGGATTATTAGAATCGTCATTCTTGACTTAAACAATGGGAATAATTTTTTAGACTGTGCAATTTGGTCCTAATTGGTCAAACAAATGTAGGTTGTTTCTCAATTTACCAAGAAGTATGAATTTTAGTTCAATAGTTGTTGGAACAAATGAATAAAGTTAAAATAGAAATTTTGTCAACTACTGTAGGTCTGCCACTGCTAGTTGAATAGGGTAAGATTAAGTGGCAATTATTTGAAGAATTATTTTTTAGAAATTGAGGAGTGTAATCTATTGAAAGTTAGGCAAGATTTTCATCACCAGATTTATAGAGTGGAATCACTTTTGTAAGGTTTAGGTTCTGTGGAACATTACCTTTATGGAGATTTAGCCCATATGGTAGATAACACTCTGGCCAATATGTGATGACATCAGCATGAGGTGGGTGGTAACTAGTCGAATACAGAGTAGCTAGATACATTTTTCTGGAAGCATGTGATCAGACTGTCATGTACAGTAACATCACAGTTTTGCCCGAGGATTAGTGCAGGCAAGATCGGTATTTGTCTGAACATGCTAGATGCACCTTATCACCGTCCTACACTTATAATAGACTTGTAGCTATGTAGCCTCCAGGTATATTTTGCTGTGATATGCATTTTGGAATTCCAACATTTCAATAAACCACAAACTCTGTATATTGTCAGAACAGCCAAAAACTAGGTTAAGACCTAACCAGCTTTTGCAATTCAATCACTGCATGATCAAAGGTACTTGGCATCATAGTTCTATTATTAGTAACCATCGGGGATGGTAATATCAAATATTTTGTAGAAATTCTACTGATCTGTATGACATGTATACCTCAATACTGTTTACAAGCACAGTTGATTTACTGCATAACAATTAGTGTCTGTTGTTGATCAGAGTATTCCCAGGACTACCTACTGTAGTACCTCGCTGTCTTTCTCTGTTTGTTTCGGGCCTATAGATAAATCTCTAAAGTCAAGTTACTGAAGCTCACTGTCTAAGGACCAAGGTGCCTTTCCAAGATAAAACAATGATTTCTCCCTTTGAAACTAAACCCTATCCAGAGGTCATTTATTGTCAAGGCTGTCTAGCATTAACTGTGTAAATTTAACTAAATTCTGCTTGAAAACTAGTGACTATTAAAAGTTCTTTGGTGCTAATAGACTGTGCTTAACTTCAGAGGTTTGCATAAATATGGTTGAGAATTTACAAGAGGTCTTGTGTCAGCCAATGCCCAACTTGAAATGTCTCCTCAAGTGCAAACAAATACCAACAAGCTTTGTTTAACCAAGGATTAACTTGGTTCCAGCATTCATTGCTGATACCACTTATCTGGAATTACCAGAGTATAGACCTGGGAAGGCTGGGATGAGTTTGTCTCTCCTTCTACTGCTGTGACAGAATGTAATCTTGAACCCAAACATTTTCAAATTGTTACTGTGTCAAACCCTATACTTAAATAGTCATTACTCAAGTTCTTGACTGGTGTTTTTTTGTGTGCATGATATACATTACCATTGAACATGCATTTGTCTTTCTTTAGACATAAAGATCATTATTATTGGCCCCAAAGTTAAGCATGCTTAAAAAATACTTTCCTGGTGGTTACGCATCAGTCTTAGAACAATAACTGGTTCAGTGAGGACGGATGCTTAGAGGGTGGTAGTTTGTTTGTTGAAGTTGGAACATTCGTGAGTGACCATATACCTTGCCTTTTCTAGCATAATTGGTGCCAATACTGATGGCCTTACCAAATATACGTAATCATATATCACAAGTGGCCTCAATATATTCCAGGTAAATGAAATGAGCGCTGTTGAATTGCTACAAAATGCAGACTACTTTCTTCAGGAAATTATACTTCTTCAGTGTTTCCTTTAGCTTTTTTTGTGAATGCAAAGTGATACTTGTTATTATGTAGACTCGGGCAGGCACATGACAATTTTGCAATTGCAAATCTGCAATATTGTCTTTATAGGCACTTTTATTGTGTATACAGTACTTTTGCCATAGTATCGAGAGGAATGAGTGAGGCTGTCAACTTGTAAATATAACAAGGTACAGTAGCTGTCTTGTAGAATGGAAAGAAAATAAATTTACTGGTCAAAAAGTTTCCTCTTGATATTACCCCTTCTTCTCATCCATTCATTTCTAAAATGTCCTACTATTGTAATTACTTTACAATTTTATGCTACTTTTGGCAAATGAATATTTTTTTTTTAAATAATTCCCAACCGCCGTTCTTTTTCGGGCTTTAGTGAAATGTATCAATATTCTCTCTCTTTTTTTTTTTTAACTTTACGTTGAACATTTCCAGAACCACCAAACATGTCAGCAATTATAACTGACTGTTGTGGACGAGGCATCAGCTTCGCAAGCATGGGCCAGAATTGCAGTGGCATGGCTGGTTTCCCGGATGTAGCGATGGAGAACCGAGCAAAATGTGAAGCAATATTCATGTCATGCTGCCACAACCAGATGAGCAGTGCCTCTTGTGATGAGGGCATCCTCCTTCAATTGAATGAAGGAGAATGTGAATCTTCCCAGCAACTAGAAACATGCAATAGTTATTCAGCTGAAAAGGTTGGTGATATACACTGTGCATTCCTACTTAACATGCTCATTAATAGTACTGACATGTTTGACAGTGAAATTTAGTTTGCATTCAATTGTTTAAATTTACTGTATGAAACATTATTATCAAATTTCTGTTTGAAGATGCTAAAAGCAAACTTAAGAAGTAAAGTTTGCAAGAAGAATAAAAATCATGATTTTTACAGTGCTTTTATTTCCCCAATTTGAATGCTTAAGTCAAAACGGAACACAGGGGAGGGAAGGAATTCTTGAGATATCACATATATATGTTACATGACACAAATGCAATAACAAAACAATGTTTGAGTTCGATGGTGACAAAATGCTGCATGCTAAACCAGCCATTTAAATAATGCACCTGTCCAAATTGCATGTTGGATATGCCAAGTTATATTGACATCTGCTAGCTTTGATTTCAGTGAAGGTTTGATTATTCAATTAGACCACTAGTTACTTTATTCCATCTCTTATTTCCTTGCGAGACATTTTCGAGTTCAGCAATAGTACCAAGTATTTCTCCAAGTCGTCTGCTTGGAGATCCTGTGGTGAATCTGGTGCTATTTTTATTTCGCAGAAATTTAATATGTAAATCACCCGATGCTTGGTTTATTTTCAGCTAGTGCTCCATTGCTGTTCTAGCTAAGTCGCTAGTATCATTCATAAATGCTAATTTGTACATCTTGTTCAAAATGTGCAATTCATAATTCATCTGAGTGTAGTGTTAAGGTTAGGGTTAGTTGGAACTTTGATTTTTCACTGCCAGCATTTTGAATTATTTATCATCTTTGCAACCTATGTACAAAAATTCAAAATTTGCTTTTGGTGTTTGATCCTCAACTGTTGTCAGTTTTAACAAGCCTACCAATAATTATTCAAAACAAACTTGGAATTGATCAACTTTACACACCCTTATAGTTTTTTTCCATGATAAAGTTACTACCAAGTACTTACAGCCTCATAATGAATTCTGTTATAACCGATCCCTGACTCTACCAAGTACTTACAGCCTCATCATGAATTCTGTTATAACCGATCCCTGACTCTACCAAGTACTTACAGCCTCATAATGAATTCTGTTATAATCGATCCCTTACTCTACCAAGTACTTACAGCCTCATAATGAGTTCTGTTATAACCGATCCCTGACTCTACCAAGTACTTACAGCCTCATAATGAATTCTGTTATAATCGATCCCTGACTCTACCAAGTACTTACTGCCTCATATTGAATTCTGTTATAACCGATCCCTGACTCTACCAAGTACTTACAGCCTCATAATGAATTCTGTTATAACCGATCCCTGACTCTACCAAGTACTTACAGCCTTATAATGAGTTCTGTTATAACCGATCCCTGACTCAACCAAGTACTTACAGCCTTATAATGAGTTCTGTTATAACCGATCCCTGACTCTACCAAGTACTTACAGCCTTATAATGAGTGCTGTTATAACCGATCCCTGACTCTACCAAGTACTAACAGCCTCATAATGCATTCTGTTATAACCGATCCCTGACTCTACCAAGTACATACAGCCTCATAATGAGTTTTGTTATAACCGATCCCTGACTCTACAATTGTGTTTGGTACTAGTGTTTAGTAAATAATCACAAGACCACGACGATGTACAGTTTGATGGAAAAATTTGCACCATTTGCAGGGATCAAGCTAAATAAAAAAATTCAAGACAAAAAATTTGAATGTCCTCCCCAAAAAACCCCAATCAAACATTCACGAGCAAATGTTTTGTGCCTATAAAGAATGTTGTCATTCAATCCACACTTGAAGAGCATATTTGTGGAGATGGGTGGTAATGATGCTCTAATATTACAGGAGGGAGAAGTAAAGTAAGTCTGTGTTTATATTTAATCAACCTTTGGATTACCCTACAATTCATAAATGACATTGGCATGAAGCCATTTCTTTGGACTGCGGTGCCATCAAATACCAGTATGTAGTTGTCGCATTTGGTAATGAAAAAATTAAATAACCATTAGAATGTGACAGGAACAACTTTCCAATGCTTAATTTAGCTCTTTTAAGTAACAAGTTATCGAGATTAATTTATTCTTCTATTCTAGGAATGCTGCGACTGCTGCGGTCTCGGAATTGAGGCTTATCACGAGGGTATGGCATGCGACAGTATGAGTATCAGAACCCCCTGTGATCACGCTTTTGAGGCCTGCTGCAAGAAGACCAAGCAAGAATTTGATGGTAGGTCATTTTTTGATGGAGTTAAATGATAATTAAGTGTGTAACACTGACAGTGAGTCATAAGTTTTTGTCATTCTGTTTTCAAGTCACAATGTGAAACATGGGAAAGACCACTGCTTTGCAAAACTCATCATTTCTTATAATTATTCCTTGGTCTCTCAGTCCATAGGATTGCACTATCACTGCGTTATGTGGATCCGACTAACCAGATAAGTGCCCATCTCGCTTGAGTGACAGACCATACTATCATTAAAGCTTGTAGCTAGTGGTTCTATAACGTAGACCTACATCGTCATGTCCTCCAATGACAGCCCATACTGTCACTCTGTAAGCTCCCAGCTAGACAGTCTGTACTATTACTGTACTGTAGTTGACCATGTATGATTCACATTTTTACAAGCAAAACATGTCAGATTCTTCAAATGCTACAAAAGAAGAAATTAAAATTTTTTTTAAAAAATCAGTCTGCTATATAAATGCACAAAGAAAATATCAAGTAAATTTTGCAATGGAACTACAGGTAATGCATCACTGATATTGTAAACTGGTTAATGGTAAATGTTTTAACATGTTGTCATAACTGTTTAGGCCACAAGTGTTTTAATGACAAATTTGTAATCAGCTGTTTTGGTGAGTTTAGTGAATATCAGTGAAACACAATTCATTGAATATGAAAATGTTAATTTTCTCATTTTTGATGATTCATTGAGATGGAACAGAAAGTGAAAAAGTAATATCTTTTTGAAGCATCAATTGACATCTTAGCAGGAATGCAAAAACAGTAAGTTTTTTTTTTCTTCAATAAGGGCCCCCCCCCTCCCCCTATGTCATTAAAGTTTTACTTTCCTTCAGATTCCATGCTTTTTGACAACTAGAGATATGAAAACAAAATCATAGAAATGAAACTCATGTAAAGTAGTTTAATATCGATACTGACTTCCATTATTTGAATTTATAAACCTCTAAGCCTTATCCTGCCGACAAGGGATCTCCAACATCATTGGCATAGATTACCAGTGACAGCTCCATGTTGGTGCAATGGTAACTGAACACTAGTAGTAAGGTGGGTGGAAGCAGCTACCAGTCCAGGTACATTAAACATGATTTGACATTTTCAAAACATTACCGATTTAACAAGGTAAAATTGATGTAGAAGTGGATCATCTGCTGATTTTGACCTACTTCTTATAAACTTGTTGCCAGTCAGTAAGTTTTTAGGGGAAGTCGTGATGATTGTGGACAGTTTTGATCTCTCCACAATGGTAGTAAGTAAATCATATAAACGCAGCTTTTTTCTGTATTTTTTTTTATATCTTCTTTTCTGGTCAAATGTTTATAAATAAAATAATAAAATTATAAAATGATTATATGCAGGATTTCAGTTCATCAATTCAAGTTTGATTTCCAATAATAATAATTATAGTAAAAAAAAAATGGCACATTCTGCAAATGTCTGGTTTACCCTTGTAGTTGAATTATGTATAATGAGTTACACATGTAGCCTATACTCAATGTATGGATTCAAAGAGAGTGTTCTACTGTCAATGACCGTTGGTAAAAGAATGTTATTTTCATCAGTTCTCTTCTTGTGAGTAATACTTTTCTAGGTTATTTAAAATTTACCTACCAAAAATAAAAAGAAGGAAGTTCTAGTGTTTTAGAAGCTAAGTCTGAAGCAGAATGGGCTTGAGGGTGACATATTTATTTTATTATAATTTTGTTTAATTGTTTAATTTTGAGGTCTAATTTTCACAATGTGATGACATTCTTGAAATTTATGGTATCGCCAATAAAGTGGGGTGAAGGAGGGGTTCTCAATAACTGCACATTTATTATTGATATTAAAGGTTGCATACTTTCAAGTAAAACTGAATTTGTAATTTTAGGTAGAGATAAAAGTTTCACCAAGAGATATGGCAGAATGGGGTTATTGGCAGTATACTGTAATGGATGAAATAGTTTCATTTAGTAGAGCATTCCTTACTGTCCATGTTGGGATATTCTTTATGACATCTAGTAATGAACTTTCAACTTGCATTGCTGTTATCTGGTTCATCTTGAAAGATGACATTCCAGAAATATTTGTATCTAGCTGTGTGGGGGAAAGTGGTCGTAACATTTTAAAATCATGATGTATTCCTTCCTCTGTGGTTACTTTGTACAGTTATCTAGGATGCTGGAACTAGGGAGCCGCTACTCTAACTGGAACAGGCCCAACGGATCATTTACTAGGGAGAGGGGAGCTTAGGGTTGGGGAGGGTTTGGGAGGGGTGAATCTAAGAAGTAAGGGGGGGGGCAGTGGACTAAGAGTTTACATGTAGGTCAAATGATTATCTATCAATATCACCAGCCAGTGCCACATAGTAGAATTAACAATTTAGGGTGAAAATGTGAAAAGGTCATTAGTATCATTCTTAAAATTTAGCCGTCTAGAAATTGCCAAATTACCCGAAGGCACCTTCCCAGAGTTTCTGACTTTCCACACTATGCTCATAAATTGAGGAACGTTAAAGGTATGCTTGCTGTATTGGCCCCAAATATGCCAGATTTTCAAATATGGTCACCTTTGGTCAAAATTCTAACTATTGTTTAACTATTTTTGTTATCACCCTGGAGGAAATTGACCTCACTGTGACATTTGAACATCTTGTGTGTTCATACAGAATGTCTGAGAACAATTTGGAGAGTAAAGACCTACAGGAAGTACTTTTTTGAAAACTTCTAGCAATTATAGCATGCTATAGTTTGGGCGTCCTATACAGACTACCTTTAAAGTGACATGACAGGAATGCATCTGTAGAGACGCCATTCTTGATTCATTATTGCTCGTTGGCTTCGCATAGTAAGTTGTATTTACTTCAAGACATTAACATATGGTCATAAATGACTAGTTATTTTAATTTCTCATGCTCTGCTGTCTTTGTGTCGATATCATACTATGACAATTGATACTTGAACCATAGAATTATTTAATGTTTATTCTTATAAATCTATTGAAAAGCACACCATGATTATGATTTAGCAAATCAGTGTCATTGTCCTACCAAGCCTGTATCATCTCTGCATGATGCATCGTCCCATTTTGTCCCTTTCCTCCCCCCCCCCCCCACTCCCCGCCTCCCATTTATTGGATGTTATTATTGACAAAGAAATAGGAGTAAAGCTCTGTTGGCTGTAGCTGCCTTCTGTTTCCCAAACTCACTGCCTATACAAACTAGGTTCAGACAGCCTGCCACAGTAGCTGGGTCAGAGTTTTACAACCACCAAATTGGTGGATCTGTGGTTCCATAGGGAACATAAATAAACCCCTTCTTCTGGGATGAAGGTGTGAATTCATTATTTCCAATCAAGAGACTGTTACCAAACCTTCTGGGACCTTCTGAAGGTTAGATCAGATCAAGAACTTGTGATTTAAGCAGAGATCAAAAATAGGTTATTTCCATAGAAACTGTCCTGAACTCCCATGTTGCTTCATATTTACTCTCTGCTTATAGGTATTGCTGACTGATTTACGATTGCTGACTGATTTGAGGTGCCTCTTTAAGTATAATGCTCCTTTAATCAGCTGTCTTCTGTTTATATGCCTGTAAGCACTCTCTTCTGTTGATTACTATACTCTGTAAGACCTGGGAGTCCAGGCTCACATGAAATATTTCTTGTAAACAATTTGTGTCATCACCAACTCTCATGATTTTTTATCTCTAATTTCATTGGATTTTCTGCTTGTTTACTTCACGGTCTTACGATTTTGAGGATGTGTTGAAATGGCACAAGGGCATTATGTTTTAAACTGAGATTTAACATGAACAGAAAATGGAAATGTATCACTCTTATCTTCCAAAGTTTTGCTTTTGAAAGCACATTTTCTGACTTCCAAAAAACAAGTCAAAGATGAATGACAGAGATCAGTATCAAGGCACCTATGGCAGCTTGACATAGGTGTATGGCAGTTGTCGCTGCCTATGGCATTTTGACGTAAGTTGTATGGCAGTTGTCGCTGCCTGTGGCACCTATGGCAGCTCAGCGTAAGGTGTATGGCAGTTGTCGCTCTCTGTGGCATCTATGGCAGCTTGATCTAAGGTGTACATGGCAGTTGGCACTGTCTGTAATGGCTGACTTTGAAGGGAAATAGGAAAAGTGGAAGGGGCACTGACAGCAGTTGGCAGACTGCACTACTTTGATCCCTGGCCAGGACTTTAAGGATGGTTGGAATGACTTCAAATGAACAGCTTCATGAGTATACTGTACATGGGCTAGAACGTGTACTTCCCTCAATAAACAACAGAACAATATTAAAGTACTCATAAAATCCCACAGTAGCTTTCTGCTGCACATGATGCAATCATTGAGGTATGAGGGCAAGCTGGTGCTCAATGAATGAAGATAGCGATACAGGTATATGTTCCTACCATGATGATTTGGGCAGGGCCAGCTCTAACACTGGTATGTGAAGAAGGTCTATTGTAGAATATATGACAACATTCCTAATTTGACTGAAGGAAGTTTTGGAATACTTAGCCTCAAGTCCTTCACTTACATTCCCCATATTAATTTTGCTCTCAGCAAAAAATTGAGCCTGTACTGTGTCTGGTATGTAGGATTTGATTCTTGTTTTGTAATAGCTTCAGGCAAGTGTTATGAAGTTCAAAGCATGAATTGTACAAATGGAATTGACTCTGGCAGCTAGATTCAAGAACAGAAATAAAAATGACTCCTTGTTCATACTATACCCAGACAGGCTGTATATAACAGTTTGAAATGACTTTGGTAAAACGTTTGGAAAATGTAAAGGAAATGAAATTGTGACATTTGATCTTTCCAGTTGCCTGTCAAGGTTTGAATGCAGTTGTTTGGATTAGTACATACCAACATGAACACTGTCTTTTTCAGTTTGTTCTGTTGCCATTTTTAGAGTATAGCCATTATCATATTCAGGAATTTCTCCATTAAACTTTGTTTATTTGATATGAAATGGATGTTAAAGCTGCATTTTATATACCATCATAAACACTGTCAAACCAATAGTTATCTCGGATGTCCTTTTAGTGACTGTGAACAGTACATCAGTCAAGCATATAGCCATATTGTACAGTAATTATGAACAGTAAGGTCAATACATCTATCTTGCCTGCATATTCATCTGATTAATGTTGTGGATAACAAATGAGGGACACAGAAAGTATTTGTCTTAACTTTTCATTCTCTGGAACTCTTTGGATGAGCAGAAATTTGGCAAATTTTATTCAGCTCAAATTGTTTAACGACAGGTAACTCAATAAAAATAATGAATATTAATATGAAAGTTGCAGAGAACATTGTTATTTTCACTGAGCTTTTAGGGCAGTAAGCTGGAAAGTTGGAAATTAAAATTTATCAAACACACATTGAGACTTTAATTTGTAGTTTTTTGTTGTTGTTGTAATATTAACAGAGTAGTATTATTGCTGAAGAGTTTAACTGGGCTGGGAGAATAAATTTGATGATGTGTGCAGGTTCAGAGAATATTTTCTCTTGGGAGGCCAGGTTGAGTTAAAGTCTCTGACAATTCCTATGTGTCCTATTATGTCTTTAAACCAATTTACATTGTACCAAGTTATAGTAACTTATCAAAGCAGGTGTTCTAAGAATCAAAATATACCATAAATATAAAAAGAAATGGAAAATGATCATAACTTGTAGTATATATATATATATATATATATATATATATATATACATACATACATACAGTAGGTTTTGTGGACATATTGTTATGTGCATAAGACACTACTTTTGCTACTAAACAATAGGCTACTATGCTTGCGTCCATCATCAGTCAATCTCATTCTTGAGTAATAATTTCATGTGGTAAAATGAATTGTGTTGTAAAACAATTGCAACCTCTTATTAACTGTAGCACCAAGGTTATTCTATATGCCTATGATGAAATCAGATATCTAACTCTTGCTATACCATACATTAAATTTATACATCAAATTATTATTATACTTGCATAAGACACATATAAGCTTAAATGTCAGAATTGTATCTCTAGTTAGATCTATGGGAAATGGTAACATCAGCTGCAGTAAACTTGATAAATATTTGCATACCTGGTTGGTGTCAGCTATAGTGTACAATGTACACATAGCCTATTTGCGGAATATTCAGCACATTTGTTGTGTGTGATAATCCCATTCAAATCTGTTGAACCTTTTCGAAAAGCTTGATTCGTTTCCAAGATATACACGTTGGGATACTTGATTAACTTGTACTAGACTTAAGAAAAGACTTTTAAATGGTCAATCTTTGATGGATTTTTTATTTTATGGCTTCTTGTCTTGTATATTTATACATAATTTATAGTCTGGAGAGACCTTTGATATGTAAATATAAAGCAAGTAAGGATATTTATTCCTGACAAACTTATATGTGACATTATAAACTTGAAAGTTATGAGGGACTCACCCAATCAAACTTCAAGTCATCTTGTGCAGTACTAAGAGGTAAATAATTGATTAATAAATAATTCTGATATTCTCATTGGCCCATCACCTAACTCAGACAGTGCATGGGTGCAGCGACAGAGAACTGAGCTGACTACTGAGTTGAAGTTATACAGGCAGGCTAGGTACTTTATACTTCAAGAGATAACGGTCATTGATTCTGTGCTTTAATTGCAGTGGATGAGTGTTCTCTCCAAGGCCAGTTGGTGTGTATGCAAAGATGTATCAACACTATAGGTTCTTTTAAGTGTGGATGTCGTCCAGGCTGGCATCTGGCAGCAGATGGGTACAGCTGCTACTATGGTAGGCTGGGAACCTAAACTACCGTATGTGACCATGCATGCACCAAAGGCATGTGTTGTGGTGCTATGTGGTTGTGATACAGCCAGTGATTAGGATACATCTTTAATGTTAACTTACAATGCATGTGACGATGTCAAAGTTCAAGACTTGCCAACTCAAGATTTGGTGTGTGATTAACCAGCAATAGTGCCCATGGTGATACTTTTGACATCCATGGCTCTAGAAATGTAATGTTAGAGGGTGAGGAGAGGTAAGGTTAGAGGGTAATGTTAGAAGTGAATCTATGATCTTATAATTACATCAACACACAGCCTACACAGGTGAACTACCATTTGTCTTAAATACTTGTTACATCAACACACAGCCTACACAGGTGAACTACCATTTGTCTTAAATACTTGTTACATCAACACACAGCCTACACAGGTGAACTACCATTTGTCTTTAATACTAATTGTTACATCAACACACAGCCTACACAGGTGAACTACCATTTGGCTTTAATACTTGTTACTCATGAGTCTTTCGCAGTCACCATCTTCAGGTATGCCACTGGCCATATACTGGCATCCTCAGTCCCCCTCCTCCCCCCCCCCCCCTTCATGCACTTGCTAAAATCACAGCAAATTAGACATTAAGAATACTATTGCTTCACTTATTACTTACTTGTCTTTCCTTAACTGTAGCATTCTCACTGGATCACTGTCTAGAGCTACTTAGTTCTGATATCCAGACTTCCATCCACTGCCTCATCCTTTACACCAGGAAGTACTGAACATAACAAACAGCATGAAATTATCAAATCTTTAAGGAACTTGTTTCATTTGATGACTACAGTATCCGGATACTGTTTGGTAGTTATGAATCTCTGTAAAGCAAGAGAACTTTGGTTTAAAGAGTTCTGATAAGAATCCTTCATCATGATTGCAATAATTAGTTTATTTCCTTTTTTTTCCTTCTTATTTTTTTCATATTTGCTTTGATAGGTTACTGCACTACTGTTACATGGATTAGTGAATGGTATGAATTTGTAGAATCCAGTGTAGCTTTCTGTTTGTTTTTACCAATGTTTGTGCACGATTATCTCTAATTGGAAGCATCCCAATTATCTTACTGTACCACCTGCATGTGACTTATAAGGCCTCTAATATTTTGAGCCCTATAAACATATCACTCACTGAATGGGTATGTGAAGGTTTGAAGTTTCCAGAACATTACTGTAGGTGGTTATAAATGCAAGTTAAATTATTTAGTTACATCAAAGGTTTACATAGCTGTTTGTGTCTATGAGGGGTTGGGTGAAGGGCAAGGATTGCTGTGCATTTGTAAGTTGGCTTTGGATAATTTAAACAAAATGGAAATATATCTATAATAACTGCAGGTGATGTATAAAGAACACATTTGTTTTTTTGTATTCTGAGACAAAGTTCTCATTTGACTAGTTAGTCTCAAAAATGTATATTACATGCCAACCTTATGCATTACGAGTAGAACCCCTGTGACAAATGTTACGCTATACAGGAAGGACCCTGGCAATGTCATTCTGTCGTCGGGCATTTCATACTGTAGTTTTGATAATATTATTCACATATGTAGTATGTTTGGTGAGTGCAATGCAGCTTGGAAGACACTAGACGAACTTCTGCACTATAAATTGGTACTCTAGCTTAGTCTTTTTGTGTGTGTTTCTTTCATTTTGTTTAACAATGTGAACTTGTGATTCATCTGTCTTTATATTTTGAATGTTATCACTGAATATCTTCTGCATCCGCATGAAATTATCGTTACAAAATTTGTCCACAGTTTGGTGAAAGAAGTATATTTTTCCCTCTTTTACAGTGACATCAATGCCAACTATGAATCCTTGCAGTGATAGTCCTTGCTCACAAGGCTGCCAGATTCTCGGAGATACGGGAGGGTATGAATGTATCTGTTCACAGGGATACAGACTGGCATTAAATGGAATAACTTGTCTTGGTGAGTGTCCCTAAGTAATTAAATTCTACAAAGAATCACAGATACAGTACAGATTATAGAATGTGAATCAATGAACTGAAGTTCATGCGTGACAGGTACATTCCTCATTCACTAGCAGCAATTATTAGACTCTCTCCCCTTCATCCATTTCATACCTACAGTACTACTTTACTAAGGTCTTTTCCTTTCATCACAACTCTTACTCCAGATGTTTCAAATTGGTCACTTCCTTTTTAATTTATCACTATCACCTATTGATCATATTTCACTCAGAAACCTGCTGCACTTACTGCTCCCCTCTCTTACCTGTCTAAACGCTGCTCCTGCACTTTGCATCTGCCTGTTCTATAAATTGGCCACAGTTGGTAACATTGTATTGACTATATCTGGGAAGAGTGTGCAATAGTTCAGTTGAGACAGGTAAGAGGGCAGCACAGTAAATACACAAACCAGATACTTTTGAAGTTTGCTCCGACCACTCTTTTGAAGCAACAGTATGTTGTATAGCGTATATTTTCAAATGAATATCCTGTTAATTTCTATGGCCAACTCTTTTAAAGCTCTGGTTTATATCTAGGGTTTATATCCTTATGAAGACTGATGTTTCTATGGCCACCTCCTTTAATTTAAAGCTGTTTTTCATCGGGTAATATTCTAATGAAACCGGCTCTTTCAGCGGGGTCTCCAACATGTTTATGTTGCTCCCATTTTACACATTCACACGCTTTTCAATTTCTAACAATTCATTTCATGTTTCTATTAGACATCAACGAATGCGTAGAGCTTGCCGAACCGTGTGCTCGTGGACAGAGCTGTAGCAACTCGCCTGGCTCCTTCTTCTGTTCGGCAGCATCTGGATTTCCTTGCCCCACCGGACTCCGTTATAACCCTTCAATTGGAAGATGTGAAGGTGATTTGAAGTTTTGAATTCCTTGGCATTGAATATTCATGTATGGTATTTGACACCTTGGCTTATAAAAATGATAAACAAATTACATTGTTTTTGGACAGTATATTAGGTGTACCAGATCCATCTCAGTGATTACTGTACAAGAAACTCTATTGACTTCATGGTGGTGGACATTTGAGGTTGAGCTTTGAAAAACTTTTAAACACTATCATTTCAAAAGTATTGTATGTTGATCAATATTTTCAAAAGCAAACTTGAATGAAAGTCATACTTGGTGTGTTGATACAATTTAGTAGTAGGTTGAAAAATCCTATTGTTTTTGTGGAAGTCAAAGATCATTTAAGGTTTACGTATAGGTCAAATAGTCCTCACAGAATTGTGGCAACTATCAGTTGGTGTAGATATATGGAAGCATAAACCACATGGTTTCAAATTTTTGGGGATTGTCATGTTGCAAATTATAAATAGACTCTTTTCGACATAATCGGAGGAGGTGAAAGATCACTTGAGGTCATTAGACCTCAAAATCTGAAAGTCTCAAGAAGACAGATGTCACACTAAGTATCTGGCTTTAGTTATTATTATTATAATAATAATAATAATATAGTCTTACATGCAGAATCCAACCTGAAGAGCTAGTTCAATGAGCTTTAAAGGTAGCATAGTACTACCCTGTTCCTAACTGTTATCAGTGAAGGTCAGTAGAAGTTTCAATGTGAATATTTTTAAAGCCTTTTGTTTTCAATGACTTTAAGTTTGACATTGTTTATATTTGTATTGTGAATTGCTTTGAAGTTGTGCAACTGTGCACTCAGTTGATAACTATTTTGATAAGACAAGAAACTTCATTGAGGTGACATTATAACATCCAATTTTGTTAAATACATTGAAGAAAAATTGCAAGGTGACAAATCAAGTACTTTATTTCATACACAGCAGTTTCCTTATATTAAAAATTTCACTTTAATTGGTTTCAGTAATCCGAGGTGCTCACAAATGTCCAGATCCCATTATAAGACAAATCCCGACTGTCTAACTGATTGTCAGGAAAAACTTAAATGGAAATAGAAACTAATTAACCAAAATTATAATTAGCTGCTTTTATGTAAGCTCTTGTTCACTGTGATAAATATTCTAACTTTGCAGATATCGACGAATGTGCAGAGAACACAGATGATTGCACTTCTTTGGAAGAGTGTGTCAATTCACGTGGCAGCTACACTTGTCAATCTTTGCAGTATACCTGTTCACGTGGTTTGAGATACAATGCAGCAAATGGCATATGTACAGGTACTCCCAAAAATTGCTTTTGTTTTCATCTATTGCCAGTAAAGTATGGTAAAGTTATCAAGTTCTGGTAAAATTGAAATATTTTTCAGGGTTAGGCCTATGTGATGAGCTCATTGAGTCTGGCATGTGGTGTGACTATCCATATCTTAACTGATAATGGTGATTGGTAGAATCTAGACTTCAGTCCTGTAGGAACATATGGCTCTGTGAGCATGAAACTTGGGTATCAATAATGGCTTTTAAACAAAACAGAAAAAATCTGCTAAAATACCTTAATATGTGTTTAGTGCAAGCATAAGAATGAGGCCAAAGGGCAAATATTTGGGAGTGTTGGGGGGGGGGGGGGCAAAGGGCATTGATATTTTCATTTTGACCTTGTTTAATATCTATTTAAATTGCAATATGGCTGACTCTTTCATACAATGTCCCTGTATGATCTATTGGACAGTGTTACCTTGCCAAGTTTCACTCCAATGGTAGTGACCTGTAGATGATCATTGGGGATGCAAAGTGTAAGAATGTTACTACCAGTTGTGATATGCCTTAGGTAGTGGAGGCAGGAAAGTATTGTCTTAGTTAGGTTTGGGGATGTTACTTTGAAAAGTTTGATATACTTCTTTTACAGATATCAATGAATGTCTAGAAGAGAGCCACAATTGTCCATCCTCAAGTACCTGTTTCAATATCCATCGAGGCTATCGTTGCCAGGAGAGACCACGTTGCGCAAGTGGTTATCAGGTAGATCCAGTGACGTCCAGGTGCATTGGTGAGTTGACTGCAAGGCTGGTTCTTTAAAAAATGACCCAGGTTTGAAAGTTATCAGAATTGTGCTTTCAATGTAGACTTTCAAGACAATATTGAATTTGGCAATGCTGGTTGACTAATTATTGACAAATGCTAAAAGCCAAACTATGTTGAACAAGTTAGTTGGAAGAAAGGATGGTAAAAGATAAGCAACCTAATTACCTAACTAACAACCTAATTACAGGACAAAAAAAGAGAGACTAGTCTTGATTATGAATGGGATGTTCTTTTCTAATTTGCAGATTGCAACATTCACATCAAACCTGTCAAAATCAGGACCTGAGTTAAGCTTCCATTTACTGAAATGTCTCATCTCTTTTTGTCTTCTTTTTTTTTAGTGGGGGGCGGGGGGGGGGGAAGGGTGTGGTGAGGGGGATAAATATGTTTGTTTTGATTATTAAGTGTATCCTTGTTAATAGTTTGGAAAATCTGTGTTGTAGTTTGTTTGTTTGGATGTATGTACATCCCATTTAATAATTCCCATGTAATAATTTGTGGAGTTGTCTGATTTACCCCATTCACTAACTTGTTGAGTCATCTGATGTGATCCCATAACATAATTTTGTGTTTTTGTTTACCCTGTCACCTTGATGCATCCCATGACCTCTCTAACTTAAATCAGATATCAATGAATGCTACCAGAATAGTGGTGCCTGCCCAGAAGGACAGCGATGTGAGAACTACGAGGGTGGTTTCCGCTGTGCCAGGAGGTTTGCATGTGGTACAGGTTATAATCTCAACTCAGTCACTCAGGATTGTGAAGGTATGGTATACATGCAAGCAAAACTACCATCTTAGATTCAAGGTAACAGCAGTTGGATAGTGTTAGGATTGGGGGGGGGAGGGTGGGGGAATTTTGAGAGGTAAGAGAGGTGGTAAAGGGAGGCTGGTGGTGGTGGAGGAGGAGGAGGAGGTATGGTGACATTCATACAAAGATATTAATTTAGATTGAGGGTAACAGGAGGTGCAGACAGGTGAGAGAGGCTAGTATCAAGAGAGGTTTGGCAATCACAAATATTGAAGTATATGCAGAGCCTGTATGCAAACCTCAATACATCACCTTAGATTGATGATAGGAAAGGGAGGCAACAGGGGAATGGTGGGGTGGTGGGGGGGGTGGGGGAGGGACAATTGTGGTCACTTTTATAACAGTACACAAACCGCAAGAAAGCTAACCAAAATTTCATATACTTTTTCACATGTGGTGAGGGGTCAGGGAGGGATTTTGGGACTATAATATAAAGGTATCACATTTATGCAAAGACATCTCTCTATGACTGATGTTTACAGCATTGCATCGGTTGGGAATTTTCACAGGTTTTGCAAGAAGAGGATAATTTAGAGAAGAAAGTTTAAAAACAATAAACATGATTGAATTCAGGATATACAGAATTTTGAAGTTTATTTCTTTGCACTTGCTTGAACCTGAACTGTTTTATGTCTGTTTAACCACCTTTGAACCCCTTCTTCCTCACCTTTTGTATATATCTATATGTCTTTTTATGGAAGACTAGATGGTTATGTATGTGTCTTTACCTGTCAGGGTGTTCTGTTGAGTAAACAATGATACCAGTCAGTGTAGGAGTAAGAGCAATATTTTTTGATGGTCATGACAATTTCCTATCAATTTTGCATTTTCTCATGGTCTATGTGTATCAAGAGAAAAGTAACTGTTTTTACAAGCTGTACAGCTCAAAGTGGTTGCACATTTTGTCATGGTTAGTGCATACCTATTGAAAAGTAAATTTTTTTTCACAAGCTGTATGGCTTAAAGTGGTTGCACCTTTTGTCATGGTTAGTGTGTATCTATAGAGATGTAACTATTTTTTTTACACAAGCTGTACGGCTTAAAGTGGTTGCGCATTTTGTCATGGTCAGTTTGTATGTATAGAGATGTTACTGTTTTTTCACAAGTGCACAACTTCAAGTGGTTGCTTGTGTTTCATATGCATCTTGATCAAATCAAATGACGAGTGCAATTGTCTTTGCAAATCCTGTGAATTATTTCTTTCCACTGGCAAATATAGTATTTTTGGCATTTATCCCTAACAGTGAATGCAAAGGCTAAATAGTCCTGATTCTTGCAAGTGTGTCCTGAGCTAGGTAACACTGTAAAAAGTGTTTGATATCTTGGGTTTGGTGTGAAATTCAACAAAGTTTCCCAATGAATTGAACAGCATTGGTGACACTAACTCAACAACATGATAATATGATACTATCTCTTGAAGCATATTTGATGGAGGGGGGGGGGTGCTGGGATTTCATTGCACCCATAACCAGGTGGTGTAATGTAAATTATGACATCAAAGTGTCATTAAATTACATAATATTTACAATTGATTAATAAACTATATTGCATTGTTGTGGTATATACACCATAATGAGATGATTATTGTGGCATGTTGCTGATGCTGATTGGATCATATCGATTCTGTTTAAGGAATATTCTGATGGCAGATGGTGATTTGTTTCAAAGATTTGCTTCTATCTCTGTATCACAAT
Organism: Apostichopus japonicus; assembly: GCF_037975245.1. NCBI lineage: Eukaryota > Metazoa > Echinodermata > Holothuroidea > Aspidochirotida > Stichopodidae > Apostichopus > Apostichopus japonicus. The sequence goes on from NC_092580.1 coordinate 5,795,894, forward strand.
GTGCAAACCCAGTTTCCTGATGACATAGTTTATTGGGATGATTGTCAGCAACTGTTTTAAATGCATAATGTTGGATTATCAGAGTATGTGATGGTATCATGGGAATTAATTGATTATTTCTGTTTTTTTGTGTACATATTGTTACCGGCATTGTAAAGTACTTACTTGATTTAAAACAGTAATTCACCTTGAATTCAGAATACATGTATGGCTAATGTATCAAATATCAAAAGAATATCTACTGACAAATTTAACAGAAAATAATAAACTTTTGATGAAAATGATGACGTGAAAGATTAAAACCTTCCATGATCCACTTCCTGGTGGACCAAGTGGTTCATGTTGCCATGGCAATGTACCTTCAAACAACAATCTTATATACCTAGAGTTATAATACAATATATTGAGCTTAAGGTGTTCAGCTAGTAATTTGGAATCTATTTTGTTCTTTTCATATCCATGTCACATTGTCTACCAGGCCCACTTTGTAATAATATAACAAAACAGCTACTTAAAAAATAATGTAGATTTTACTTTAATGTCAGTTTTAAAGAGCATCGCATTGTCCTGTATTTTATTTTGAGAGATTGAGTAGAAATATAGTTGTCTTATGCAATTTATAAATCTGGCAATATGATGGTCCTCCAGAATTTGTACAAAAATGATTTAATTTGAGCAAAATTAGAATGAACACCATTGTAAAACCTTCATCTCTGCATGAGAAACATTAATGGTGAGTGTTAAGATCGGGACAAGTACAAGTCTAATTTGAGGTGTATCATTTCTCCCCTTACAGACGTCAATGAATGTGAGCAAAGACTGCACAGATGCCAACGTAATCAGAGATGTGTCAACGAACCAGGCAGTCACTTGTGTGAAAACTGCGAGTCTGGATACAGAGTGGACATCCGGAATGAATGCACAATAGGTACTCGGTTGTCATGGTATCTTCAATATCGCTTGGCTTTGTTCTTGTGTAGTCTCCTCCTATTTGATTCCCCTCTCCTTACCATGAAAAAGGAAACTTTCTGACAACTACTATAAAAATCTCAAGTCTCTGGTGGAATTGTAATTTTTCATTGAAATCATTCATTATGTGTCATCAATTTGATTAAAAAACTGATTAAAATAAAAATGACATCCTCGTCTACCTCACAGTATTTAGTAGAACACAAATTTATGGTTAATGTCATCAAAATTTATTGTTTTTGACTTTGAGGTTAGGAAAGATGTTTTTGGGCAGTAAAGTAGGAAACTGATGCCTTGCTACATTCAATAGCGTACACCTTTTGTTGGTCTTCCACGGAGATGTTTCTAAAGGATTTCAAGATTCAATCATTTCCAGAATTGCAGAGCATGTTATTATGTTAAATGTTATTATGTTAAAGTTTTCATGTTGTGTGATACCAGTACTATTGCTTCTAGAAATTAAACCCTTGTGTGGCAAGTAACAATGATGTAGCTTTGTCTTGTCGATGATCCCGGTAACTTATTAATAACCTGTCTCGTTAATTATGCCTGCATTTAACCTACCATAAAAGCTTTACCGATCAAGTTCTTGATGGTTGTTAGTGTTGTCCTCTCTGTACCCTGGTGGCTTCAATTTCCATGCATTACTTGATTGTAGGGTTTTGCTTCTACTCCACATGTGCTTGCAATTTTTACATATAGTTTTCAACCAGAAAGGAATGAGACAGCCCCAATGTTGGAATGAGTGTAAAAGTTTAACATAGTTTTCAATCCCAGTCCCTTCCATGCTTTCCCTCTTCATCCAACCCATGTTAATTAAAATTTCAAAACGGTGAAGTGTTGCCCACCCTGGGAGATATTGGAGCCAGTAGTTCAAGCCCCTTTTTTAAGTCCACCCATTTGATAACCAAGTTACCTTTTCCCTCAACAACTGGCAGACATTGACGAGTGTGCAGAACGTACGGATACTTGCACTGCAAACCAGATTTGCTACAACACTCTGGGAGCCTTCACGTGTACCTGTAACCCTGGCTTCAATCAGGACTCTGTACATCAGGACTGTGTTGGTAGGATTTGATAATCTAGTCTATTATTTTGATTCCAGTCATGAAAGATATTTTAAATATATTTTGTCTTCCTGTTCGCATAACCTTTCCTTTTCATGTCTCTCCTTATGTTGCAACTAATTACTTTTCTATGAAGTTCGTAGCAATTTTGAGTTGTGATTGGTCAGTATCTTTGGTAAAATTTCTGTCTAAATGCAAACAGCTGCTTTAAATGTTCAGATGCAGATATCATAGCAGCTTGATGGTTGGGTAAAAACCAAGTACAAGAGTAACCAAATCAATGAAGGATATAATTTTTAGTTTAATCGTAGAAATATCTCCAAACAAACTCTAATTTTAGCTAAGCTGTGTGATTTAGAGAGAGCTAACATGTACACCTTGTAAGAAGATATTGATGAATGAAGCCTACCTGATGGCTCCAGTCTGTACAATCTACACAGATCAGCAATTTCTTTTAATGTTGTGATTAAACCAAAGTAATTATGCTTGTAATTATATATCAATGAATGAAGCCTTATACCTGATGGCTCCAGTCTGTACAATCTACACAGATCAGCAATTTCTTTTAATGTTGTGATTAAACCAAAGTAATTATGCTTGTCATTATATATCGAGGAATGAAGCCTTATACCCGATGGCTCCAGTCTGTACAATCTACACAGATCCGCAATTTCTTTTAATGTTGTGATTAAACCGAAGTAACATGTTTATGCTTGTAATTATATATCGATGAATGAAGCCTACCTGATGGCTCCAGTCTGTATAATCTACACAGATCCGCAAGTTCTTTTAATGTTGCAGATTAAACCGAAGTAATTATGCTTGTAATTATATATCGATGAATGAAGCCTTCCTGATGGATCCAGTCTGTGCAGTCTAGGTTAGAGCTGTGATGAATCCAAAGTAACCTATTTACTGTAACATGTAATTTAGATGTTGCTGAATTAAGCCTACCTGATGGCTCCAGTCTGTACAATCTAAGTAGACCAGCAGTTACTGTTAGAGCTGTCATGAAACCGAAGTAACATGTACATTGTATTTTGTAGATATTGATGAGTGCAATCCAGATGATGGCTCCAGTCCATGCCTGCCAAATCAAATGTGCATCAACTTTCCAGGGTCATACGACTGTCAAAATATGTGCTCCTATGGTGCCAGATACATCTATGGTACTTGTTTCGGTGAGTTTGATTGTAACTGCATTTCAATTTCATAGTAATATTTAAGCTTAGCTTAAAGCTTAAATATTTAAGCTTGATATAAATAGTATATAAAGCTATTTATATACTATAATAAGTCGACCTGCATATTATACTGCAAGTTATATCGCTTGCAGTATTCTGCAGTATCGCTTGCAGTAGATATGTTACAAACATATCCGAGAATGTTTGTAACATTTCCATGATTAACGACAGGTTGAAAAAGTTTGCTTGCAAATACCTGGTTGCTAAGGGTTAAAGCTGATTGACACAGACAGAGTGGCTGTTACCTACTGTTTAATCTGACCTACAGCCTGAGTAAACTGATCAGTGTGGGAATAATTGTTTCATATTAAGGCTTAGATTCAACCAGGATATCTGCACTGTATTAAGTGTGAATGGGGCAATAAGATTTTTTCCAACTATGGCCCAGTCTGCAAGATATCCCATGACATCTAAATTACCCAAAAATGGAGATTTAGGCTACCTGCACTATCGGATTATTTATTATCTTTTTCTCAAGCGGTACCTTTATGTTACATAGCAATCATTTATAGATTTATTATACCTGGCTTCTCTGTAGTATTTATTCCCTTAGAAGGTGTAACTTTAAATAATCTTCTAAATAAACATAAATACTGCTTAAAATCTTTCTAGATATCGATGAATGTGCTGAAGGGACTCACCAGTGTGAAGACATGCAGGAGTGTATAAACCAAGAGGGTGGTCATCTCTGTAGATGTCCACTTGGCTACAGATTGACCAGGTCTTCATCTCGAGGATGTGAAGGTAACACCAGTCAATTTTGTCTAGTATCCTGCCTCTTGAATAAATGTGTTCCTTTTGAGCTCTTTCCACTTCCCCTCCTCCTCTGGTTAGCTTTCTGTAACTGAAAATCTACAGTCTTTGTTTTAGAACAGATGGATTTGGCTCATTACTCTGTTTTGCTATTTATCGATTGCACGGAAATCATGTGGTATGATCGAGATATTTTACGCAAGTTCTTGGGGTAGTTATGTATACTCTGGAGTACGAGCAAGCTTAGATATGTTTCTTTTGTGTAATAAAGATCATCATTGTTAGCTGAATATGTGATAGAGAGGCAAAGAATGGTCACGTATGCTCCAACTTCAACAAGTATTTTGCCATCAGCCATAAACTTCTTTTCTACAATGATACATTTAATCTGCTAATTTACCTCTTCTCAACGTCTGATAATAATTTAACTGCAAAATAACAACTGCAAAAGTACTTTTAGCTCGTAGCAATTTTAACACGTTCGGTAACATTTGGGGCCAATGTGGATCATCTTTAAACGATAAAAGTAAAAAAAGCAGCTTTTCTTTAAATGAACTCTTTTTGCAATTCTTTGTTTTGAACAAAACATGTCATTTTGGAGCTATCAACACTGTCAATACAACCATCTTCCAACTTTTCATCAACCAATTATGATACACTTAGTTGTATATCTGCACAGAGAGTTGTGTATAGTTTTCAGTAGCATATGCTCATACCCTAAAGGTTATGGTAGATCAGGTGAGGTCAGAAGATACTAAACTGATATTAAGCCTTTACTTGATGTATATGTGGTTTGGCTTCAGATGTTGATGAATGCACTGCACTACCAACGTCATGTAGAGGTGGTTGTGAGAATACCGATGGCTCATACAGATGTCTCTGTCCTGAGGGATACAATCTCAGTGAAAATGGATACAGTTGTAACGGTAATGAACGATTTTTACTCTGTCATTCATTCGATGAGAATGGTAAACATCAAGGGAAGGTGGTGGTGAAGGGATGGGGGTGAGACAGGTAAGGTTGGTGTAGAGGGCTAAGACTAACTGGTAGATGTTATGTGATTTGATACCTGTCTGAGTTAGGCAAGAATTTGATAACTTCTCATAGTATATAGTTATGTTATTAATCATAGTCATGTAAATTTTAGTTGTGTAATCAATCATAGGTGATGAATGCTTACATAACTAAAGATGTAAGTATAGCAAACAGAAAATGATAATGAAATGAAACCTAAAACAGCAAAACTTACATGGCTGTATAATAACTTTTTACAATGAAACATGATTGCTCCTTGATAGATTCTCATGTGATGATAGTCTTTGTGTGGAAGCCATTTTTTTTTCGCTTCAAAGTATGGAAACTTCACAACCTGCAGTACATTACCCGATATACACCTTGGAGACATTTTGACTTTCTTTATCAGAATAATTACTACAAGATTAATTAGCAAAGACTTGGATGATGGTTTGACTTCTTCATTTGGAAAAGTGGGGGTGGTTGAGTAATATTTTCAACACTCTGTTTGATTTTTAAAATGCCATTTTAGGAACTCAAAGTGTGCACTCTCACTGTAAGTCTCTGTAAGGAACTTACTCATTAGTAAGAGGCAAAGAAAAAGCTTTTTTTCAGCAAAAGGTTTTTTTTTGTGTCAAAGAAAGAATGCATGCTATCAGTGGTCAGCTCTTGCCTGTAGATCTGGATGAAAGTAGCAAACTATTCTTTATTTGTACATAGATGCAGAACAGCCATGCTATTGCTAAAATTGTTAAGACATTGCTTAATATTGTGTAAAGCTAAAGTTTAATATTTACGTGATGACTTGTTCGTTTCTATAGTGTAGTGATTTAGTGATATTCAATATTTGATTCTCAATCATGGCACTTCTTTAGATATTGACGAGTGTGCCCTGGGACTCCATTCCTGCGACCAAGAGGATCAAGAATGCTTCAACACTCTGGGCAGCTACAAGTGCAGGTCAATCGCGTGTCCACAATACTTTGAGAGAAGACTGTCGTAAGTCTGAACATTTCATAGATACTTTGTTTTGTAGGCCCTTGATCAGATGTAAGTCAGAAAGACCATTTTAAATTATTGGGCAGAAATGATGACGGTTGCACATACCTTGATCGAATAATAGCTTCAAAACATTTCTGGATTTGTCATCAAAGTTTAGGATGCTGAAAGTCACTAGAATTTTCTTAAAGGAATGTAGTAGAGGCCAAAATTCTTGAAGAAAGAGGCCCTTAACATAACTAACAACTTATGTCTAGATATTATGGAGGGCCATGCTAGACTTTGAAGGTCCAAGTGAGCGAAGACTCACAGAGAGTCACATCTAAGGATTTCTACAGCTGGATCATTGATTTCTATGTTTATATTTAGCATATTTAATATTTGTTGGTTGAGTAAGGATTGGGGGGGGGGAAGAAGGAACAATTGAAGTCAGATATGCATAATAAAATAGTTATGGAATTCCAAATGAATAATTGGAATGCAAAGTGCAAGGTAACAGATCAATGAAGTTGTAGTCCAAACTAATACTTACCAGCATGTCATTTTCCCATATATGTAATAAGCTAAATCTGTTAGTTGTTTGTCAATCTTTGTGAATTGAACACTAATAGTCAAAGCACAATGGGAGGATACCTCAGATCAAATCAAGTACACTATGTTGAACTAGAAGCATGTTCATTCATGGAAAGCTGTAACATCAATTCAACCTATACTAGTAGAAACAGATAATACCTCCTATGAAAACTTGCATCGAGATATGCAGACTTTAGTTCCATGCGTTTTCATAGTCATCTGTCTTGTAAATTTATTCAGCTTTTGTAAAATCCAGCAAAAAGTAGTTCTTTGATGGTAACTAAACTGAAGTTGTAGGTACTTGCCAAGCCATTAACATATTAATTTGATTTATAATCTGTTTTGTTTGTTTGCAAAATTTCTGTAGTGATGTGCAACAATTTTGCTCTCGTGTTTGTGTTATCAGAGTTTAAAAGATAGTTTGTTTGCAGTGGACAAGTTACAATTATTTTGCAATGTTTACTGCAACCTGAGAATTTCTATACTTTAAAATTCATTTGACACAGAAAGCTAAAAGAAGTTCCTATCTGTTTACCCTCAATTTCCAAAGAATATTCCCTGTCAGCCCAAGTCCACTTTAAATATCGTACCCCTGCATCACAAGTCCTACCCTGTTCAGTGCTGGTTTCGAAGGAGTTTTCCTCGTACGTTGGAGGACCTGTTCTTAAAATGAATTTGTTCAAATGGTAAATTTGGTGGTTGAAAACATAAGGCCTATATGACACCACCTGAATGTGCCATTGCAGTGCCTTTGGTTTGACATGCCCCACATTAATGTACATAAAATCCAGACATCACCTACTGTGACAAGTTTCAAGAAACTTGCATAACCTGCACAAAATGGTTTCCGTCCAACCAGCTGGAGATACAGAGGATTGAAACTTTGTTAAGTTTTGAAGAAATATAATATATTCAGATATGCAAGGCAGGAGATCAGGGACCAAAATCTATTGTCCCAAACACTTCCATCTACCTCCCCCCCCCCTTCTGTGTTTCCCTGAGATCTTCCTTTTAATCTCTGAGCCTCTATTTTGTTCAATCCCTTCCTGCCACCCATTTCCCCAAAATGGACATCATTGCACCTCACATACCTTCCCAACCTTCCCAGGTACATCCCAATTTTTTTTCTTTCCTATGTGGTTTAAAATGTTACCATATTACAGCCCACTGTACTTGGACTGTCCCCCTTGAAGCATGTGGTAAGCACATATGTGCACTCATGGCAAGTTGAAAGAAAACCTTACACATAGCATGCAAATGGGGAGTGAACATTATAAAACCAACACAGACTAGACTTTGGTATAACTGTTGCCAAATGAGTCGTAAAAGCACTCCACAGATTGATAGCTTTCGTGAGAATATAATGCTCAGGCTTTCTGCATCATAGTTTCTACAAATTCATTTTAATTTAAATGATATTGTTAACATTGTCAAGTTTGTGTAGGATGCAGATTTGGTAAGCCACTCTCCTGTCAGACAACCTCAAAGAAAGGAAACTTCAGTCATGTGAAGCACAATTTAATCTTCTTGAACAATTGTCCATCTGTTAATATTAAACCCTACCTTCACCACAAGTCCTACGTACTCCCTCTACTGATAGATTTACCCTATCACTACCCCTGTAGCTTTATCTCGGTGATACCAATCGTTCCCTTAAATGTTTCTATTCCTTGTCAGCCACCCCTAGTGGATTACAAGACCTATCCCTTAATGTTATGTTTTGTCAATATGAAACTGTCATGAATGTTATACAAGACAGAGGACATCTGTTACTCTCAGATGAATTGGCATGGCACTGGCTTTCCCAATATTTGTGACTGTGTTCTTGTACTGCTAAGCATGTTTTTATTTGCCCCACGCCCTAAATCCAACTGCGGAAGGGTCCCCTCGTTGACTCACATATTTGTCAAGAATCTGTCGTGTTTGTCTGTTGACCTCTAATGGAAACGTTGACGTACTTTGTGTTGAGAAGACCTTTGTCCATCGATGTTATACCTTGCATCTTGTTGCTTGTAACCTTTCCTGACTTAACTCAATGGTGGCATGGTAAGTAATCCTTTTATATTTTACAACATAATATTATGCACCACAAGTTCTCTCATTAATAAAGAAAATGTATGCCATTGGTGCACTCTCCAATCCTTTCCATGGGCAGCAATATTCTGATAAGTTTTAACTTAGATTTATAAATCTATAGTTGTAACATTGGTCAAAGTTAAACCTCAGAATCAAGAAAATGAAATGAGCGTTTAAGAACAATTGAAGATTGATAAACATTTTTGTTGGAAAAAGTGGTTGAATACACTACACAACATCTAAGGTTGTTTGTAGAAGTGGAACAGCAAGTTTTTCCACTAAGGAAGAGTGCTAACTCTGTTCTTGCATCATTGTTTGACATTATGGAAAACTGTTCTGATGGGGTTTTTTCACTCCTTGTTCATTTCACAGAAGAAAGTGTTTCAAAGAACAATGTGCAGAACGTGACCAAACATGTAGGTCACTTCCGGGCACAATCTCTTACCGTTTCATCAGCATAGACACTGGTTTCCCTGTACCCGTAGAGGTCTTCAAGGAATCCATTACTCCAGATCCTCGCTACCAATACCAATTCAAACTAACCAAAGGAAAGGCCAAGTTCTTCAGTCTAGTCACCGGCGAGAACATGGGAACGATCAAGATCATGCGAGCTATCGAAGGACCCCGATCCTTCGAGCTCAGATTGGAGTTACGAGTCATCAGAGATGGTGACGTGTTTGCTAAATATGTGACAATAATATATCTGCATATAGAGGAGGATGTGTTTGGATAATTATCCGTGGTGCTAAGGAACAGTTCTGTCTTAATGTTCTATAATAAACGGGGGAGCCTTGGTTTTGATAAATATGTTACAGTAATTATATTTGCATATAGATTGATTATTTGTGTGTGTAACTGTTGTTGGTACATAATAGTTTGAATGGATGTAAACATGGCCATTTTGTATAATAACGCAGGCTTCAAAAAGTAAAATACACAGATTCAACCACCAGTTGAATATAGCTTGTCCTGTTTTCTTAGTCATCAAAAGTGAAAGATAATTTTGGAAACTGAGACTTGTAAAAATGTTAAAACATGTGTTTCATCCAGTTATAACACCTACTCCCTACTGTAAATTGTATGCCAGTCACAGTTGTAATGAACATTTGAAATATCTGATTAATGTCTTGGGCTGTTGTTGGATGTTGATGCCTTAAAATATCAATCAAGATAAACCAGAACTTGATTAATGAGTCGTCTCATATTTAATACAGTTCATGTCTCAACGGTTTAACCTTTGCACATCAAATCCCACTGATTAACAAAAGGAAAACGTGAATGCTATTTTTGTAATGGATTCAACCAAGATAACGTTGATCACACATTCAGTGAAGGTTATTCATTAGCATTGTAGACACTATAAACTGTGTAATTGACTTAATAGTAGTGTAAATACTAAAGAAGATATTTTGACTGGGATTCAGCAGCATTCAGGAGAGTAAATCTTCCACAGTGATGTAGACTTTTAAGCAGCCCTCTGGTTTTTGTGAAATCTTCACATCCAATATAAATCAGCTGGGACTTTCCTAATTGGACCTGCTCATTAAAGAGAGTCCAGCCCACCATGTCCCTCATATAGCGGTTAATTTTTCTTCACCAGTTAATTCATTTTTAGATTTATTTAGATGGGGGATAAAACCACATTTGAAAAAAAAGTAATATCTTTTCTTATCATCCTCCCAAACTGGTTGCAGTTCTGCAATGTACCATACGTAATTATACTTGCAAACCCATGATTATCTATTAAGTAAATGCTTTTCGAGAAGATAATGAAAGGGAGCACCTTTGAATCATTTAAACAGGGTAAAATTTCCTGTTTGTTTCTTATTTTTCTTTTGTATAGAGATAAAAGTTTGTTAACAGATGAGAAAAAATAATAATAATATTATTATATTTGCATGTAACTGTTTTTTTTTGTTAAGTTGTATATATATTTAGAATGAGAAACCTACTATCATTTTGAGGATTTATCAGACCTGTGTGTTAGTCGTTTTAAATACCCTCAGCAGCAGATAACAGGTTACTTTAACTAGGTAATGACTGGAGGACTAATATTTACTGATTATGTTTAAACAGTTGTCTGAACTTAAAGATGCCAGTCGACTATGCCAACGTGGAATAGATTGGCATTTCTGCCAGTAGTCATTAAGAACTACCGGGTTAATTTAACCGTCAGTCGAGGAATGGGCATGATATCCCCCTACCTAACTTAAGCCCTGTATTACTGCTTATTATCAGCAGCAAATACCATTGGGCTGCTATCAAAAGCCTGTACAGTAACTGCACTGTGTTGTCATTCAGGAAAAGACAATTGAGAAGTTGATTTTAATCAGTAGATTTTTTATAGTACTGGCATTTCTTAGCAAGTGACTAAAATTGTTTAATTCTAGGCCTGTCAGTGATTGGAACACTTGTAAATTTTCATTGATACAGTAGATGATATGTAGGCATCCAAATAAAGCATAATTTGGATACACCTGGATACCTGAAAGTTACGGTATTCAGCTGTTTATCGTTCACAGATTGAGAGAACTTAATAGATTTAAGTTTATCATGAATTGTAATCCAGTGTTTGGTTTCATTCATGGCTAAATGCATTAGATAATACATGATGGTAAAGCATAGATAACCATGATTTGTTAGTTTGGGCTGCTGTGCTCAAGCTTCCCTGCCCTACCCAACCCCCTCATATTCATCCCACTTATTGCTAGAATAGTTTTTAATTACTTTTACTAGTCAATTCATTCCTGATTCAAAATTTCAGAATTTTTCCTTTTTTTCCACTATTTCAAATTAGAAGTTGTGTAAAACTATAAATACATGATGTGTATATTCAGGTGAGTATACAGCATTTGATGTATAATGTACACTAATGTATAAGAGTCAAAGCTATGTGCATGTGAGAAAAATGTGCAATTGGCTTAGCCTCACTTTTGCACTTTTGTCTCAGTTGAACTTGTTTTCGATAACTTAAATCATGTTAAATGTTAATCGTGATATGCAAATTTTTCAAGAAGACCAAATACTGGATAGTCGCCCATAATAAAATTTGTCTTTTAACCATCAAGTTGGTCAAGTTTTCTTTCTTTATAAAAAATCCCCAATTTCAGTCCTGCAATGACATAACCACTGCCCTGTGCTTTGATGCAATGATCTTACATTAAGTATTCTCATATGAAATGTTGAGCTTGATGAATTGCTTGCTTTGGTGAATCACTCACAAGTATCATGTTGTCTCACAGTTAGTTCTCTGTTGCTATAATTTGCTCTTGGTAAACATAGTTTGGTCAAATCAGTTTGTGATGGAGCTCAATATATGTGCAATATATGTATAATATATCTACATTAAAATAATCTTGAACAATGCAAACACTTGTCAGTCAGAAGAGAGTTAATACTCTTGTGTTGGGGGACTTGAATAAACCCACACTTGACCCTTGTTAGTTGTCACACTCTGAGCATCAATGGGTCAATAGGCTAAAGTCTTAATGGTCTCTAGATGCCTTATTCTGTATGATATACTATTAGATGATGTTAGGGATGTGGTTCCGCAATAAGTTGTGAATATATTTCACAGCGAATAAACAAAGCCATTATAGAAACTTTTAAATTTAGATTTCCTTGCAGAACTGATTTGTTAGCTCAATTAGGTCAAAGAAAGTGTCTGGTCCATGTCTTCATAGCATATCTATGTGACTGTGTTCCACATAGGAAGAGATATAATGATCATTTCTAATATGACCTTTGAACCCTGGACAGCTGAGGCTCTATGTTGCTCTTTTGATTACAGAGCACTAACCACTCTGCTACAGTAACTGTTGAGAAATGCTTGACCTCTTAGAAAGTTTAAGGAAATGACCAGATGTGGGAACCAGCTTTACTGTGCCTGAATTCATATAGGGAGTGGTATTGTTTGCAATACATGGTTTTACAAATTCCCCAAATTAACACTCTTTCTACAAGCCCCCACCACCCCCATCATGTACCCACCAGTTTATCAATCCTGGTGTTGTTTATTCCTTGCCGGAGGCATGCAGAAGGGATTTATGCGATGTTGATGGCATTTGTGTGGATATATGTGTTAATTGTGACACATTTTACTTAATGAGTACATGGTGGTTCAACACCATACTTGGTACGAGGAAGCATCTTAATGAGCGAAAGACCTTAATTACACCTGCTGTAGTTAAATGTCATTTGAGGTCACCAGAGGTCAATGTCTCAAAACCTTGTTACTTCAAAAGCAAAGCTTGAATGAACGTCAAAGTCAGTATGAAACTCCAACTTGGAGGGTACAAAATCCCTATCACTTTTCATAGGGTTTTGGAGGTCACCCATTGGTAAAATTCTAAAACCTTGTAATAGAAATTACTCCAAGGGTAAAGCTTGCATGAACTATACCCTACATTACACTTAATGTCCATATGGTGTATTTGAAACTATGTGTAGGTCACCAAATAGCAGCCAGTATTTCATCCTGTGGGATGTATTACCCAGTCAGGTTAATACTACTGACAAATCAATACTAAACTTTAAGCATTACCAAGTTCTTACCAAACTGCAAGTGTACCCATTCAGGCCAAGGCTTACACCTCAAGGCGGTCAGAAATAGGAATAAAGTAATAGTGTAACCATTTAGGAAGGTGAAATAGGCTGAAGACTAAATTACCAATTAGCTCCAGAAATTTTTTTTTTTTTAAGTATTTGACCACTACTTGAGTCCAGTCAAGATACTAGTTGTATCAACTAAAATCAGGTGGCCAATTTAATATTTTCTAGTAACCAGTGCTCATTGCTACCAGAAGTTCTCCCTTAAAGATGTTTGCATGAATATTTACCCTAGCTGGTACTTTTAATGTTTGGTAGTTACACAACAATCATTCATGTTTGGTTTTGATAATAATCGTAACCTTTGTAGTCATGCAGGTGGATGTGTGTGTGTGTGTGACGCCTTGCTTGTAAACACAATATCTCAAGAAGGGCAGCTTGGACAATCTCATATTAAGTGTGTAGGAGTACCACATTGAGTAGAAGCCCATTGTTTTTGGGGCGGTCAAAGGTCATTTGGTGTTACCAGGGGTCAAATTGTGAATCCTTGTAAACACAATAGCGAAGCTTGTGCCAATCTCATATGTAGTATGTAATTGTGACATGTTAAGTTCAAGATGTATATTGTTTTTTGTGGAGGTCAAATTTCATTTGGAGTCACCAGGGGTCAAAATTGTGGAAGCCTTGTTTTATAATCTACCGTATCTTCCACCGACCAGCCTATTAGATAACAATTGCATTACTCAGAATAGTAAAGGCTGTTGGCAATTGGAAATTAGCTGAAGGGCACCTATAGAATAGAGTCAAGAAGTCTGGACCAAATTTCCATTGACTTAGGTGTGTCGCTAACTTGCATACATGCAAGGGCGTAGGAACCGGGGGGGCTGGGGGGCGCCAGCCCCCCCAGTGAAAAATATGGGGGGGGCGGAAGTATCATTCCGCCCCCCGCTCCGCAAGTCAGAAAACCCCTTTTTCATTTCCAAATGAGAAAAAAATCTCATTTGGAGCATCAAATTGCATTTAAGGCCAGGTGAAAATGCAAAATTCTTTATAAAATGGAGTGGGAGTTGAAGTGTGCTATATTGCACCAAATTGCATCTGAGGCCACCTGGAAATGCAAAAAAATTCCAAATGGGAGGGGGACACCCCCTCCCCTTAGACCCCTCCCCCAGCCCGGCCATCAGTCTTCAGCCCCCCCACTCAAAAGTACCTTCCTACGCCACTGCATACATGCCTGTGCACAAAGGTGTGTAATGAAACGTTGTACTGTTTGTACATGCTTGATGTATTGGAATGGACGATATCATTGTGAATAATCGGCAACATATCTTTCCTTCGTTGAAAATACTTTTAAAATGTTTATTTTTGAGATTTCCAGGCAAAATGTTTCAAGTCCTACATCAAACGTAATCAAACCTCTTCTGTGAAGTATGTCAGTCCAGACTTAGTGTTCATGTTTGTCTCGGTAAGAAATAGACTTTCTGAGAATTTGAAGTAATTTGAAGTATCTTTGCATGACTTTCATACAAAAAGTAACAAACTTTTACTTTAAGTCTAAATTTGATAACAAGAGAAATTCTGCTTTTGCATGCAACCTGTATGTAATGGTGGGGCTGTGTATTTTTAATGTTTTCACGATGACTGGCAAGGTTTTGATTTCTGCTCTTTTCAGAGGAGATCAAATTGAATGTGTGAAGGACTTTGACCAGTGCCCAACGGAGGACCTAGCTTGCCGAGAGGATGTACTTCAACAATACGCATATGCTGCCATCTCTCTGCCAAGTATGCCTTATATCTCATCACCGATTCGACTCCTAACGATAGACATCAATAAACCATCTTTTAGCCAAGTCACTTTTCGACTTATTGCTGGTAATGAGAGAGGTTACTTCACTGTACAGAGGCGCCCAGTCCATTCTGGCAAAGTTAGAGGTAAGTCACTTTTAGACTTATTGCTCGTAATGAGAGAGGTTACTTCACTGTACAGAGGCGCCCAGTCCATTCTGGCAAAGTAAGAGGTAAGTCACTTTTAGACTTAAGCTGGTAAATGAGAGAGGTTACTTCACTGTACAGAGGCGCCCAGTCCATTCTGGCAAAGTAAGAGGTAAGTCACTTTAAGACTTAAGCTGGTAAATGAGAGAGGTTACTAAGAGGTAGTCACTTTTAGACTTAAGCTGGTAATGAGAGAGGTTACTTCACTGTACAGAGGCGCCCAGTCCATTCTGGCAAAGTTAGAGGTAAGTCACTTTTAGACTTAAGCTGGTAATGAGAGAGGTTACTTCACTGTACAGAGGCGCCCAGTCCATTCTGGCAAAGTTAGAGGTAAGTCACTTTTAAACTTAATCTGGTAATGAGAGAGGTTACTTCACTGTACAGAGGCGCCCAGTCCATTCTGGCAAAGTTAGAGGTAAGTCACTTTTAGACTTAATCTGGTAATGAGAGAGGTTACTTCACTGTACAGAAGCGCCCAGTCCATTCTGGCAAAGTAAGAGGTAAGTCACTTTTAGACTTATTGCTGGTAATGAGAGAGGTTACTTCACTGTACAGATGTGCCCAGTCCATTCTGGCAAAGTTAGAGGTAAGTCACTTTTAGACTTAATCTGGTAATGAGAGAGGTTACTTCACTGTACAGAGGCACCCAGTCCATTCTGGCAAAGTAAGAGGTAAGTCACTTTTAGACTTATTGCTGGTAATGAGAGAGGTTACTTCACTGTACAGAGGCGCCCAGTCCATTCTGCCGAAGTAAGAGGTAAGTCACTTTTAGACTTAATCTGGTAATGAGAGAGGTTACTTCACTGTACAGAGGCGCCCAGTCCATTCTGGCAAAGTAAGAGGTAAGTCACTTTTAGACTTATTGCTGGTAAATGAGAGAGGTTACTTCACTGTACAGAGGCGCCCAGTCCATTCTGGCAAAGTAAGAGGTAAGTCACTTTTAGACTTAATCTGGTAATGAGAGAGGTTACTAAGAGGTAGTCACTTTTAGACTTAAGCTGGTAATGAGAGAGGTTACTTCACTGTACAGAGGCGCCCAGTCCATTCTGGCAAAGTTAGAGGTAAGTCACTTTTAGACTTAAGCTGGTAATGAGAGAGGTTACTTCACTGTACAGAGGCGCCCAGTCCATTCTGGCAAAGTTAGAGGTAAGTCACTTTTAAACTTAATCTGGTAATGAGAGAGGTTACTTCACTGTACAGAGGCGCCCAGTCCATTCTGGCAAAGTTAGAGGTAAGTCACTTTTAGACTTAATCTGGTAATGAGAGAGGTTACTTCACTGTACAGAAGCGCCCAGTCCATTCTGGCAAAGTAAGAGGTAAGTCACTTTTAGACTTATTGCTGGTAATGAGAGAGGTTACTTCACTGTACAGATGTGCCCAGTCCATTCTGGCAAAGTTAGAGGTAAGTCACTTTTAGACTTAATCTGGTAATGAGAGAGGTTACTTCACTGTACAGAGGCACCCAGTCCATTCTGGCAAAGTAAGAGGTAAGTCACTTTTAGACTTATTGCTGGTAATGAGAGAGGTTACTTCACTGTACAGAGGCGCCCAGTCCATTCTGCCGAAGTAAGAGGTAAGTCACTTTTAGACTTAATCTGGTAATGAGAGAGGTTACTTCACTGTACAGAGGCGCCCAGTCCATTCTGCCGAAGTAAGAGCTAAGTCACTTTTAGACTTAATCTGGTAATGAGAGAGGTAACTTCACTGTACAGAGGCGCCCAGTCCATTCTGGCAAAGTAAGAGGTAAGTCACTTTTAGACTTATTGCTGGTAAATGAGAGAGGTTACTTCACTGTACAGAGGCGCCCAGTCCATTCTGGCAAAGTAAGAGGTAAGTCACTTTTAGACTTAATCTGGTAATGAGAGAGGTAACTTCACTGTACAGAGGCGCCCAGTCCATTCTGGCAAAGTAAGAGGTAAGTCACTTTTAGACTTAATCTGGTAATGAGAGAGGTTACTTCACTGTACAGAGGCGCCCAGTCCATTCTGGCAAAGTTAGAAGTAAGTCACTTTTAGACTTATTGCTGGTAATGAGAGAGGTTACTTCACTGTACAGAGGCGCCCAGTTCATTCTGCCAAAGTAAGAGGTAAGTCATTTTTAGACTTAATCTGGTAATGACGGTGTTTGCTTCTTTGTACAGATCCACCCAATCCATAGTGAGAGGATAGTCAATTGGTAATGAGATGGGCTACTTCACTCTACTACACATGTATCAATTGGATTGTATGAGATATCGTATAACTCACTGTTTGGTTTTGGTAGTTAATGAGGCTGTTCCAATGATCTGAAGCCATTCATTCAAAGCTTGAAAGCTGCAACCAGTAATCAGTAGGACTCTTCTTTTTTCATTGCCAGATGTGTGAGAATGTTTTCTGTTTTCCTTTGCAGCAAATGTTTCTCTCATCCAAGCTATTAATGGGCCATATTCCACAGATCTATACCTGGAGATCAGTACCATAAAGAGCAAGCAAGTGACTTCCAAATCAGTCATTATCATAAGCATTGATATTGGTGCTTACGTTTGGTAGAAGCTCCTTATTCATGTACCACCAAATGATGCTACAATTATATCTGGTGTTTCAGTTCACCGTGAGAGTAATCAGAACTCAAGGTAGTTTTACCAAGGAGTGATGAAAGTATCAGAGTAGTTATACTCTGCATATTCAAGGATTCGGTCCATCCAAGTCACAAATAATAAAGCTTTTGTAAAATATTATTTTATATGTTGCTTCCTTGTATTTGACAATGTTGCAAGTTTAACGTGTACATTTTAATTTTATGACAAAGTTAAGGGATTTGCCTTCAGATATCTATCAAGATGAATGTCAGGTGAACCAACAACAATACACGAGTCAAATCTAACATGTGTGTTTTTTGTTTTATCATTAGCAATTATTTTTTATTGGTTGGTGGGGAGGATAGGGGTGTACAAATAGTTTTAATTGGTTGGTGGGGAGGGTAGAGGTGTGCAAATAGTTTTAATTGGTTGGTGGGGAGGGTAGGGGTGTACAAATAGTTTTATAGAGAGTTGTCTGGAGATGCTGCATTTAGAATGTTAACAATGAACGAACAATAAAGTGTACATTATCACAAAACTCATTGTTTACATGTTGTTGTGGTATCAACATTAATTTCAATCATAAACTTGAAGTGGTGAAAAAGATTTTGTCATGAAGGTTTGGTAGTATTAAGATTTATGCATCGCCAATCAGTGAATTACTGCAGAAGTTGAACATGCTTCATCATACTTCCAATATTCAAAATGATACCAAAATAAAATAATGCTTTAATAATGAAAATCATGTTGTGAAGAGTTTTGCCATATTTCTTGCCACTGTTGCTACGAGAAGAGAGTACCTGATAAGGGACGATGAAATTTCAAATAAACTCAGAGATCCCCTGTTTCATCATACAATGTAATCGTGCACTTAATCATCAACATATCAAATCATTCAGAAATAGAAGTATGCATGCCCAGAGAAGCACAGTCACTGTTGTGATTTGAAACAGAAGGATAGTTTAGTTTGGTTTGTGTGTTTGGTTTGTTTGGTTAGATTGTACTATTGTTATTATTGACATCCTGAGCATTTATTAGTATACAAATAATGAATGGTTATGAGTGCAATAGTGCAAATATTTCATGGGTTGAAAGATGTAATTTGTTCCATTCAACGAGGCGCAGCCGAGTTGAATGGAACAAATTACATCTTTCAACGAATGAAATATTTGCACTATTGCACGAATGGAAACCATTCATTATTTGTTTTATACAACACCTTCAAATTTGGTTATAATTGGATGTAAAATGCACTCATGCAACAGATTGTTTTGAACAGACAGGTTTCTCTGCTCTCTTACCATTGAAAAAAGTGCTATCAAAAAAGTATAACCCATGGTTCTATTTCATAGAGTGCAATAGAGCGGATTTTGCATGCAATCGACGAGCAATTGACCAATCAAATGGCCGGAATATAATTAGGTGTTGCATAATATAGGATATTGGTACCTTACATCTCTAGTCGATGAACAACCTGGAAACACACACACACTGCACTGATAGAGCACATTTTTCTCAAAGTATTTCCATTAACTGGTGATACTGGGTAATATTTAGATTTAACTCATTGCTAGGGAAGTAATATTAGTTAATTAATCTTTAATAAAAGTAAGCTGAGATTAAAACATATACTAGTCTTGCAAAATTGTATTTATGAAAGAATTGGTATTTTTCACTTATTTTAGTCGATGCAATTACTAATTGGCTACAGCTTAATTACCACCCCCCCCCCACCTTAATTATGCTTCCATTTTGAAATAGCTTAACAGGTGGATGTAACAACAGTCATTTGGGGTTTAACATATTCAAATAGCTCATTCAAAAATGAAGAACATAACTTCTGCTTGTTTATTATGATATGAAGTATTGGTTATGTAATCCAGTATAGAAACTAATTGATGAAGGAGGAATCAAGAGTTCAATTTACCCTTCTGAGGAGTCACTCCTTCGTAAAATATAAAGTAAACATGAAGAAAAAACAGCCTTTTCAAGATTCCAATTGCAGCTAATCGAAGGAGATACACAAAAAAGAAATTGGTTCCCAGCTTAATTGTTTTGTTTTCTCTTAATGTATCCTTGACAACATCGAGTTCATGATTTTCCAATTCTTCTCAGTAACTTGTTACGGTGTGCCAGTTGGATTCCTGACACTGATTTATATTTGTATTTAATTTTCATGCAAGAATGTAATTATTTGTTATAAAAGTTTTATAGTTAATATAACTTGCAAAAAGGTAAGTTGGGTAGTGACTGGATGGTACTTGATATGCATTTCTTATTCCTTATTGAAATTCTATATTGTACTGCTCAATTATTTTATGATTATTCCTCGAAGGGTGATTCAGTCTTGAGATAACATTGAATAATTGTCTTCCTGGAATTGGTACAAGGAAAAAATGTACAAAATTAGCCAAAATTGCAACACTTTTTGTCCTGCCTCCTCCAAATTATTAAATAAGAAAGTGCATAACATGTTTTTGTGATTCAACGTTTTGAGAAGACAAGGTTGGGCCTTCATAGAATTTCATGTTTATCTGATGATTGCTGCAATGTGCAATCATCTCCACAATTGATTTCCTATATTGGTTGATTTCTGATATTGAAAGAATGAAAGGAACACATTTGAATATTAGTCTTGTATTGACTTTTCAGCTCATCATTTTTATTTAGAGAGAGAAGCAGTTGCATTTGCATATGCAAAGTAAAATACATATTCATTGTTGAAATGCTGTGTAATTACACATGAACACAATTCATTTGAATGATAATGACAGATGAAATGACCTATGATATGTGGTAAAGCAAAAAGAAAACACAAAACGATTAAAATGGGGACCCAATAGTCAGCAGAGGTGAGAAAAATCATTAACTTTTATAATATAATGTCTGTAATATTCACCGATAGTATAATGTATTGGTACAACAGTATTTTACTTTAATGTACTATTATGATTATTATTATTACTTTCTCTTCTAACATTACTGTGACTTGAACAGTGGCACTCATAGCAACCACATGTTTGCTTAATATAACCATCATTTGCAAGGTATTGAATTATCTAAATAAATATAGTCGTTTTACCAAACATTTCAAGTTTTTCCTCTCCTTTTTAGCAAGTAGAAACAGAATTTGTATTCAGAAAAGGATTTGACTGTTGAGAGAAATAGTCGGCTTGGGAATAAAGTTCTGCCAAGGAACATACAGAAAACTGTCATTGAGATTTACATTGTTGTCTTAAGGTTGCAATTACTCTTACATCTTTACATAAAGCTTGAGTTACTATTAAACAATAAACTAAAATAAAACGAAACAAGTATTTGCTTTGTAAGAACACAAAAAGCACATCTGGGATAGCAATAAATAAGACATCTACATCAGGCTCACTTATAAACTAATGCCTAAGAGTGAAGAAAACCATAAAATGAAGAGTAGAAAATTCCAATGAAGAGTAGAAAATCTCTGGATGTGCTGGAGAAACTTTCCAGAGAAAGTTCACTTTGTTTTATTTTACTTTATGTCATATCATGATGGCTTGCAATCCATAACCTTTATCATTTAGAACCAGGTAACGTCATTAAATCATTACCATTGAAAGGTATTGTTGGCTTAAGTGCTGCATTGCTTCAATCACTTCAGTTTAGTCATGTCACAAATTGAAAAGTTCTGTCATATATTAAGTTATTCCACCACTGATAGTTCCCAGTTCCAACATTGGTGTTGATGTCTAACACCATTATGGTTGCATCCTGATAGCACCATCCAGCCTTATAACTTCACCGTTCATCATTGGGTTCTCCACGATGGCTTGGACTAAGTGTGCATATTCGTCTGGTTGGCCTAACCTCTGAGGAAATGGCACCATCCTGGCAAGAAATGTTCTGACCTTCTCTGGCAGTGAAGCTAGGAGAGGCGTATCATACAGACCTAAATAAGAAGAAAATTAAAAGAATTTGACTTAACCATCAATAAGACGTCAAGTTAAAATTTAAAAACCTATAATCATCTAAGCAATGTAAATAAAATCATGCGGGAAAAATGAAAAATGAACTGCAAGTAGAATACATGCCAAAGCTTTTCCAAAGGTCTGCACACAAAACCAGTATTTAAGTAAAGGTATACCCCATCATCTAGGAGTTTACATAATAGTTTGATAGCATTATTGATGCTGGAGTTAATTACTGACAACAGAACAATAATGAACAGATTATTATCAACTTTAACAATAACTTAAGTCAAGAAGTCATGCATGGAATTACACAACAAAATTGGACTCTAAATTACCTTACATTATCTTCATTCCTTGATTACTTACCTGGTGCTATAGTGTTGACTCTGATACCCTGAGATGATAAATCTCTAGCTGCTGGTAAGGTCATCCCTACTATGGCTCCTTTGGAAGCTGAATAGGCTACTTGACCGATCTGACCATCAAAGGCTGCCACGCTGGCCGTGTTAACAATCACCCCTCTCTGACCATCACTATTGGGATCGTTCTTGCCCATAGCTCCCGCAGAAAGTCTGATTACATTAAAAGAACCCACAGTGTTCACCTGTAACGAAAAGGTCAAGCAGGATGTATGGTTACTTCACAATTTGCAATGATTTGGCAAACTTTCTGCACTCTCCTTACAGATCTAACATGATAATACAAGTAGTCCTTCATTTACCTGACAACAGGAGTAACATATCTTCAGTATCTCACAGTTAATCTATTGACTCCACTATCTCTAGGCTATGCAAATACCAATATCTTCTGTGGTATTTAGCAATGTTTGCAGAACAATGAGATTAATAGAACTTAATAGTGCAGTAAACAATATATAGGCAGACTTGTACTAGGACTTGTTCTACTGCAGGGAATCTTTTTTTAAATGTTTGCATCTTGCATAATTTTGGAAATTTGCCACAAGGATGATATTACAAAAACTTCTGTACCAAAGTAGGTACAATTCCTTTCAATGTTGTAGGAATTTGATCATTTTACTTGATTTCTGTACTTGTAACCTAAGGACTAAGAATATGTAGAGTTGTTTCTATACTCTCACCACCAGAACATTCTGGAAGGCATCCAATGGGTGTGGTTTATCTTTATTGAAGTTGTACGTCTTCACTGCAATTCCTATTCCAGCACAGTTAACAGCCACATCAAGACGTCCAAAGGAAGACACAGCGAGATCAACGGCTTTGCCAACATCTTCAGCAGATGTCACCTGTAGATAGACAGGTCACAAAAATAAATCTTAAAATCATAATTAACTGTTACAG
Organism: Apostichopus japonicus; assembly: GCF_037975245.1. Lineage (NCBI taxonomy): Eukaryota > Metazoa > Echinodermata > Holothuroidea > Aspidochirotida > Stichopodidae > Apostichopus > Apostichopus japonicus. The sequence goes on from NC_092580.1 coordinate 5,818,952, forward strand.
CAAAATACATTAATAAAGGTAACAGTTAATTATGATTTAAAAAAGAGATATAAATAAAAAATCAAATAAATCTACCACGTTATCATAGCCAAAACTGATTTTTCTCTCATGAAGGAAGACTGCTGGTTGTCCCTCATACAATCTGGGCTAAGTGTTACGGTTGTCCACACATCAACATCGATCAAAACATAGTTTTTTAAAGTTTAATTAACGTATAATTTTGTTATTAATTTAAAAAAATTAATACATACATAAGGAACAGTTCCTTTATTGTTTCAAAACTGGTGACACTTTCAGTGACTAGTTTATTGGTATCTCGTAACAAAATGAGCAAATTGCTACATAACTGTCAAGATGTTGAGCACCTTTTTTCTGCATAACCTCAAAACTTCAACACAAATTTCTTCACTCAAAATGATTCCACAACTTTGGGCAATTGTAAGGGGTGAGGGGCTTCAACAAGAAATAAAATATTCAAATTGAACAATTCTTGGAAATGATCCATGTTGCATTCAAAAGAAGATTTTCAATTGTTTCATACTATGATCAAAACTGACTGAGAAACAGTAACACAAATTTTGTGAAAAGGTGTGGGGGGGGGGTGGGGGCAGTGCTTAGGGCTTACTGTCATCATATACCTCTTGTCATGGAAGCTAGAATTAAATAACCAGACAACCAAAAAGAAACTAACCAAAGGCTAATGACCTACTAAATCTGTCATTAGTTCAAGGTGCATGTATTTAAAAAAAAAAAATAACTGACAAGCAATGCCCCCAAAAATGCTCTGAAAAATGGTTTGTTCATTTAAAACAAAGGTTAAGATTTTGTACACCATTTCCATGGTTACATACATCAGCTGGAGCAAATTTGCAATCGTCACCAAGGCTCTTGGCAACCTCTTCTCCCTGCGATGATGGCAGATCCACTAAAATGACCCTTGCTCCTTGGCGTACAAATCTTTCAGCAGTTCCTCTGCCAAGTCCAGAAGCTCCACCAGTAACCAAACCAACGAGGCCCTTCATTTGAAAAAAAATATCTAAGGTAAATACTGTATTACTAATTCATGCACAGTAAAAGCAACATTTCAATGTCTCAATACATAGGTCTAGATACTGAGATATTGACATCTCGTTCTCAATATTTTAATATCTTAATGATACTACGATAATTCACCTAAACATATATTGATTTCTCGCTGGCCCTTTAATAGTGCCGTAGTTGGCAATGCGTTCATGTGTAACAGACGATCACAAACTGCACAATATGAATTTCGCGTAACTGATCAATATGTGTGGATCTCCAATGCATCTGAAAAATCATGGTCTACAGGTACCTTTACTACAACAATACCTTACTGCAGATTGCAAAGCTTCCAAGCAAATACCTTTAGTGATCCAATTGTTGCCATTTTCGGACTTGAAAATGACGAAGGTAGCCCTAAGATAATGAAACAGGTACCGTAATTGCTTCACAGACCTTGTTGTGAGTATGGTATTCACAATCAGAATAGCTAAGTGCACACATGTACGTTTCTGTAAGGTAAACACCACGACCAAGGTAGCAAGTCTTGACAAGAAACGGCTGGCAATCGCATTCTAACGGTAGTGTTTTTATCGTGTTGCGAGTCGACCCTAAACGTAGCGGGATTTTCGATGAGAAATAACTTAACAGGTCTCAGAAAAATTCTTATCTGGTACCAGCCCTGTTCCACAACAGATCCGTAAAGTATATTATTAACATTCGTAGTGGGGAAAATAGATTTCGAGAGAAAAGTGAAAATGCAATAGAACCGTAACCTGTGTTATACTAAGTTATAGCGTATGCTGTATAAACATTTTGCACGTAACGTAGTTAGGCCGAAGGCTAACCTAGGCCTACATGACCTAGCCTAGGCCAAAATGTTCCAAAGTAAGGCAACAATACAGTTAGTCTTGGGTAACTTCTAAAATTAAGAGTCGAGTACTGTCGGCCCTAGCTCTCAACGACGCCGAGTAGCATCTCAAATCTTTCCGCATTCAAAACATGGAGGAAAAAATAAATTTCACGGTCGTCTGATCGTCCGAGTTGACTAAAAAACCAAAACCGCATTTGAGGTTGTCCGAAGTGACAACTTAATTATTTGTGGAAATCTTTAAATTGCTTGCGTCCAGCGAACACAAACTTTTTTTTGTTGAGAAACAAACCCCAAGTACACTAGCTCATAACTACGTCAACGGAAAGCATTTATATATAACAAAACACATTTTTGAATGAACATCTTTCATTATTTCTTTTAAAAAAATCACAACTTCTTCTGACAAGAATCAAAAGTTCTCCCACTTCTACAGATTATTAAATTTGTTTGAAAATAAATATATCATAACAATCAACCACAAGGTACAGGGTTAACAACTCTCCATTATGGAGATTTTCATGCTAAAAATAGACAATGATGTTTAACCAAATTCCTGTGATTTGATTGGCTAGTAGTCCCTACCGATCGTCTGGAAACATTCTTGCATCTGTAGTGCTCAATGAACACAAAGTAAGTTGTTTAACAACAATTAATTGCAATGTTATTTCCCTTTTGCAGAGATAACGAAGTTTGTGGTATAGGCTATCATATGTGTGCACTCAAATATCATAACGTTAGGCCTTGTTGTCTCATATTTTTACGTACATTTTGACAACAATCACTGGTGGTACGAAGGTGAACTTGAATTGTTTCTGAGACTCTCACGTAATATTTAATCATTGTTTTGATCAGAAAATGTTATGAGTTGAGACAATCTATGAATTTTGTGGGAAGCTAACATCTCTGATCCTGAAAAGGATATTTCATCTCACAGTATGTTTCTTCTCTCTGCATTAAGAGTTGCTTATGTAAAATGCGCATTCATACCACAGTAGTTTCTGGTGCAACATTCGTGTGTTTACTACTGTGCTTTAAAACATTGAAGTTTGATTTTTCATTTGACATTGAGTAAAAAGCTATTCACATAGGCCTACTGTAATTTTAAGAGCCCAGGATAATGGCTTGGCTTGAATTTTTGACATTGTTAACATTGTTGAATTGTTGACATATGCCCTCACTTTCCATTTCTTGCAGTTCCTAATCACTGTCATTGATTAAGGATCTCCTGGCTCCTGCAGATAAACATTAACTTGTAAGTGACTGCTGCTGTGAGTATGTCATGTGTATTACAAACAACAAATAGCCTTTACCTTATTGGCCCTATCAACATCAAATTTACTTTCCCTGTAAGTGGATGCTTACCAAAATATATGAATAAGTTATGTAGCACACTAGCTACACATTCAAAATAATCAAAAGGCATTTTCTGACCTGTCCCTTACCCTTAACAACATTAATATACTGAATTGATTTGTTACTACAGTGTGCATTCATAATACTTAACCTCATACCTGTCCATACTCGTCTCCCTCCTAGCAACTCTCTCCTAGATTTTCTGCATTACCTGTTTGTTGTACAACAAGTACTTCATACTTACCTGCATCCTCACAACAACTGCATTCTCTTCCATCTTTAGGTCATCTTTAGGTCAATAGAGTATTTATATAACTTAGGTTCTTGTGAGTGCAAGTATCCTAAGCTGGTAACAATAGTCTAAAGCCGTTTGCCATCTACTATTTAAGTCTGGAATGTTTCACTAAGGCAGATGGCTTTCTGGTTTAATTCAAAGTTGAAACTGATAGACTTTCTTTTGTTTTTTTTTTGATAGAAAAGGAAAGAAAAGACATAGAAATAGTGGTTAATTTTTCATTTAAGAAAAAGTAAAGACAAAACCAAGAAATATGAATAATTTTCTTTACTTTACCTGTCCATTTTAAAGTATCAGAACAAAATATAAATATTCACACTCATTGTGTGTTATAGATATGATGGTTTGCTTCTTGCTGAACTATGAGATGGGAGGACTTTGTGGAGAGTTAATGGTTTTGCAACTTCTCACTAAATAATGAAAATGTGTCCACAGTGTGCATTTACATGTATTGTGACTGTACTGCAAGATGTCATTAATGTAATAATGTAGGAAATAACCTTCCTTCTCTGGTTTCAATCTTGTTTATTATTTGTGTTTCTTTTGCTTCATCAAGTTTTGTACAGGATCAAAGGAGGAAAAGTCTGGTCGCCGGATATGTCTTACGAAAACTTTCCCAACGTAACCCAATCCCCAGAAGTCTCTGGTGCAAGATCCAGGCTAACTGACATTTTGCAAAATCTGGTAGAGAAAGCAGAAAAAGCTGATGAAAGGTAAAAGATAGTTAAACTTTTATCTTTAATTATTTGAGAATCTGAATCAAATTCTTAGGGTTGTGCCAAACTGTCATGGAAGGGTTATTCTGGCACAGGAAATAGTACATATAGGGATAACAAAAATGATTTCCATGCTACCTGAAAATGATGTTGCAACATCTTTCTGTTGACCCAAAATTAGGTTGTTTTAGAGGTGACTTACATTTGCTTGACAAATCCTTTATTAGTCCAGCTAGAGACCCACATTCAGTGGTCTGTGATGTCATAATGGCACACATTCATCAAAAACGTTACGTTGCTTTAAAATAATTTTGCTGTTGTTGACTTTTCAATGGTGGTCTGATCAACACTTACATATTCAGCATCAGCTGGAATTGTTTCCAATCATTATAAGATGTAGCAGATCCTTGTCTTCTAGTCCAACTTTTGTTTGTTATATGTGAAAACTCTCTTGCCTACCATTTTCCGGGTTTATATGGAAGGTGACTTGGGTGTGATCTTTAATTTCATGTAAGGTTCTTAAATTTATAATGCATACCTCTGGCAAAGAAATGCCAGATAAAGAGCAGTTCCAATTTAGGGCCAGTTGGATGTATAACTCAGCTCATGGAGCATGGGAATAATTTGTCTTGTCGTCTCTGAGTCAGTCCCTGGTCTAATTGAAATTTTGGTGACTGAACACCTTGTGGGACAAAGAGAAACAGGTGTCTGCTGAGGGCGCCCCACAAGCAACCAGTTGATCAGTAAAACAAAGTCTGTCAAGCTTATCCAAAACATAAAACGTGATCGACAAATTTACCAAGTAGACCCAATCAGAACAAAATTTATGAGAGAGAGACAACCAGGGAAATGTCTTACAAAATTAGGCCAGTGTCATATCAACAGAAGAAAGATATAAACAGAATGATATGAAGTTAGGGTATCTAGATACGAAATGAAGTTGGCTTAGAAGTAAGGTACGCATTCAATTTGGTGTAGTTCTATGAGTGTATGTTTCAATGCTCCCTAGGGAGGTAAACTATTCCTTAAAAAAAGTTAATTAGTGGATCCCACTTTTAAAGTTCCTTTACCTCAAGATTCTTAACAACAATGGATAATATATAGAGTCACATGGTAGGTTGTGCCTGCAATGTACAATACCTCCACACAAATCTGTGGAGTTAAAACTTCACTTTAGGTCAGATCTCTCCAGTTATTAACTTTTGTTATCATCATAAGTCAACATCTAAAATCTCTATGAAAACACAGTGTCTTTAAAACATGAGTGTTAATGCCATGATTGGCATGTAACCTCTCAATAAGAAGGCAGGTTATTTTAAGTGAGAGAGCATAAGATGCTTTGATGTTACCAGACAAAAAGGAAAAAAAAATTAAAGACACAATTCAAGAAATCTAACTTTGGTAAAATGTATGTCCATGGTACAGAGGTCACGTGGTGTTTTGGAAATATCTTATTTCCAAACTTTAGATCTTGACCTCTGTTGACTACACGTTTGAATACCAAAAGTAATTGGTCACATTTTATGCATGTGTGGTGTCAATAATTATTCCTTCTTGTGTTATTTAGTTTGCAAGGTTTTCAAGTTTTTGTTTATATTTGTTACCTGCATATTTTGATTATTCTTAATTAACAGTACTTTGATTGGGTCTTAGTTGTGTAAGATCCCCCCTCCTCCTACCCCATAGTATTTAATTATTGGCATATTTTGTATATTATTCACAGATCAACTCTTGTTTTATGATTTTGTCAACTGTGAAGTACTTGTAAGAGTGATTACTTAAGATTGCTATTGCTTTTAATTTTTTACAGTATTCTTGCTGAGGAATTGGAAAGCCCTAAAACACCAGAAGAGGACAGGTAAGATGAATTATAATATATTTGGTCCGTTAGATAGGGTGTACCCTCTAAACATCAGCATCACTCATATATGTCCAGCAACTCACAAATCATTGCTAATGCAGCCAGGCAGTTTTGGCATAAAATAGACTTACCATAAATCTGTTTCATGAACATTACATGGAAACAAGTTGACTTGACTCAATGATGCTTTCATGTCATATACACATTCAATATAGGAGTATAACTAATTAAAGATGCTTCAGTAATGTTACTAGAGCAAAAACGTTTGCTTCCTAGGGACGCAAGCTCCCCAAATGTGTTTATTGTATGACCTACTTTAACTAGTGTAGTTGTAAAAGATGCAATCATATCTCTGCCTATACTTTGTGAATGTTATACACAACATATAAGGCAGATGGCCCAGTGCATTAGCTTTGCTATTTGACAGGGGCGGCCCGGCCCGCCCCTATTTACGCTCACCCTGCCCTTCAACCAATTTCTACTCCCAGCCCTCTCCCTCCCCCCTCCCTTTCATCCCCCCTTGTACTTCCCTACTCGCCAACTCCGTAGTAGCTCCATGCTTTGACCTTGCAGTGTTTCCAACAACCAACACTGCAAAAATCAGTGTGCATCTCTCTCGCTAAATTCCACACAGTTCACTACTTCATGTACATAGGCATGTTCAAACTTCAGTTTCAACTTCACATGCGCAGATCCTCGAAACCTGATCCAACATTTACCCTGGGCTCTTTGCAGTGTTTGCAAACATTCTCTATGAAAATTGCAGTCTACAAAAATTGCAGTAAAATTGCAGTTGAAAAGAAATAAAACTTCAATGGCTACTATTGACGATGCACAAAGTAAAGTAGTTAACACACGAACGTTGCACCCAAAAGTTTTGTGTTCTCTAAGCCTAAACTTGATTTCTTGGTTTATCTCCCTTTTGAAAACGTGTATTGATAAAGTAAAAACATCACATTCCATCTGATGAGCCTTTGTCTCAAGAACATGAATAAAATAATCCTATATTTAGCTTAGTTTTTATTCTGTGTAGCAATAGTGTTTCTAAGTTCCCTGTGTATCACCATTTAAACACCTAATTCATACCAAGCACCAATTCACAATTAATGTTAATGATTGTCCATCGATACCTACTTAAACATTCATAAAGTTGTGATATTAACATTAGCAACCTTTGATATATCATTTATCACTTGATTACAAGTATCCATAACTTGCTAGGTTTACATCCTTACAATCCCAGCAATATTGTGATGAGGTAACATGAATGCAAATGGTATTTGCCTTAACATGCTAGGTGACACTATAGTGTGGTGCTTTCAGGAATGTATGTGATGGTAATGACATTTGTGTGTCAATGGTCCTATGTGAAAACCTCGACTTGTAAGCGCGCATACTACAAAGTGTGTGGCAGTTCAAATTCAAACTTGGTTGGTGGATCCATCTTAGAGAGTGGAAGAATATATTTGTTTCATAAGGTCAAAGATCACTTAAGGCCACCAGAGGTCAGGGTCAGAAAATCTATAAACAGGTTAATGGCAAAAGTAAAACTTGGATGAAGTTCATAAGTGGGTCAATTTAAGTAAATTAAGAACTATGTAGTAATTTTTTTGAGGTCAAAAGGCATTTGCATCCACAGAAGTCTGAAAACCTTGCAAACAGGCTAACTCCAAACGTAAGCTTGGATGAGCCTCCGACAAGTTTAATATGTAGGTCCATGTAGTAGTGGATATTATAATTTTTACTGTCCATAGAGGTCACAGATCAGCATCGGTCAACCCAGGTCAAAATCTGAAAAGGTTGAATGAGCTTGATGTGTATTGTGTAGCTGCACATGAGTTCAGAAACCTTGCCGATCACTTGAAGCCAGTGGTGTAATCTGTACAGAATGTAACATTATATATTCTAATGTAAAACATGGCAAGGAATCACCAAGCCTTTTGGCTCTCTTGTTATCTTCTTGAATCTCCACAGCAAAGTTGGTGTTCTTGATGGACAAGGATCTAAAAGCAGCAAGAAACATTCCAGATCTAGCCGGAAGCGGAAGAAAGATTATGTCGAGAGTTCAACAGAGCATACGTTTCTTGATAAGGGGAAATATCAGCGTATGTATCAATTCTGTCTCTCAAGTCTCTGAACTTGAGTAAATATATTTTACATAATAAATATAAATAATTTTAGAGTGGAATCTGGTTAACCAAGTATGCAATGATCAATGTTTGTTGGTTCTTAGTATTGCAATGTTGGTGTAAGCCACCCACAGATCAGTATCTCGATCGAATCAAAGGTTGATATTTAATTTAAATATAAAGTACATCGTAGGCTGCTAAAAATGTGGTAGATCAGTAGATTAATGAATTTAAATATAAAGCATACAGTAGGCTGCTTAACATATGTAGCAGATCAGTAGATTAATGAATTTAATATAAAGTACACAGTAGCTATGATATTGTAGCTGCTAAGAGATAGTTTCTTGAGTCATTAACGTACTTGAAGAAAAACAGGCTTTCACAGAATGTTCAAAACCCCTAATGGTTTGGGGACCATTTGGACTATTTAAAAGTACTACACCAGTTTTCAATGCTCAAGCTGGAATGATGCAATTACCAGTTTGTGGTAAAATCTCTTGAAACTCCTAATGTAACTTATATGTTATCTATTATACAGGTTTAGATTGTGAAGTTATGTACTTTTATGGTTTATTTTTGATTTACAGTAGTTATTTAAGGAGATTAAGAACTTGATGATTAACATTGTAAGAGTACCTTCTAGACAGATGATTTGTTTTTCCTTTGTACACTAGACACCACTCAGTAAATAGTTTCTTAAAGCCCTGTTTACACTACATCTGTATACAATCCACTCAAAGATCTTAATTCCAAGTAGTTGATATGCAGCACATTTATTGTACATATATATTCTGATGATTTGATTGGCTAGTCTGAAGCAAGCTATTTGAAACTTCTTCAGCATACTACTCCATATATACCCCATTGCAAACAAAGTTCGCTGCAGAGCTTTGATCACTGTTAGTGTAACATATACTATGTGAACACTGAACAGTCAATCATGTGGTTAATGTGAAAAAAAAATTATAACAATTGAACATGTAGTAATGGTGGTCACATAATACATTACCATCAAACAAAGAATGGAGAACTGGTGTCAGTATCTTTTAGTTCTGTCTTAGCAGCAAAATTTGTGATAGTAAAGATTGTTCAAACCATAATGTAGTAGGTAAGACTGGATGGTTCTTAAGCAATTTTATACACACTAACAATATACTACTAGAAACAGCTTTTTCTTTAGTTTGGTAAATTATAGATACAAGTTGATAGTAGAATCCCATAAGAATAAGTTCATTAGATTAAGTAGTCTGCTTTCCTTTAATAATAATGGAAAAGAAAATTTCTGATTTGCTGTTTTCATGTGATAAGTCCTTTTCATGAAAAAAAGTGTCTTGGCATTGAAATATTCAGTCTAATGAAACTACTCGATTACTAACTTTCATTTGTTGATCAAATCCAGGAGAGTCTTATTATGATCCATTTGCAATCTTATTTAGATCAATACTTGGTATATTTGGTAAAATTATCATGAATAGACCACAAACACCAAAAAAGATCCTTAAAACAGAAAGCATTTCTGTCTGCATATGACTTTATGCTTTGATTTCAGCATGGTAAGTGATTAAACAAACCACTTGAACAAAACTTAGTCTTTCACAGTATTCAATCAGATGATTTTAATGCTCTCATCTTCAGATTCGTTCGTCATGAAACTATTTGATAGACAGGTTGAACTTGCCCAGTTCAAAGCCTCATCACCACTCTACCCTGTCTGTCGAGAGTGGATGAATAACCAGCCTCTCAAGAAAAGAAATAGCCGAACCAGAACTCCCTCACCCGAGCCCACTCCTGAAGATGAAAGTGCTGATCCAGTAAGTAACTTGTAATTGATCTTACAAAGATAGGAATAGAAGAAAAAAGAGGTGTTTTGTAGAATGGTCTTTTCTCATCACAAATGCTATGCAAATGAGCATATTGCTATATAAGTGCTTAGATCCAAAGTTCTTTTTTAAAGAAACCACTGCATTTGTATGACAGAAAATTCAGAGCCATTATACTGCCACACAAAATATGAACACTTAAATGATCCCTCCCCGATCTCTGGCCAGCTTTGGACTAGGCGCCTCCACATTGCTAAATTTGAACACTTAAATGATCCCTCCCGATCTCTGGCCAGCTTTGGATTAGGCCCGTCCACATTGCTGGCTGTAGGTGGGGCTGAACCCTGCAGTTCTTAAGTGCCGGTTTGCCCCCGTCTACGAGAAGCTCCTCTCTGCTTGATTGGCCTTTCCTTTCTCTTCTTCCTCTTCCTCTGCTGGACTCCCTTGTTCTTGGCCTTAATGTCGGCCTGTCTTGCACTTTTCCTAGACCTCTTCCCTGGTCATATGTGATGCAGATTACACTCTGGGCAAAGCTTGTGCCCATCCCAATTTCAGCTTGGACGGGGAATGGAGCAGTGAGCTCACTTTATCGTGGCTCTTCTTTTCTTGTATGCCATATGAAAAGATAGTGAATGAAAATAATTTTTTGCACCCACACAGACACCGCCTAATGATGCATGATCAGAGGGAAATTCCTGTTCGAGCCGTGCAATGCACGGCCTCCTGCAGGTTAATTGGAACTTTTAGGAAATACAGACAATCAATTTAGCATTTTAAAGTAACAAATGAAATGGAAGACTCACAAAAATTTGGAAGCTTTAGATGAGTGAAGGAAACTACTTAGGAAAAATAATGGGAGGTTGCCCCGGACCTAGCAAATCCACCCAGCCGGGATGTACCCTTACCCTAATAAAAAGTAAAATATAGTTCCGGTGACTGGGCTGTTCCCCAGAGGAGGACAATTCCGATGGGGTTTTACTCACGAGCCCTCTAATCACCGGGTTCCTAAACAAGGGGCACCCCTCCCTCTGCCAAGGCTGAAGCCTCCTCCCAGTTTAAAAAATCTAAGGTATCTAGGGAAGTTTTTAAATTATGTTTTGTGTAGGTTTTGTGAACTAAGTATTTAAGTAAGAGGTCATGAATTAGGGGATCAAGAAGAAGGGTGTTTTCTAAGTTTTGTTTTTGTTTGAGACAATTAGTTGGTCACAAAGCGGTAAAGAATTTGCTGCCTCAGAGGCGATGTAGCTAGGGATGTTGAGGGAAATTCTAAGGGCTTTATTATTAATAATGTTTAACTGGGAAACTTGAGATTTATTACAGCTAAGGAGGCAGATACTGCCATAAGTAATGATTGGTTCAACTTTCGAGCTATAAATTTGTAATAAAATATGTGGGGATAGGTACTTTAGATTACTTAGGCTTTTAAGAGGGTTTAGGATTCTCCAAGCTTTGCCGATAGTGATATTAATGTGTTTCTTAAAATTTAGTTAATTGTCTAGGGTGCTTCCTAGGTAATCAGCTTCTTTGCTGGGGAAGATGATACTCCACATACTATTGTATTTATACGGAAAAACAGGCAAATGCTTGATGCTTCAAGAACTAACCACTGAAGGCCTGAAAGGGAACTTCTCAGGGACTCTGAAGGTCTAAATTTTGTGATAAGCTTTTATGAATGTATTAAACCCATCGAGGAAAGAGTATTTAATGAATGGATAAAATTATGAATTTATCCAGTCAATAAACCGATCTAGCTACATATGAATATGTCCAACATGTAGTAACACATATAATAGTCACATTGGGAAACTATATGTGAAATGCAAAACCTTGTATAGAAAAGTGCAAACAACCAGTAGTTAGGTCAGGTCTTTCTTCTTAGTGCTTTCCCACAGCAAGGAAACTAGGCCGGAAATGTTTCCTGTTATTAGATGGTAGACTCCGAGAGTAAACTGCAAAGGATTGGCTAGGGATGCGTGTTGGTAAAGCCTAACCTAAAAGTATAGGTGTATGTAGTAAATATTGAACTACATCTAGACTATCTATGCTACCATACAGAAAGGTATACTGGAAGGTAAATATTACCTCAAGGAATGAAAAGTCGTGAAGCTTAAAAGCCTGTTGCAAGGAGCAGGAAGCAATCAAAGGGTAGCCTATAGTTTGGCAAGATGACACTATGAAGATGGTTTGAAGAGAGGAGAACCCCGGATGCAATCTTGAGCAAGTGCTACAAACACACAAAACATATGCATTACAAACAGGAAAACCCAAGCTAAGTTTCAGGTTCCCCAAAACACCAAAAATAAAAGGATATTCATTGAATCTATGTCTGGTGAGGTGCTTTGGCAAAATAGGTGATTAAGATCCTTGAAAGAAGTTCCGATGGATTATGTTAGGTAGGATTTTAAGAGGTGGAATTTCTCTGCACTCCTGGATGGTATAAAGAGAAGAAGAGGGGTTGACCAAAATAGGCTGGTTACCTTGTTTAATTCTTAACTGACCCCCCGTCATGGCCCTCTACATTCTTTTGTTCTCTTACATACAGAATGATCAAACGTTGAAGGATATCTACCAGCTGCCACCACCTTCAATATCAGCAGAAGACTTTAGAGAGAAGTACAACAGAGACCCTAGAATACCATCTCCAGTACCACAGCCAGAAGAGACTTTAGATATACACTCAGTGAGTTATGAATGTATCACATCCACATTGGTTCTCTGTGTGTATTTATTCTCAGCTACAGAATTGCAGTATCATCAGTGTATTCATTCATTCAATTCCTGACAAACTAATCAAATCTGAAAAATCTGAATTCGAGGAATTCCATGATTTCATTTAGCGTCCGCTACTCCTCTGCTCCTCATGAATGTTTTGACAGCCTAAACTGTTAGTTACACAATACAAGGGAACTAAATTGAAATAAAAAGTAGGTTGTCTTTTGTCATTGTGGAGTACCACCATGATGAACACATTATACACACAGTTCATTACAGTGAAGAGTTGTTGCTAACTTTAAAGCTGGATTTTATGGTTTAAGTACTTGACAAAACTGCCAGAAAACAAAAAAATTGGTTAAGGGTGGCATGCCAAGTTCAGGCATACGTTGCAAGCATTTAAAAAGTTCTCCCGGGATATGCTGGAAAAAATATGTTATCACCAATGACAAAGTGACTTCTTTTCTATACTGTAGATATAACATTAGCAACTAGGCTAACCTTATAGTGTATAGCCTAACTCTGTTGTTGAACCTAGGTTACTTCAATAATTCTAAAGAAGTTCTAGTAAATATAAAGTCAGGTTATCTAAAACAAAAGTAAATATGGGCCTACCTATGCTTTGGTTTGGCTTAGGCCTATTTAGGCCAAATTGTGCTATCTTTGGCAATTTTATGATTTCAAGATGTTATTGGTCATGAGGGCCTCTCTCATAATTAAGCTTAAGCATATCAAGTAACATGTGATGTAAGTATTTTGTAGGTGATTATTTCAGAGCCTTCATCCTAACTAAATATCAAACCAAATTTCAGATTGCTTGATAATATTTTTATGTGGGAAATTTTAACAGAGGAATGCAAAGGAAGCAAACAGCCTAGGCCTACACCAGTATATATATATATATTTTAAATTAATCAACTTGCTATGATTTTTGTATATTGTACTGAGCTTGACTTTTCAATGTCCCAACAATCAGAAATGAAAATGACATGTTTCGTGTCCCTAGCTGTATTTTTACCTGATATATTTTCTAATATAATTATTTTAAGTATTAATAATATATTTACCTTAAAAGTAAATGCCTAGGCAGTCAATAAGCTACTATACATTCGGGACCTCACCACAGCCCAACTGTTTTGGCTTGTAAACACTGGCATCCTCTTACTCGTTGCAAGTTATTACAGATATTATTTTGGATAGTAAGGCTCAGCCCTGAATAGCATATACAAGAGTCAATGATGATATATTGCACATCAAGTGAAAATGGCTCAAAGAAGAGAAATACTTCACAAGGAGTCACTCTTCCATTTCACCAAAATCTATATAAAGTGCTTTCCATCTTTCATTCCAATTTATTCTATATTTTACAAACTACAAAACTGTACAACAAGTGACATATTGTCTGTATGATTTTGATCAAACATACTGTGCATGGTTTTCCATTTGATATGTGGGCTATAGCTGAGAGATTACGTTTTGCTGTCCTGGTTTCAATGGATCTTAATTTTGAACTTGCAATTTTTCAGATGCTATTGGTCAGTCAGTTAATAATTAAGTAAATATTAAGTATATGTTTGTGTATCTATGAGAAGGTCAAGGTTTGAAAGTTTGCCTGGTTTATTGAAACCTATTTTCACATTGTGGTTCTGTGGTTGACTGATCTTCTTGTTTCATTTGCAGAACACATCACCAGCCCCTAGTAAGGAAATCTTGCTGGAAGATCATCTAATCAGATGGAGAAAAATAAAAAACAAGTAAGTGACTAAATAGCTAGAGTTGGTCCAAATTATCTGTGATTTAGATTTCCATCTTTTACACCTCTGTGTTACTTCATAATAAGTTGGTGAAGCCAAAGATGTATTTTTGTACTGTTCCCCCCCCCCCCACACCCTCAAATGTAAAACAATTGTGAAAAGCTATGGGTATGTGGGTGACTGGCTCTTGTGATTAATGTGTGAAACTGCAGGTATGTGTATTATTGTCACATAGTACCCATATGAAATGATAAACCTCTCTTCCATATATTTACTACAGTGGCGCTCCTTTGTTTACTTGATACAATAATATCAATTGTATTTGGACCTGTAGCTACAGATTGGAGTTTCATGGTCCCATAATGCCCGCCCCTCATAGAATAAGACATTCAATTAATTATATCCATTGTACTTGGACCTGTAGCTACAGTGTGGAGTCTCATGGTCCTCTTTTGCCAGCCCCTCATTGAATAGGACATACAATTAATAATATCCTTTGTATCTATATCAACAGATGGAAGGGAGCTTCTGATGACTACCAGTACAGATACACAGAGAGCTATGCCATATTAAAGGCAATGTATGACAGACAGTAACCCTGTGAACCTTGAAGCTGTTGTTTGAGAGAAGATAATATTGGTTACCATTTG
This sequence comes from Apostichopus japonicus, assembly GCF_037975245.1. NCBI lineage: Eukaryota > Metazoa > Echinodermata > Holothuroidea > Aspidochirotida > Stichopodidae > Apostichopus > Apostichopus japonicus. The sequence goes on from NC_092580.1 coordinate 5,834,136, forward strand.
GTGATCATCCAGGGTCTGATTAACTCCATCAAGGGGCGTAAGATCAACGGGTGTAATTACTAACAACTCTGCTGCTGGAAGTAAAGTTGCTCTGACTTCTGAAAGCTATTGAACTATAGCTGGTGCAAACAATATACTAAGGTATTATGTTTGTGAAGGTATGACAGAGGGAAGCAGGAGGCTCTTTGTAAGCAGGAAATGAAGTCTAAGCAAGGAATGGTATAGATCAGTGTAAGGGATAAGCTCTGTATCCCTCTCATACTTCATTGATAACTTTCAGATTGAACAAAACTGGTTACTCATTTGACATCAGTACATAGCAATCATTCCATTCCTAGTTGTATACAATGGTGGGCTGTTAACTATGATGTAATGTATTCTACCTGAAGATATGATAAATGTACTTTTACAACAAACACCTCCCACTAGTGATGATAATGGTGAATATAGTTTACATATAACACTTACTTCTACTGTCAGACAGATGTCAACATACCATGTGATTGTCTGTAGTAGTTCATTTCGATCTCTAGAGAGACAATAGCAATTCATGCACGATCCAATTTACTATCAGTTCTTTGATTACCATTGTCTATTTGATATTTACTTTAATTGTAATCTATTAATTCAGATATTAGTCTTATGTCTGCCTCTAGACCAAGCATAGAAACCTACAACCAGTAGAGTAATCAAGATTGTCTAAACAGATAAGCGGCAGACAACCACTGGGGAATATTGGGCAAACAGTAAGGTAGGCTGTCATTGACTGCAAAGCAAAAAGTTTACAACAGGGCGTTACTAAGATGAGTTTATTGTTTGGGTTTGGATGTACAGTTAAGCCATTCTGGGAAAGGGTAATATTCAATTTTTTTATCGAGGGGAAGGGATGGGGGGGGTAGATTTCTACTGCCCTGTTATTAGATGCTGTTTGAGAATACAAGGTAGTCACTATCTGGGTTGTTGTGGGATAATAAAGGCCATCTGTGTAGGCCCCTAGCATGCTAAAGCATTGCTAGAAGTTTTAAAATGTACTTTCCTAGAGGCTCTGATCTTCCATATTATTCCAGATACCGAGTGTGGCTCAATTTGACATTTAAATGTGTCATTAAGGCAAAGCGCTTTCAGTGTGTTTAATGAGGTACTTAAATCTGAGCATTGGAGACCATAATTTGACTTTATAGCCTTTTTTTGAGCATAACTGATTATCTTAAATAAGACTTTTGATTTTGTGCCAACCTTAAACAATGCAGTATTAAAGAGTGGTGAATTGCCTGGTTAAACATTGGTCTAGAAAACACCACAATTTTTTCAAGATATATTTACCTCTCTACAATTACAATAAGTATTGTAATTTTATTTCAAATG